>NC_058406.1:131322948-131501899 GCF_002201575.2 Neomonachus schauinslandi | reverse complement strand
GAAGGAAGGAAGGAAGGAAGGAAGGAAGGAAGGAAGGAAGGAAGGAAAAAAGGAAGGGAGGGAGGAAGCAAACAAGCCTGAAGTCTTTCCTTAGACCCCTGGGGTTGCTGTCCTCCAGGCTTTCAGTATATCACTTTGGCATTCTTAACATTTGGAGATGAATAAAACTGAATTCAGTATTGGTAATCCAACTCCTTCAAATTATGTATGATATTGTCCATACTATTGCATAATGTTCTGATGTAATGTAATTCCCAGAGGAAAAATATATTGTTGTTGTTGGGAAGGCGATTGAACACGAAACATGAAGAATATAAAATAAGCTATTTAAATTGAAAAATGTAAATTATAATTCTTTTTGTTTTAAAGGAGTTTGCATATCACCTTTCTAACTTTTCTGTTGTAGAAATTAACAAGGAAGAGGAAACTATTAGTACCAGCTCTAGGAGAAACTGATCACTACCACAATAAATTTTGTGTATTCTCCTGCCATCCTTTCTCTCCTCTCCTAACACCTAGCAGGACCTTTTTTTTTTTAATTCACAGAACCTGGGCTTCTGGTACCCATGATTAGGTGCATCATGGTGACATTGATAGATATAATAATAGTAATTCTGATCCCTTTGGGTATAACAATCTAATGATAATAATAATAATAATAATAAAATAACATAATACTGTCTCCACGTTTATTTTTAAAATTTGATAGCACTCTTACATGCGTCAGCAATAAGTACACATATCATTTCTGAAAGAAAACTGAGGCTCTGTAAGTGAATTCACTCATCTGACGAATCACACATCGACTAAGTAAAGGAGTTGAGAAAGGAACCTCTGCAAATATAATTGAGTACAACTAAAAGATATATTATATAATTTTTTTAAAAGCCTTGGTTTCACTTACATACTGCCAAGGAAATCTTTTCCTACATTGCATAATGAATAGTAGGTACTCAATGATATTTAAAGAATGAATAAATTAAGTCATTAATGAATCAAACCATCCACTCATCGCAGCACTATGTTAGGTGGGTTTCTGGGGATATGAGTTTCTTGTACCTAAAAAAGTACAGGGAGATCTGGAGAAGACAACGTTGCATAGGATCTAAAGCACAAAATACCCTAGTAAAAAAAATGTCATTCATTTATTCAAGTAAGCATTCAAATTGGAGTCTGGAAATAGAAAAAAAATTAAGTACACAAACATTTTTGGTTCCAATTCACACTACTCAAATGAAAATAATTTTCTCCTCTTAGAAAGTGCTAAATATATTTCATACCACAAAGGATTCTTTAAATCCATAAAAAAGACACAAATGTCACAACTTAAATAATTATATGAACTATAACCTTAAGAACACTCTGTAATATACCCATAATATATTAAAATGTTGAGGAAGAAGAGTAGAAAAATAAAAGACCACGTCTTTTATTTCATCAGTTGGCACTTTGAGATATGGATATTTTGTTCTTTGCATTAAATGTTATCACACATAAATTTCATGTGTAAAATAAAGAATTATCTTTTTTAATAGAAAAACAAAGTTGGAGCCACTGCCAAGTGAACACATTGATGATAACAAATGGATGTGGAAAGCTGGTGTTTAATTGCCAATTTTTTCCAAGGATAGGTAATTCAGACCCCAGCTTTATTCCTAATAGTACGTGCTTGGATTTAATGTTGACTAAAGCATGATAGAAGGACTCTGTGAATGAGGAAGGATAAATGCTAATTAACTTGAATTGATCTGATGTTGTTCATTAGTGCTAAATATTCCTGAATTGCCACTGCCTGCAGATCCAAAACGAAAAATCTCCCCATCTAGCTTTGCATATTTAGTAGCATATGGAGTCTTGTCAGGCAGCCAGGAACTTTCTCATCTACTTCATTCTGAAGCAAAGGGGTTGCCCCTAATTTAGTACCTTGAACTGATTCTACTTAGTGTGTAATCTGCCTTAATTGCTATTAAGATACTGAATTTTATAAAACAGCTGTTTAATACCATTTGTGAGTTAATGAGAATCATCATGTGGAATAGAAAAGGCATAAAAATTTAAAAACAGCTTATTTTGAAGGCCAATTTCTTAATTAATAGTGTTTCAGAATTTTTCTAGAGTTTTTGAAGTGAAATTCTTCAAGATTTCCAATTATAGGGTAGACTATGGAAATTTGCTACCAAAATTAAGAAACAATATTCTGATGAAAAACCTGCTGTGTTTATTGCCTAAGAAATAAATGTTAAGATCTTTTCATTCTTTTCTTTCATCCAAAATGAGTACAGTTGATGAAAGTGTTAAATTCTTGAAGAAATTTATAGATTAATGCAATATTGATTAATGGGTACAGATTGGTGCCCACTGTTGTAATGGGAACTTTCTTTTAGAGTATGTCATAGGACTCCTTTAGGGTATGTCCATGGAACCAAATCTGACATCTTAAAATGCCCAGGAAAATGCTCCAGAAATATGAGAACATATTCCTATGAAAAAGCTGTTTGTGGTGTGCAGATAACAAATTATCATCAAATGGGGGGGATCTTTCCCAAAGCAGAACCCCTATAGGTCTATCCTTATATTGTGATTCCTGCTTGGATTAAAGAGAGTTCTTTAATGTCTCAAGAAAGCATTCAAAGATCTGGGGATTTTATATCACAGCTGGATGCCTTGAGAGAATATACTACATTAAAATCTCTGAGAATTAGACCTGTTATTAAATATTTTTTAATCCCTTGGACTTAGGCAATGTAGACTATACAGTTGTGTGAGTGACAAAGTGATGTTGAATTACTGGAGTGATCAGGACAAGATATCTCTTGATCCTGCAGTATTTGGGAATCAATTACAGTGGTAAGAACACCTTCAGAAAAAAAATTTTTTTTTAAACTGTTCTTGTCTAAAAACAGAACAAAACAAAAAAATAAGCTTGTTCCTGTCTGAGTTTCAGAGACCATCACATTCTTTCTAGATTAAAATAACATGTTTGGTCTAATGGAAAATTGTCATGATTATGCATTTTGCTGTTACATGGAGAAATTCACAATTACTTCCCATTTTATCTAGGCCAAACACAGCCTTCTCTGGTAGGAACTGATCTTGATACAGAGAAGGAGTATCTGAGGACTTTATATAATCATTATGTGCTTAAAACATAAAGATGTTAACAGAGTCCTTAAGACTAACTAGGAAAAACTGAGTATATCAGACTGTTAATCTGAGTCAGAAGTTGGAGCTGCCTGGTGATTTATTTTTTGTGATAAAAGAAATAAGATATAAGTTATTTAGTAATGTTCTGTGCTATAACAACAAATATATAAAGTAAACAATTTAAGTACTAATTAGTTAAGTTCAAGTAGGTTCTGAATAACATATATATTAGAATCGTTGGTAACAACACTAGTTATTTGTGGTCATTTGCCAATACCACCAAAATGTTTATTTTATAGGGAGGGAATATCTTACAAGTAATTCTTATATTTTTTGTTTGAAATGATGCTTTCTTATTTTTATGAGGTATAACTGACATACTTTTATTTATAATAAAATTTATTTAAAAATTATTTTAATTTGAAATTTATACTGGTTATTCAGGAAACAAATATCAATATCAAAAAAATGATGGTATACTTTCTAAGAATGCCCTAAAATGCAAAAATTATAATGAAAAAGTAGATGAATTTGAATACATGACATGTAGACATACTATATGACCAAAATAAAATATGCATATTTATTTCTCAACTCAACACTTTAAAATTATTCTACTATACTTTCTAGTAGATTTTAAAATTTATTAGCAAATACCCCTTTATAATTTATTTGTGTGAAAGGTGTAAGATAAGAATTTGGCTGTTATGTTTTTACCAATCAGAAGCTAGAATACTATAGGTAAATGCAGGCTTATGTGTAAAGTAAATTTTACATGTATTAAAACCCTGCTTGTGCCAATTTTAAATATTCTCTTAATCCTATAGTAAATACACAGGTATTTAGGGTATGTTTCTAGACTTTCAATTCTGTCCCTTTATTCACCATGTGTCAAAACATCTGGATCCTTGCTAACCCTAAAGGGCCTGCCCCTCCCAGGGCTAGCCAATTTCTAGAGTTGGTAAACACTTGCCTGGGAGCAGGGTTTTCATATGCAAACCAATCTAGAGCCCACCATCCCACCTCCTTTATTGGACTCTTTGGGCCACTAAATCCCTGTCATAATCTCTCCAGAACCAGGTACCAGACAACTAGGGACAACTCCTAAACCCCAAAGCCTGCCAAAGTTAAACTAGCCAATTGTAAGTCTGCTTACCCTGCCTTGCCCAGTCCTTCCCATCAAAACCACAAAAAAACTCCTGCTCACATTTTTTTTCCCCACTCCTTCTGCCCCTTGACTGACGCTGGTGATTCCCCATGTGACCCTGAATCACATGGCATGTCTCTTTCTCTTGGGAATTGCGAAGTACACAGTATTTTTTTTCAATGCCAGTCTTCTGATCTGTTGGCCGTACCATACATGAATAATATTACAACTTTCATTTTAAAAACAGTTCCATTGTTCTGTGACTCTAATCCTCTTCTTACAGATACTTTCTCTGTGTATGATTTTGTAATATCCTCAAAAATTTTGTAATACAAAAGCCCTCTCACTATTTTTTGCATCTAATCTTAATATGGTTGGCTGAATTAGGATCTGAGTAAGTTAACATGAGTATGCTCCAAGAAAGATTCTTCAAATATGTCCTACATAAAGCCAATGGAGGAAAATGTTACACTTAATTTTTAGATATATTCATAGTAATAGAAACCAGAGTGGTGAAGAAAATAAGTATAAAACTAGGATGTCAGTCCAAATGGCCAACAGACACATGAAAAAATGCTCAATATCGCTCGGCATCAGGGAAATCCAAATCAAAACCTCAATGAGATACCACCTCACACCAGTCAGAATGGCTAAAATTAACAAGTCAGGAAACGACAGATGTTAGCAGGGATGCGGAGAAAGGGGAACCCTCCTACACTGTTGGTGGGAGTGCAAGCTGGTGCAGCCACTCTGGAAAACTGTATGGAGGTTCCTCAAAAAGTTGAAAATAGAGCTACCATATGATCCAGCAATTGCACTACTGGGTATTTACCCCAAAGATACAAAAGTAGGGATCTGAAGGGGTACGTGCACCCCGATGTTTATAGCAGCAATGTCCACAATAGCCAAACTGTGGAAAGAGCCAAGATGTCCATCAACAGATGAATGGATAAAGAAGAAGTGGTATATATACACAATGGAATATTATGCAGCCATCAAAAAATGAGATCTTGCCATTTGCAACGATGTGGATGGAACTGGAGGGTATTATGTTGAGTGAAATAAGTCAAACAGAGAAAGACATGTATCATATGATCTCACTGATATGAGGAATTCTTAATTGCAGGAAACAAACTGAGGGTTGCTGGAGTGGGGGTGGGGTGGGAGGGATGGGGTGACTGGGTGATAGACACTGGGGAGGGTATGTGCTCTGGTAAGCACTGTGAATTGTGCAAGACTGTTGAATCTCAGATCTGTACCTCTGAAACAAATAATGCAATATATGTTAAGAAAAAAAAAAGAAGAAGAAGAAGGTAGCGGGAGGGGAAGAATGAAGCGGGGGAAATCGGAGGGGTAGATGAACCATGAGAGACGATGGACTCTGAAAAACAAACAGGGTTCTAGAGGGGAGGGGGGTGGGAGGATGGGTTAGCCTGGTGGTGGGTATTGAGGAGGGCACATTCTGCATGGAGCACTGGGTGTTATGCACAAACAATGAATCATGGAACACTTCATCTAAAACTAATGATGTAATGTATGGGGATTAACATAAGAATAAAAATAAATAAATAAATAAATAAATAAATAAAAACTAGGATGTCAGAAGGTAGGAAGTTTGGTCCTAAATCTGCTCAGTAACTTTATTACCTTAGAAATATCATTAAGCTTTCTTAGCCTCTTGTCTATCATCCTGCAGAGAGAATGAGCTCCTCTCTCAGTTAAAATTCCTGCATCTATCATTCTAATGCTATCATTCTACTGTCTAACAAATGCACATGTCTTATGTGGGGCAGGGACTTCCACAGAGAAGATGCTTCATATAAGTTTGTGGGAATGAATTCCTGGTCCCCATTGACTCTCCTGGTCATCACATTCATGGTCACATTCTTGCCAGGAGCCTTTGTTTTCAATGTGTGCTTTCTCAGCCTGCTTTCGTCTTCATTAAGATCATATATGTTTCCTTCTGTTCCCTCATCCTGAAGATAAATCATCTTCACCCACCCCCAAATGTTCCTTATTATTAAACTTCGACATTCAAGACAAGTTCATCTTCACTGTGGCAGTTGCTTTGATCATTATGATGTAGACCTAATTTAATAATGACTTAGCTGAAAAATAATTTTGTTCCGACTTAGGCATAAAATTGTTTAGTTTAATCAAGATACAGTAATGATATAGACTTCATGCAAGGCAACTGAAAATACTGTGAAATATATCTGAGCATCTATAAGCATTAGAAAGAATGAGACACCTTTTACACATTAAAAATACTCAAAATAACGGGGCGCCTGGGTGGCTCAGTCATTAAGCATCTGTCTTTGGCTCAGGTAATGATCCCAGGGTCCTAGAATCGAGCCCCGCATCGGGCTCCCTGTTCCACAGGAAGTCTGCTTCTCCCTCTCCCACTCCCCCTGCTTGTGTTCCCTCTTTTGCTGTGTCTCTCTCTGTCAAATAAACAAATAAAATCTTAAAAAATAAATAAATAAATAAAAATACTCAAAATATCTATTTTCCTGTGAAGTTACAACAAAACAGGAGAATCTCACCATTGCCAACAATTTATTCTTCCTAATGAATTCTGTGACAATATTGAATACAAGCAATATGCTATCATGCATATCAGTGATAATTTTGCTGTTTCCTGAAATTAATAAACTAAAATTCATCATTGATGAAGAAAATGGAATATTTAAGATCACTCTTTTCATTGGACAACTGATTCTTTTTTAAAATGCTCATTAGAGTTCTAAGGAATAGAAGAAACTAAGCAAACCTCTAATCTTTTGCTCTGAATCTGCAAAGAACAGAATCCTTCTTGTGACATGTTTTTATTTTGTGGGTTTATATTTTTAACTAAGTGATAATTCTAAAAATCTAAAGGTGAGACTTAAGGATTTCAGACTCCCACAGAATTTAAAATACTGATGCCCTGGGGGAGCATACTGATAATGTACTTTCTACAGACATTTGTGTCTGAATAAGTTTTGCTTCAATATTAAAAGTCAACAGGATGAGATAAATAGGGAAAATATACAGTACATATAATTTACACAGTGTTTGTCTTAATCCATTTGGATTGCTATAACAAGATATCAGACTGGGTGACTTATTCACAACATAAATGTATTTCTCACCATTCCGGAAGCTGGGAAGGCCAAGATCATGATGCCAGCAAATTCGGTGTCTGGTGGAGCCTGATTCATACACAGCTCTCTTCTCACCATGTTCCTATGTGGTGGAAGGAGCAAAGGAGCTCTCTGGGGTCTCTTTATAAGTGCACTTTTTTATAACTAACATAACCACCTCCCAAAGACCCCATCTCTAAATATCATCACATTGGGTGTTAGGTTTCAACATGAATTTTGAGGGGACACAAACATTCTTCAGTCTTTATCAATGTTATAGCTGATAGTCAAAAAATGTACAATGAGAGCTCATATAAGAAGTAACCACACCATTAAAAAATGAGTCAGCTCCTTACATAGCTAAATGAACAGCAAATATCCCTGCATTACTAAACTATGGGTAGAAAAAAATGCATTAAGACTTGGTCTGGGGTATAAGGACATGCAGTATTGGAGTGTTTCAGAAAAATATCAGTGGTATTGTGTATTTGATTTAATAAAATTTCAGAAACAACAGTTTCACATGGGTACAGCAGCTACTGTCTATGCTATAATATATGACAGCATCAAAAAAGCTACTCTAAAGATATCAAACAATATTACTACAGATTAAATGGCAGCCTGCATGCATGAACTGCTGAGGGCTGGGAATTAGCTGCACTTTTCCTATTAATAGTAAAGTGAAACTAATCCCTTTAAAGGTCCTGAGATGCTATTCACTTACAGCTTAGTCCCTTTTGTCATGTTTATAAATAATAAAGAGATTAGTAGTTACCACTTAGTAGATGCGTGTAGTATATTTTCAACATATTTTTAGTAACTAAAATTTTACTTTAATGTTATTTTATGTAATCAGTTGTAGGATTTCCTAGTCTGTGACTCAAAAGATGATGTCCATTTTGAAATCTATAGCAATTGCAACCATGTATTAGGCACCATCCAATAGGACAAACCTGTGAGTCGTAGGTATCGTTACTTCCATTTTATAGGGAACTAACTGGGGCTTAGGGATATTACCCTGGAGGACATTGTCACACACTGCCCAGATCCCCTGCTGTGGGGAGTGCTATTAGCAGATAGCCATCAGCTGTGAGTCCCCCAAGGATTTTTTTCAGCTGTGGAGAGCAACTCATGCAAGGTTAGACCCCTTTCTTCAGTGACCCTCATCCAGTGACTGGTCGACACTGGAATATAAAGACCTGACCATCACTGAAGAGCTGTTTGAGCTCCAGAGTTCTATAGGGCTTTAGTCAGACATTCCAACTCAACTTTTTCCCTTCTGCTCACTCTGGCTTCTCTTCGCCTCTTTTCCACAAGTGTTGGTTCCAAGGCCACACCTCCATAAATATCCTGAATGCTAGAGTCTGGCATAGTCTGATTTCTGAGCAATCCCTCTTGCAGTGGGTTACTTATTGCCCCAGGTTATTGAGCAAACAGATAAACTGGACAGGATTCGAACTCAAGTTTATACAGCTCTAAGCCTGCTCTCCTACTTCTACTCTACATGCAGAACCTTCTCATTCTACAGAGCACAATTCTGTTTCATTGAATCTTCAAGATAGTTTCAAATTCTATCCACTTACAAAGCATTTCAGTGGATGACTAAATTTTCACTGGACTTAGCCACACTCAAATTATCACACAACTGCCTAATTATAGGCATGTGGTAATTTCAGTCCTAATTAAATTATTGTCTTCTCATGGTCCCATTTCTAATTAGCCTTCTCATTTCTTTGAAGTTGTATTTTAGATTACAAGCAGCTAAATTGTACGGTCGCCCTAATTGTGCACACAAATTTGGTGTGGTTGAAAAGGATGACCTAGAAATGTGCTTTTAAATACATCAAACCCATATTGTAAACATTATATTTTATCATTTGTACCTGTTCGGATTGGCTTGAAAAATCTCTGGCACGCTTTAACAACTGGATTTGTATTATCTGAAGCCTGACTGCTCTCAAAATAAGGTTTTAAATATAAAAGCAGTTTCTAAGCTTTCAGCAAGATCATAACAATAGATCCATTTGCTTGTGGAATTAGCATCATACCTCAACACTATCAATATGTCTGTGTAGGTTAGCAAAAACGTATCTTGATTGAGAGGAATGCTCCACATCTCAAACCGACTGTTACTTTGCATGCATCATGACTAATGAACACACGCCTCTTTGCAAAGAGCATTGTTTCTGGAGGAAATAAACTGTCACTAGTAATGTGTGTTGATTGTTCAGATCCCCTCTTCAATGAGAAACATCGATGGTTTTTATTTGTTATTTGTGCCTGGTAGAAAATAACCCCAGAATCCGCTCTTTCTCCCATTTATTTCCCAGAAAGAATATTCTTGGGGAATACGGCAGAATCTACATGGCTAAGTGCCCTGTGATCTGGGAAGTTATTTTCCCAGAGCCACTGCTGCTGCCTTTACAGGGAATAGGCGGGGAAATGCTTTTAAATTAATTCTCTGGGCTGTTCTGAACCCAGACCTCAGCCTACCTTCAGATGTGCACCTCTGTCCTGGACACCAGAAGGGCTGTTTGAGTTTGGACTGAGCTGTCAGCCTCTCCCACTGGTGTCATCTCTTTCTCTTTTTCTCTTTCTTTCTTTTTCTTTTCCTTTTTTTTTTTTTTCTTCCCCTTTCAAAGCCCCATTGTTGCTGAAGCTCAGCAATGGGCAGGGACTGAGGAACTCTTTGAAAGGAGACCTAGCTCTACTTTGCCATGGGGCTGAGCAGCACTAAGCAAAATCCACCTCACATCTGTCTAAATCACACTGAAGCGAATGAACTTTTAAACAAATGAGCTGTGTGTTTTTCTCTAATGCTTATTACTAGCTGTGCAGTGAGGCTGCACCGATTTCAAAGGCTTTTCAATTCCTGCACAGAACTGAGAGGCTGTAGCAATGGTCCTTTGAAGAGAAAACACTGCTGTTGGGACAGGCATGCAGCTTGGGCTTGGCTCAAAGACCTCCAAAAGTGACAGGGAACAGCAGAGGGTGGGTCTGGCTACAAACAGCTCAAGAAATTAATATAAAACAGGCTTTCCTGTCCCCTACTGAAAATATTTTCTCTTGCAAGAGGAATCCTTGGAACTTGTCATACATATGAATTCTCTTTCAACCCCAAAGGGGCTAACTTTCGTACCTGCCTTTTGGCATCACTCTAGATTTTAGACATTTTAAAGACTACCTCTGATTTAAAAAAACAAAAACAAACAAAAAACCCCAAAAAACAACTTTTGCTGTAGCCAAGCCTCTCCATTTCTGCTTTTCCTAATTTGACATTTGTTAAGCATTTCTAAGAGAGGTTTATTTACTTATTTGATGCTATTCTTTTTATTCTTCACAAAAGGATTTTGAAAATAATCAGGTATAAAGTGAAAATATTTATCAAGTTAGGGATACAAACTAAACAGAACATCTTAATATATTTTACATGAAAGGAATCCACAATACAAGCTTCAGTCAACAGCATTTTGAAGAGTGCTTTGGTATGTTAATTGGAAATCATTCTAATCTGTTCAACTACAGAACTTCTACTTGTTGGTCTTGACTAGACAGTTCAAGTTACTCTCTCTACCTAAAAGTGATGAAGCTACATTTCTTCAAGAATATCTTATAATTTGGACTTTTCACTCATTTATCCCAACCATTCTCTTTGATCTGAATTAGTAAGAGGTTTAGTGTTGAAATTTAGAATAATTTAGAAATTCTGGACAAATAGCAAAAAGCTCCAGAGTAAGGTAGAAGAAAATGTTATGTTAAATATTTCTAAAACTATGGCCACTGCCCAAGCGTCTGATAGAAATCCTGGGAACCCAAAACATCACTTCATAGTAGAGAGAATATTCATAAAGATTCTAAGTCTCCATAAATGAATTCAACATGGAGTTACAAAAAGAATGATTTGTGGAATCAGATAGATTCGGCTGTATTAGTAGATTGGTCACTTTAGGAGATGGAGGTCTTGGTCAATTTTTTTAACATCGGTGAGTCTCAATTTTTCACATGTAAAGTAGGAAAACGACTGGTGAAAGAAAATGTGGAAATAATTCTCCAGATAATATATAACCAGTAAATATTACTTTTTTCCCCCCTTTAATTAAACACTTTAAAATTCAGATCAAATGTATTTTACTTAAACTCTCAAAAAGTGTTTGCGACAGACATTTATTAAAAAACCTCTATTTGGCTTCTTAAGAATTATTCTGGATGGTCAGATTGTTGTAGGTATTATGCTACTGTATCACAAAAAACAGTTTTTGCAACTTTGAAAAGCAATTCTATGAGGGTATAATTTACCTAAAATAAGTGTTCAGTTTGATGAGTTTTGACAGATAATATATATACACCAAGTAATTACCCTATTAGATCAAGATAAAAAACATTCCCAACGTCCTCCCAAATTCCCCCGTGGTCCCTTCCTAGTTGGTCCCAAGCTCCTACTGCTATAAGCTGAATGTGTCCCCCTAAAATTCTTATGTTGAAACCTAATCCCCAATGAGATGGTAATAGGAGGTGGGGGTGGAAGTGATTAGATTATGAGGGCGGAGTCCTCATTAATGGGATTAGTGTCCTTATAGAAGAGACCCCAGAGAACCTCCTCAGCCCTTTTACCATAGAGGGACACAGTGAGAAGATCACTCTTCATGAACCAGACACTGACAGTGCCTTAATTTAGGACTTCTAGCCTCCAGAACTTCGAGAAATAAATTTCTGTTTTTTTTTTTTAACACACCCAGGTCTATGGTTTTTTTGTTATAGCAGCCCAAGTGGACTAAGACACCCCCAAACCCAGGGATGATCTGTTTTCTTTCACAGATTAGTTTTACTTACTCTAGAATTTCATATAAGTCTAATACTACAGAAGGTGCTCTTCTGTGTCTGACTTTATTTATTCAGCATAATTTGAAATGTTCCATGTTGTATGTATCAGAGGACTTACTTGCTGACTCATATTCCATTATATGACTATACTACAACTTGTTTATCCATTCACCCATTCATTGACAGATGTTTATATTGCTTCCAGTTTGGGACTATTATGAATAGAAGTGTTCTGAAATTTTTTGTACAACTTTTTTATAAACATGTGTTTTTATTGTCTTTGTTAAATATGTAGGAATGGAATTGCTAGATCATATGCTAAATGTATGTTTGACTTTAAGAAACTGCTGAACAGTTTTTCAAAGTTTCTCAGTTTTTATGATCCCAGCATTATACAGGAGTTCCAGTTGCTCTATGTCCTAACGTGTTATTGTCACGTGTCCAACATGTGTTACTGTCAGTCTTTAGTTTCACTTTCATGTCTGTAATACACTTTATGTTAACTTTGTGTATGGTGTTTGTTTACGTTAACTTTATGTATATGCTTGAGGTTGCTTTGTGTCCATCTGGATATCCCATTATTTAACTGTTTTTTGAAAAGATTATTCTTTCTTCATCTTTCTCCATCATATTACCTTAGCACCCTTGTGGGAAATCACTTGGCCATGCATGTGTGGGTCTAATTCTGGAAACATTATTCTGTTCCATTGATCCTTATTCACTCCCTTGTTAGTCTAACTTTACAGTAAACCTTGAAATCATGTACAGGCAATTCTCCAACTATGTTCTTTTTGTTTAAATCATTTAGCAGTTCTTCCTTGCCTTTCAATATAAATTTTAGAAGTACCTTGTCATTTGCTACAGACAAGTGTGCTAGGATTTTAAATGTAATTGCCTTGACTCTGTAGATCAACTTGGGGAGAAATGAACACCTTGACAATAATGTGACCTCAAATCAAAAAGATGGTCTGTCTCCTCATTTAATATATCTTCTTTAGTTTCAACCATTTGTAGTTTTTGGATTTTTTTGTTAAATGTACTTCCAAATATGTCACAATTTTTATGCTTTTGTGAATGGCATTTTGAATTTTTATTTTTCATTTGTTTGTTGCTAGTATAAATAAATGAAATTGACTTTTTATATTGAGCTCTTATCCTGTATACTTGCTAAACTCACTTATAAGTTACAATAGTTTGTGTTGATTTATCCAGTTTTCTATATATGTGTTCATTTCATCTTTGAATAAGAGCAATTTTTCTTCTTCCATTCCAATCTGTAAATATTTTATCTATCATCTATCTATCATCTATCTATCATCTATCTATCTATCTATCTATCTATCTATCTATCTATCTATCTATCATCATCATCATCTATCTATCATCTATCATCTATCTATCTACTGCACCGTTAGACCTTTTGGTATACTGTCAAATAGAGTATGAGAGGGAACATCTTTGGCTAATTTGGGGTCTTAGGGAAAATCATAGTCTTTCACATTAGTATGCCCTTTATCAAACTGAGAGTGTCTTTCTGTCCTTGCTTGTTGACAGTTTTTATCATGAATTGGTATTGAATTTTGTCAAATTCTTTTTCTGCTTCTCTTGAAATCATCATATGTTTTTCTTTTTTCTTTTTTTTTTTTCCTATTATGGTCAAATACATGATTAAGTTTTTAGCCTTAAACCAACCTTTGATTCCTGGGATTAGTCCACTTGGTCATGATGTATTATACTTTTATGTATCCTTAAATTTACTTGCTATGATGTTATTCAAGATTTTTATTGCTAATGTACATGAGGGATATTGTTTTGTAGTTTTCATATATATATATATGAAATATATATGAACTATATTTTAGGGGTTCTGGTTTTGATATCAGGATGATAATGGCCTCTAAAATTGAGTTGTGAAGTGTTCCTTCACTTTCTTGAAGAGATTGTGTAGAGGTAGTATAATTTTCTTCTTAAATGTTTGTTAGAATTTTTCAGTAAAGCCATGTAGGCCTGGGATATTCTTTGTGCAACTTTTCAATTACAAATTCAGTTTTTAAAGTACTTTTATGGCTATTTAGCTTTTTTATTGCTTTTTTGAGTCACTGCTAATAATTTCTATTTTTCAAAGTATTTGTCTATTTCATCTAAGTGGTAGAGATTATTGACATAAAATTTTTCTTTTTTTTCCTTAATCAGCTTGCTAAAAAATTGATCATTTAAAACGTTTTTTTTTTCAAAGAACTATTTATTTATTTTCTTTCTTATTTATTTCCCTCTTATTTGCTGATTTTCTACTAACTGATTTCTGCTTCTAATTTTTACTAATCCCTTCCTTCTGTTTGTTTTGGTTTTAATTTGCTCTCTTTTTCTTCTTTACTGAGGTCAACACTTACAACATTGACTTAATCTCTTTTTTTTTTGTCTACTATAACTGTATACACTATTTCCCTCTCAACACTGCTGGATCAATATCCCACAGCTTTTGGCAAAATGAGTCGTTAATACTCCTCAGTTTTTTAAATATTTTCTAATTTCTTTGATGATTTCTTTTTCGGATGATGGCTTATTTGGAAGCATGTAGTTGAATTTTCAAATATATAAGAATTTTTCAGATACTTTTCCATTTTTGACTTCCAATTCAATTTTGTGTGGTCAGAGGATGTACTTCATATAATTTAATTTTTAAAAAATTGATGGAAACTCATTTTATGACCTAGCATATGGTCTATCTCTGTGAATGTTCCATCTGCACCAAAAGAAGAATCTGTATTTTGCATAAAACTCTGTGAATATCATATAGATACTGTTGGTTGTTAGTGCTTTTTGAGTCATTTATATACTTACTCTTTTTTGGTTTACTTTTTATATCAATCTTTGGGAAAAGAATTTTGAAATTTTCAAGTATATATATAGATTTATTAAAATCCTGTGGATTTTATCTATATTCTGCTTTCAATAGTACCTTTCCAAAGGTGTTACATGTAGTCCCACCACAAAATGCAAACATTTTATTTTAGAGACTATATTTGTAGAAAAGAAACAATATCTTTGAATTTAAAAATTAAGCTCAAAATAAGTTTCAAATTGATGTTAAAGTTAATATAATTAAATAAATTTCAGTGGAATGCTGAACTATTTTGTGAGAAAATAATGCTATGTAGAATATTCATCTTTCACAGTATGATAAAAAATATTACTATATTTCATTTGCATTAACTTCAAACAGAACCCCAAAAGAAGTTATATAGACCATAGGCGATATAAATGTATTACATTACTATATATTAAAATAACATATATCATCTGTTACTTCATATATAATACGTGTTATTATAAAATAATAGCTAATACAAATAAAGACTAGTAGCTGTTGATAAATGTTTTTATATATGCTGGTGGTTCGTGAAAATGCTGTATCAAAGCATTGATAGAAATGAGAATAACTGTTAAGCATACTTTTTAGATTCCCAGTAAGCTGAAATATCGTTGCAATCAATATCCTTTCACTGAAATTCAACTGATCTTCGTAACTAGTTTTGTCTTGCTTTACATCAGAAAGCCAAAAATAATTATGGGTCTTTTTGCATGTCCTGGTAATGATGAATAATAAAGATGACAAATCACATTGAATACACATATTCAAAAACATACTCCTCAAGGGATTTCTTTACCTGTCATTCAGTGATGATTATATAATTTTGTAATCCGCCCCGACTTTTTTTTTCTTTCCCATGTACCAAAGAAAAAAAACAAGGAAACAAAACTGTATTCATATAGGACAGAACTCGAGACGTAGATACTCTAAATAATGCTAGCAATGATGTGTAACAATTATGGGGGAAATTATTTCACCAGACTTTGGTGAAAACCTACTAAGAAGTGAGCACCATTCTAGGCATTGAGGATTTCTCCTCTCAAAGTGCTTATGTTGAGGTAGACAGTTATGTTTCTATTTTCAGTATAAAACAGGAGTATACTGATGGAGGCACACCCAAGATGATATGGGAGGGCAGCTGAGGCTTTAACATGTGGTTTTATGGAAAAGGAGTTACCTTAGCTGGTTTTTTAAAGATGAAAAAAAAAAATTCATGAAGGGGCGCCTCTGGGTGGCTCAGTTGGTTAAGCAACTGCCTTCGGCTCAGGTCATGATTCTGGAGTCCCAGGATCAAGTCCCACATCAGGCTCCCTGCTGAGCAGGGAGTCTGCTTCTCCCTCTGACCCTCTTCCCTCTCGTGCTCTCTCTCTCAAATAAATAAATAAAATCTAAAAAAAAAAAAAAAAGAAAATTCTTTTAAAAAAATAATAAAAAATCATGAAGGAAAATAAAGATGGAAAAGTATTCTGGGAAGAGAATATTATAAAGAATGGACACACTAGCTACTAGCCAGCTTAGCACAAGGAATTATTAGTTCAGTATCTCTAGATCATAAAATGGGGTGCACAAAAGCTGTTTAAGAACCAGGTGATAGAAGAATTTATAAGTTCTGCCAAGGAAGGTAAGATAACCCTTAGAAAACAAAAAGTTATCGAAGACTTTCAAAAAGGTGCTTCACATTGCTAGTTTAGCTAGATTAGCATGATTTTAGGTTGATCAAGTTAAGAAGAATAAAATCAAAGAAAAAGAGATGAGGCAGGTGGCTACTGTGACAGTGTTTCCAAGAAATAATGCAGATCTGAACAAAGGTAAGGATTAGAATATTTAGAAGATAACCTCTTCGATATTTGTCCATTGATTGATTATGGCATGCAAGGGGAAAAGGAAACAAATTAAGTCTGATTTCTATATTTGGTAAAGTTAATGGATTAGAAGTCATCAACCTATAAAATATGATTTCCTGACATCTTTACAAGTAAGCATGTGGAGAAATTACCAGTTCCTACACTCACCAAGATTAAAACCCCTAGAAATACCAATGTTTAGAAAGCTGGAAAAAGGAGTCAGGGTGTTATGAAGAGATGAGAAGAACCAGACACAGAGGAGTTGGGTATGAGTCAAGAGTGTCAAGAACATGATCAGCATTGCCTAAGGCAGCAGAGAAGTGTTAGTAGATTTGGTAATGAGGTGATGTGGAATTGAGAGTGTTTGCCAGGGGTTGGTGGAGATGGAAAATAATTGAATGTATGTGGGCAGGGAACAGGAAGAACACATAACAAATGTGTACTTACTCTTGTGAAAAAACTGAGTATACATTTTATAGATATTAAACAGACGAGCTTCAGTGTCAACATAACTGGGTCGGAACCTTGTTTCTACCACAAAAATGCTGTGTGTCTTTGGGCAATCATGAGCTTCTTAAGGATCAGTTATCCCAAATGTAAATGGAGAATAAGAACATCTATTTTATGGAGTTACCGTGAGCATTAAATGAGATGATACATTAAAAGTAAATAGCATGCACCTGCCATATAGTGAGTATATAGTTTTCTGTGTGCACAAATCTCAGGAAGATTTCTTTTTGTTTTGTTTTCATTTTTAGGGTGTAATTTTTTGCTGTTCATTTCATTTCATATAATGTATTTATCAAATTTTTTCAAAAATTTTTGTTTCTCCTAGACCTCCAATGTAGACATTGATTGTATCCCTCAGATCATGGCACAGTATCATTATTGTTTCATTTATTATTTATTTGTTTATTTATCACTGTGATGTTTATTTATTCTCTTTTATCCCTGTACTTCAATCTCCTTCTCTTCCTGTCACAAAGAAAACCATGTTACGTTTTGTGTGTGTATCCTAACAACATGGTTTCCTGTTGTGTTTTTTGCATGTATTTTTAATTTGTTTAAATGGTTTCATGTAATGTGACAATCTGTTTCTTACTTTTTTATAACACAATGTATTTTTTAACATCTATCTATGTGGTATCAAGTCTCCTAAATCAAGAGTATATATTCATGTATTCAACCACCTTCATCAACCGTGTGTGTTCATGCCGTTCTGCCTATTGTCATACTGATGGACACAGAGATTGCTGCCAACTTCTGCCACTACAAATGATATGCTCATGAACATCTTGTACATGATCTGGGCTTGCATCACATTTCTCCCAGATATGAATACCCTGAGTGGAGTTGCTTCACTCTTTGCAGGATATGATAATGCTATATTTGCCTGACTGGTCCAGTGTGCTTCCAGACTGGCTTTGCCAGCCTGTGCTCCCATCAGCAGTACGTGAGGGGTTCCCAATTCTCCTCACCTCCACCAACACTTGGCACTAGCCTTCTTTCCAATGTTGTCTGGTCAATTGGTATAAAGCTATATGTGTTGTTATTTCAGTTTGCATAATCATAGAAATTTATAATGATTTTGAGTTTATGTTCATGAGATCGTTAAAAGTTTTTATTTTAGGGGCGCCTGGGTGGCTCAGCCCTAAAGCGTCTGCCTTCGGCTCAGGTCATGATCCCAGGATCCTGGGATCGAGCCACGCAGTGGGCTCCCTGCTCCGCGGGAAGCCTGTTTCTCCCTCTCCCTCTCCCCCTGCTTGTGATCCTGCTCTCACTGTGTCTCTCTCTGTCAAATAAATAAATAAAATCTTTTAAAAAATAAAATAAATAAAATAAAAGTTTTTATTTTATTTTTATCTTTTGCAACTATTCACCAAATTATGGGCCTAGAACACAAACCCATTCCCCAGATTTGCCCTAAGTTTTATTTTATTTTTTTTAAAAAGATTTATTTATTTATTTGAGAGAGAGACACAGAGGAAGAGTGAGAGGAGGGGCAGAAGCAGAGTGAGGGACAGAATCTCAAGCTGGCTCCCCCGCTGAGCACGGAGCCTAACACAACGGTTGATCTCATGATCCTGAGATCATGACCTGAGACCAAATTAAGAGTTGGATGCTTAACTGACTGAGCCAACCAAGCACTCCTACATATATGTAGACAAGTTTTGGATTTAAATGCAGGGATATTTTCAAATTTGAGAGATATTTTGGAATCATAATAAAAATATAAAGAAATTTTGGCTGGGACTATAGCATAGTATCACAACTTATATTATACTCTTGTATTTCCCAATGTTGTCCACTTCTGTCTAATCTACAATTACTTACCCCTTAGCAACTAACTTATAATAAATTCTAGCTGCCCTTTAATTCTTTTCCAAATTCTTGAACAATTCTCACTGTTTTTCAACATTCTCTTAAACAGCAATTTTAAGACAGACATCATCAAGACACCATCATCATCATTTAAAACAAGATTCCATCTCTGTCACACTCTCGTTTTGTTGAAAGCTATGTGCTTTTGAAGTGATTTTTTGAAAGAGCTTTGACATTAGGTGGTCCCTTTCTCATAGACCTAAAGGTCCCATAGATAAAAAATGCAAAGGTAGATACATACTTGCTTTTTTCTATTTATGGTAGTGAATTGAATTTCAATTTAGAGTGTAATTTACACCTTTCCAATTTATTGAAGCAAAACACCCCAAGCAACAAGGAAATCTGGTTTCCCTGATTTCTTGCTGCTCTTCTGTCCAATTAGCTTTTTATTTATTTCTTCCCCATAGCCTAAACACAGCACAATTACTTAATTTTATTTTCTAACACTATTTTCTTTTAGTAGACTCCAAGAAGAAAAATTTCTCACTTTGAATGTAGGATCCTTATATGCCTCTAATGGATATTTGTTTGTCCAATATAACATATGCTGGATTCAAGTTTATATGTAATTAATATGTACTTAATTCTTCACCAGTCCTACTAGCAAGATATTTTCTTTTTTTTTTTAGCAAGATATTTTCTTTATAAATCTTGATAATTCATTAGACATAACAGTTGCATCATTAGGCTTGTGGGTTTTTTAAAAAAAAAATTTTCTCTGAACAACAGACTAATGATTAATAGTTTAAGAAAAAAAATTTAGCCCAAGAATTTGTTCTCTCCAATCTCTTTCCATATCACCTTTTGGAGGGGGTGGAGTTGGGGGGTAGTCTAGCTCGGTATCATACAGACATAAAATTGGTTTTATATTGTTAATTCTGCTTCTTGCGCTACTGCTTTATATATTCCACAGGTTTCCTATAAACTCTTACTTAAATTCCAACTAGTACTACAAACAATTATAACCTTGTCATGATACAAACAGATGTGCCTCTCAGAGAGGTAACTCACAAAGAATCGAAGCAGTTCATCATAATAGAAATGGGCACTAAGTCTGTTCTTATTTTTTCACTACCACTTGAGGGTGAGAGAGGATAGTGAAGATCAAGAACTCTGCAAAGAACATAAATCCTTATTTTTTTCCTGCGGTTTTACCCATACTGTAAAATTACAGATTTCAAAGCTATAGAAAGTTTATTTTAAATATGTAGTTATTCAGGGGCGCATGGGTGGCTCAGTCGTTAAGCGTCTGCCTTCGGCTCAGGTCATGATCCCAGGGTCCTGGGATCGAGCCCCGCATCAGGCTCCCTGCTCTGCGGGAAAGCTTGTTTCTCCCTCTCCCATTCCCCCTGCTGTGTTCCCTCTCGCACTGTATCTCTCTCTGTCAAATAAATAAATAAAATCTTTTTTAAAAAATCTGTAGTTATTCAAAAGATCAAAGCACAACTGAAATCAATAATTCAATTCTATTTCAAAATGTTCAAAATTCTTTGTCAACCCAAGACTATGGATTTAAAGAATATGGGTCTTTTTACAAACTGGAACCTGGGGTAGGCTGGGATCTGAGCAGAGTGAGGTGTGGGTGCTCATTAGGGCTTCAATAAACAAGTAGAAGGTAAACTGCTTCCAATCCACAGCTTCACTACAATGGCAACCTTTATTTTTCCACAACACACTTCATTCAACATAATCATGAAGGTACTTAACTGAGACCAAACACTAAAAGGACTCACAGAAAGAGCATTGGCATACTTTGGATTTTACCCTACCCATCCCATACTCATTAATACATTGCAAGGTAATCCTGTTCTCTATGGTGTTCTAGTAGATATACAATCACCAACTCTCTTTGTTAACAGGGCCCTCAAAAAAATCAGGTTTTATTTTTATTTCTGTTTTTAAATATAAGTCCTTGAGATTACTATAAGACTTTTGGAAGAAGATTTATTGTCAACCGGTCTTTGATAACCCAGATTTTATATGTAAACTTTCTTCCATTTTATTTCAATGAATAGATTTATTACGTTTTTCTATATCAATCTGGTTACAATGAAAACTATGATGTTTGATGGTTTTTATTACTTTTTGTAGACTTTGTCTTAGCTGGTTCTTGATGACTAAGAAAATCATTTCTGAAACAAGCTTAAGGAACCTCTTTGTCTTCTGAAAGAAAATAGCTCTTTAAGCACTTAAAATTACACTTTTTAAAAATATGTCAAAATATTGTGCTACTGTGATATATTCATCTTTGTAGCTTTTAACTAGCTGAGAATCTGCACTGCTGTGGATTTGTAGAAAACACTGTTAAAATACTGCTCTCAGTATTGAAACCTAGAGACTGGCTAGTCCCCAGAACATTTAATGGTGCTAGAGAGCCCTCTGGGTAAATATCTGTGTTTCATCATTCAGGCAATGTTGACAAGCTCATTGAAGCAGACATTTTTACTGCACTTAATATATTTTACTTTTTCCCTTCTCTATGTTCATCCATATGTTTTTTTGATGATAAGAGCTGAGGAAAAGCCATGGTTTCAGGCTGGGTAAGTCTGTTCTGAGTAGCTCATTTCACTATAATCTCCAGATCCTTCCAGTTACTTTCATTGTATTATCAGACTTTCCAGAAGAATACAGAAGGGGGTGCGTTTGCTGTCTTCTGAGTCACCATAAACATGGCACCAACTCTTATACCATAGCACATTGGAAACACCATCTTGTCCCCAGTGGGGATGCACTTGAGCAGTATAGCTATAGTGCCCCATGTGGGATGAACTAAGATCTAGATGAAGGATGAAAAATATCTTTTTCATCTGTGAGCAGAGAGAAAAATGAGTACTCTATGAATCTAATTGTTTTTCAGCTTTGTTTAATGATAAATTCTGGTCTTTTTAATACATTCTACATGCATTGGTCAAAATATTTTCATGACATTCACAAGCTTGATATTATCTTCATCCTTTGTATTTAAGCTTTAAGTAAATATTTGGCAGTTAATATAGTCAGTTTGTCTTT
Organism: Neomonachus schauinslandi; assembly: GCF_002201575.2. Lineage (NCBI taxonomy): Eukaryota > Metazoa > Chordata > Mammalia > Carnivora > Phocidae > Neomonachus > Neomonachus schauinslandi. The sequence goes on along the minus strand of NC_058406.1, from coordinate 131,479,555 downwards.
GTAATTGGTAGAACATAGTTTTATTAGAACATAAATATCTAACCATATTTAGAGCAGCAAGAGCTGTTGCTGTTTCCTCTTTTAGAATAAAAATAAATTTCTTTTTTTCAAGCTAGTTGGTATAATTACATTTTCATATTTGAAATAGTATACTGGTTATTGTTTTAAGCTTTTAGTTCTCTGTAACATACCCTGGTAAAACTCATCAATATGTGATAGTTGAACCTTTCTCACCTCAGTTTTACAGTGGAATTAATCCTTAGTTTCCTAAGATATTCATTGTATGTAATGAATGAACTTTTATGTATCTAGTATGATACATACATTCTTGGGAGAACTGACAAAATAGTCACTCAAATCATATCCAGTAGGGTTTAAATCTTTTGTAAAATTCCATTTAAGAAAAATTGGAATTTAAGATATTTTTAAACTTTCTCTTCTTCAAATAAAATTTCGTGTTGAAGCTAGAATGGAAATCAGATGAAAGCTGAACTATTCTAGGTAAAATAGAAGAGGTGCCTGGAGAAACTCTATGGGTGGCTTTAAGCAGTGCCCATAGATGGATGAGACACAGTTACAAAGCTGTAGTGTTATGAGTAGTGTAGATACCTTAAGCACTGATAGCTAGAGATATTATGCAGCATGTGCCTCATAGAATTCTATCATGTCCTCTTGGAATGATGAGTTAATTTTTTTAGGAAAAAAATACATATTCAGATAACTCTGGTAAAATCCAAGGTGACTGTATATTTCTGGAATGATGGAGTAGACATACTTTTCCTTCTTTTTCCCTACTAAGTACAACTAAAAGCTCTGGATACTATATATTAAAAACAAAACAAAACAAAACATAGATTCTGACAAGTAGAAAGAAGAAGGCAGACCAGCTAGTGACCTTGGAACCCAAAGAGTGACAGAGTGGTGAGTTTCCTGGACTTCCTTTTTGCTTCATATAACCAAGCCTGGAGCTGAAGAAGGTGGTGACCTAAAAAAAACCAACAAACACAAACCAAAAAGAAGGAACAAAAGACTGTTCCTTCTGGTCAAATACCAGGAAATGGGTAGCCTAGCAAGACAGAAAATTTTGAGATAGTAACCATTCCAGTTCAGCCAAACACCACTGAAAAAAAACAAGGCCTCACCCCTAGTCCTCATCCCTTTTCCAGCAAAGGCTGAATGAGGAGCCTAGACTAATGTCAGACAACACCAAGTAAAATTGCCAAGTGGCAATGAGCCTTCTAAACTTGTGCTGTAAAAACCACATGGGGAGCCTGGAATTTCATCACCTGGCAGTACAATGTATGCTTCTTCTTCCTCAGTGGGGTGATATCAGAGAAGGACTGGAGGAACATTAGAATTTGCATCACTGCTCCATGGTAATGAGGCCACATTGCTGTCCCTGTGGGGCTAGTGGAGTCCAAGTGGGGAGGACAAACAAGGTATTTTTACTTCTTCCAGCCAGGGAGGTCCCCGTGGAGGTCTAGTGGGAAGCATGAATTAGCACCCCCATTAGATAGTAATGTGGATCCATTCCCTTGAGTGTCAAAGGAGGTCATGAGGGAACCTCTATTTACTGACAGCATTAGAAAAGAGAAATACACAAATTCACAATTATAATTAAAGACTTCAATACCCATCTCTCAACAACCAATAGAACTAGACATAAAATGAGCAATTAAAAAACTTTATTTACCGTCATCTGCCAGTGAGAAGGTGGTGCCCTCTTCTTCCCCTGTTAGAGAGATGTCAGAATAAACCAATCCAAACTTATTTAAATAAGATCCAGAATCTCATTACATAATACCTAAATGTTCAGGATTCAGTATGAAATCATCAGTCATGCCAAGGACTAAAAGGATTTCAAACTAAATGAAAAGAAAAAGGCAATCAATAATTGTCAACACCAAAATGACAGAGATGTCAGAATTAACTGAAAAGATTTAAAAGTAACCATCATAAAATTCCTTCAGTGGGAATTCAAAAAAATCAAATACAAAAGAGTTTGAAACAAATTTGGAAAATGGAAAATTTCTTCAAAAAAAAAAAAGAGGAAAATATACAGAAGAAACAAATGGAAATTTTGGAACTGAAAAACTCAGTGATTGAAATAAAAACTCAATTGATGTGTTCAAAGGAGAATAAAGGGGCAGAAGAAAGAATCTGAGAACTGTAAGAACAATAGAAATTACCCAATCTGAAAAATAGAAAATATACTGACAAAAAGAAATCTGAACAAAGACTCAGAGATCTGTGAGACTATGATAAAGATTAAGCATTTGTGTCATCAGAGTCCAGAAGGAGATGAGAAAAAAGCAGGGCTGAGAAAATAGCTGAAGAAATAATTGCTGAAAAAGTTCCCGTGGGGCGCATGGGTGGCTCAGTTGGATGAACAGCAGACTCTTGGTTTAGACTCAGGTCATGATCTCAGGGTTGTGAGATGAGCCCCCACATCAATCTCTGTGCTCAGCGTGGAGTCTGCTTGAGGACTCTCTCTTTTCCTCTCCCTCTGCCCCTCCCCCTTCTTGTGCATTCTCTCTCTAAAATAAATACTAAATAAATCTTTAAAAAAAGTTTCCAAATGTGGCAAAAGACATACATTCACAAATTAAAAAAAAAAATGAGCTAACTTTAAACACGGTAAGCCCAAGAAACCCAAAATAAGACATACTTCTGAAACTAAAACCAAAATAAACATTTGAAAACACTGAGAGAAATGATACCTCCTCTACAAAAGCTAAACAGTTTGAACTACCACAGATTTCTTATTAGAATCCATAGAAACTGAAAGAAAGGGGCACATTTTTTCAGTGCTGCAAAATAAAACAAAAGGAAACAAAACTGTCAACTCAGAATCTTATATCATCTGGCAATATCTTTCAGGGATGAAGGGGATATCTAGACAGAAGGAAACTAAAAATATTTTTTCCAGCAGACCTATATTAAAAGAATGGCTAAAGGAAGTACTGTAAACAGAAAAGAATGATAAAGAAATCTGGAAACATCATAAAGGAATAAAGAACATAGCAAGCAAACTATGAGTGTATATAATAGACTTTCCTTTTCCTCTTGAGTTTTCTAAATAATGCTTGATGGTTGGAGCAAAACGTATAATATTCTTGATGTTATTCTAAATGTATATAAAAGAAATATTTAAGAAATTTATATTATAAATGGAGGCAAATAAAGGTAGAAAAAGAGATAAGGATTCTACACTTCACATACTAGTAAAATGACACCACCAGGAAACCATGATAAATTATGTACATATAATAAAATACTTAGAGAAACAACTGAAAAAAAACTGTACAAAGATTTACACTCAAAAATGCTATATATAAATCAGAATGAAATTCTAAGAAAAAAAAAAGTTTCAATAGCCCATAAGAAGGCAGGTAAAGAAAGCAGAGAAATGAAAAAGAGAGCACAAAGGGAAAAAAATAAAGTGGCAGACTGACACATTACTAATCATTAAATTAAACATAAATGATCTAGATGTAACAATTTAAAGACAAATTGTCAGAATTGATAAAAAAAAACATGATGCAACTATACACTGTCTACAAGAAACTTAAATATAACAATATAAGCAGGTTTAAATAAAAGGATGGTAAGTTACATCATACAAACATCAATCAAAAGATAGCAGAAGGACTACATTAAAGAAAATTACCAGAGACAGGGAGGAGCATTATATAATGATACAAGGGACCAAAGCATTATGAAGAAGTGTAATCCTAAGTGTGTATGCACCAAGAAACAGAGCTTCAAAATCTGTAAAGTTAAAACTGACAGAATTAGAAAAGAGAAATACACAAATTCACAATTATAATTAAAGACTTCAATACCCATATTTCAACTATGATAGAACTAGACATAAAATGAGCAATTAAAAAATTCAACAGCACCATCAAGCGACAGTATCTAATTGTTGCTCCCAACACTGCCCCCAACAACAGCAGAACAGACATACTTTAACAGTGCCCATGGAACATATACCAAGATAGTCTATATATTCATTGGCCATAAACCTCAACAAATTTTAAACTTAAATCATACATAATGAGTTCTCTGACCACAAAAGGACCAAGCCAGAAATTACAGGATATAATAGGAAAATACCAAACAAAAACTAATCAACACACTAAACCAAAAAGGGAGGGAACTTTTTAAAAATACATTGAACTGAATGGAAATGAAAATACAATATATCAATATTTGTGAGACACAGCTAAAGCAGTACTGGGAAGGAAATCTAAATCATAGAAAAGCTTATACTTAAAATGACTACTTCAAGAACCTAGGGAAATAAGGACAAAATAAACCCAAAGCAAGCAAATGGAAGGATATGAGAACAATGGCAAAAATCTATGAAATGGAAAACAGTAACACAATAGCGAAAAGCAAATGAAACAAATAGCTTATTCTTTGGTGAGATTAATAAAATAATCAAACCTCCAGCAAGATTGATGAAGAAAAAAAGAGAAGACACAAATTTCTAATATCTGGAACATAAGAGGGAATATCACTAAAGACCCTGCAGACATCAAAAGGATAACTAAGGGATATTACAAACATTTCTACACATAATAAATTTGACAATTTAGGTAACATGGACCAGTTCCTCTATAAACACAAACTACCCAAACAGAATCAAGCAGAAATAGAAAGTCTCAATAAGCTTACAACTGTTAAGGAAATTAAATCCATAATTTAGAAATCTACCCTAGAAGAAATCCCCCAGTCTCTGATGAGGTAACCGAAAAATTTTACCAAATGTTGAAGAAATTAACACCAATTCTATACAATATCTTCCAGAACCTAAGATAGAACACTTTCCAATTAATCTTCTGAAGTTCGTATTATCCTGATACCAAAGCCAAAGAAGAGATCAGTGTTTCTTGTGAATATAGAATCAAAACTCTTAATAAAATATTACCAGATAGTATTCAGCAATATAAAAAAATAATTATACACCATGCCAAGTGGGATTTATTCCAGGGATGCAAGGCTGGCTCAGTGTTTAAAATCAATCAATGTAATCCACTATATTAACTAGCTAAAGAAGAAAAATCACAAACTCATATACAGGGGAAAAAAAAAAAAACATGTAATAGAATTCAAGACGCATTAATGCCAAAAATCCTCAGAAGAATAGGAATAGAGAAGAAATTCCTCAACTTGATAAAGAACAGCAACCACAGCAAAAACTATAGCTAACATTATACCTATTGGTGAAAAATTAAATGTTTTACCCCTGAGATTGGAAAGAACGTTTGCTCTCAACACTTTATTCATGAGTGTTGGCAAATACAAGAAAAGGAAACAGTAGGTATACAGGATGGAAAAATAAGAAATGAGTTTGTTGTTTTCAGATGATGTAATTATCTGTGTAGAAAATCCCAAGGAATCTATGAGAAAACCCATAAAGAATTAACAGATTAGTCACAAAGTCACACCATACAAAATAAACCTATGCATCAAATGTATTTCTATAAATACTAGCAATTAATACATTGACTCCAAAATTAAAAATATGATATCATTTGCAATAATTAAAAAAAAAAAAAAGAAAACTAAACATACAGCCGCCATGCAAACCAGCAATTTCACTCTTGGGCTTTTATTCCAGAGAAATAAAAATTTATTTTTACACACACACAAAAAAACTGAAAACTATGTTAATAGAAGTTTTATTTATATCGCCAAAAAAATAGAAGCAACTCAGATTTCTTTCATGAGGTGAATATTTAAAATAATGTAGCAAATCCATACCAAGGAATATGACTCAGTTGTAAAAAAGAATGAACTATTGATACATGCAATAACCTGGGTGAATTTCCAGAAAGTTCTGAGTGAAAAAAGCCAATATGCAGTCTGATTTCATTCATATAAAATTACTGAAATGATAAAATTATGAAAAGGAGTACAGATAAGTGGTTGCCAGGCGTTAAGGAGGTGTGGGGATGGAAAGGAATTTGGGGTGTGTATAAAGTAGCAGTATGAGTGATGCTTGAAGGGGTGGAAATGTTCCATGTCCTGAATTCCAGTATCAATATCCTGGCTGCAATGTGGGCTGGCTATCCTGGCTACAGTTTTGCAAGATGTTAGCATTGGAGAAAATAAGGTAAATCATACGTAAAATCTCTCTATATTATTTCTTACAACTACATATGTGTGAATCTAAAATTATCTCAAAATAATACAAAATGCAGATAATGTGGGAAAGAAAGTTTTCACATTTGCTTTTCTCCTGGTTATCACTAGTGTGTTGGCAGATTACTTCTACAGTGAGATTTCAGTTACCATATTAAATGCTTAGTGTCATTTAACATGGACATATGCCAAAAGTAAATACTGTCTAATTATAGTGTTTAAGTGTGTTCTTTGCTGAAGAGTTTGATTCTTACCAAACATATCTAGCAATGAGTGTAAAACAACCAATTTGCATCATCAACCTGCAATTAGCTCACATACACTTTCCTCTTGTCTTTTCAGTGAGGAAGTGTTTTCAAAATAACAATAATGTGCATATAGTTTCACTAAATATGTACTTGTCTAATCAATTAATAAAGACATTTGGACATGGGGTACATGTTTAGTATAGTCAGAAAAACAGTAATTGTCTTTAGAGTTTGAATTTAGGGGTAATAAAAAAGATGCCAGTGATTCTAGAAATAAACAATAATTGTCTTTAGAGTTCTTTAGTTTAGGGGTAATAAAAAAGATACCAGTGATTCTAGAAATATATCATCTTAACCAGGTGATGACACATTACATTTTAAGCCTCCATACTATGTAACGAATGAAATTAATTTTACCAAATCTTGAAAATAATATGTGTTAGGACATCTGGGCTGAAATGTCCTCTTAATAAATAAATAAATAAATAAATAAATAAATAAATAAATAAATAAAGACAGTGCCACACAGTTTGAAACTTTATATCAAATTAAGCCACTCTAGATTAGAATTTCCATGATTATATACTTATCTCCTTTACATTTTCAAAAGCAACATTATTGCACAAAGGAAATTTTTCTATGAATACTTGAGAAACAATATGGTATTCATGTCCTTCAAAATTATCCTTTTGTCTCTGAACAGTGTACATGCCAAAGAAAATTAAAGCAAGAAAGCAAGTGAATCCCTCAGTGGACAAAATGATTTGGTAAGGATCACAATCTGGGTCAGAATCAGTTACGCTCTATTGAAGAGCATAAGACAATAGTAATGCTACTTATATTTTGGCATTGCTGAAACATTCTTTGCTTTTCATTGGCGTCTAGGGAAAATTATGTAATTATTAAGTATAATAACACTTCTTGAAAAAGAGATTGTTTTATTGGATCAAAAGACAGGCTGCCAAATTTAGCCATTTCCTTCTTTTTTTCTTTTTCTTCATAAAGCAAAAGTAATTGCTTTCTGTTTATTCTTTGCCTATTCTATGAAACTTATTTTGAAGATAGTCATACGAAATGTTCGCGTGGACAATAAGAGGTACTTCGTAGACTAGGTGTTATTTAATTAAATATAAAAAGCTAATTTAAAATAATACTATGACCACAATAATGAAGCAGCTCTGACTGAAGGACACTAGAATGCTTTTAGCATCTCCCCACCCTCTGCATCGGGCAGTGGGGAAGAGGAGTCCTCTCTTCACAATTCAGTCTTCATCCGTCCTGACTTATCCTGAGAAATACATTCAATATTATTTTAGTTTGCATTTCCTCTTTTCTCTTTGATTGGTTAGAATAGTATCAAATGTCTGAAATAAAGTGTTCTTTAAAAATATATGTATTTAGGGGCGCCTGGGTGGCTCAGTCGTTAAGCGTCTGCCTTCGGCTCTGGTCATGATCCCGGGGTCCTGGGATAGAGCCCCGCATCGGGCTCCCTGCTCTGTGGGAAGCCTGCTTCTCTCTCTCCCACTCCCCCTGCTTGTGTTCCCTCTCTCGCTGTGTCTCTCTCTGTCAAATAAATAAATAAAATCTTTAAATATATATATATATGTATTTAATTTATATGGATAAATTTACATATGTCTGTTTGGATGGAGAAGAGTCAGAGAGATGGAGAAGAGTCAGAGAGGATATTACAATCACAAATTGGGTCGTTCTTTTATTAAGGTGGCAAAATACAACCAAGGGTATTTTTGAATCACCATCGCTCAATTATTAGCTGAACATTACAGGAACAATAGAATAGAACATTGAGGTTATTGACAGCATAGATCTATCTACATATCTAATAGTAAAATAAAAAATTTCTTCAAAATTAAGACTGTATCAATCCTTTTCCTTTCACAAATCCTACTACATCATCTTGCATGTTGTTCTTAGTTGTATCTGTTAGTGTAACAATATATTTAACACCAAATTTCATCATCCTTGAATTATCCTGTTTTGAATACTCATCTCTCTCAGCCTATTTGTATTAAGATACTACTATTATCCAAAGGGTTATTGATCTATGATTGATATTAATTCAATGATCAACATAAATACAGAGTAGAGCTATAGTTACCCAGGTAAGTGGGTGCCCTCTCTTGAAAAGATTTTAAAACTATTTTAGGTATGATTGAGGACCAGGATCACAGTATCTCCAGATTAGCACCCTGGCACTTTAATAAATGTAAAGTTTTAAAGATTTCCATGGGCAAGTAAGTTAAACAAATATAAAATTAAACAATGTTTGGTTTGTTTTACTGTAGGGTATCTCAGAACTCTTATTATATTCATGAGTATATTAAATGAGACATACTTTGGGAAATGCTAATCTATCCTTGGGAAAGAAAAGTTCTCTAGGTGAAAAAAATATAATATAAATAATATTCTCTTTTCCAACAGACATGTACCAAATTGCCTGACGAAGTCATCGGACCTCGGTACACAAGAATAATGCATTTAAAAGAATCATCTGCTGCCCATTTTTCATTTGTTGTGATATTTGATCCAAACTATTTCATGTCTACCATTTAACTTCTTGAATAAAAAATTAAAGCTAAAAGCAGGTCTAGTACAGGAGAAGAGCTGCGGAGGGCCAGAGCTAGGCCAGTGGGCTCTATTTTTGAAGCAGCCTTTTATTTCTGCATCTCTGATATCCAAGGCATAGCTTTCAAAAACACTTCTCTTGTGACTAGGTTGCTTTTATCTTTCCCATTTTATTAAAAGAGTTAAATGGAAGGTATTCAGAAACTCCAATTTAGCTTTTATTTTTCAATAAAAATGACAGTCGAAAAACAGTATAGCCACAGGAGAGGCAGGGCAACCTGGCACAGAGGGGGTGGATGCCCGCTGAGCTGGGACTACAAAGTGTTTGGATAACACACTCACCAGGCTTTCTAAATACCTTGGTGAGACACTGTAAGAAGAGGGCAAATAATAGTCTTCATCTTTGAATTCACCCGAGCTCTTTCTACTGTCATGAAATTTTTATTTAAAGAAATCTAAAAAGGAGACCATTTGAATATGGTTCTTGAATACTCTAATGTACTTATTTTGGTTTGATGGCTTTGTACCATACCTTAGAAAGTGTAAATTTCATATCTTCATTTTAAGTCAGATAGCTTATCCCCTAGGGCTCTCTAACTAATCATAATGCTCATTTGACAATGTGTCCTTAAGTAATATTTACTGAATTTACGCAGTGATGTCTAAAATTGGTAACATGAACTGCCTCCATAAATCTTCTCAAACATCACACGTTTAGAAAAGACTTAAGTTTGACAAGAATGCCATGATCCTTAAATAATTTCAGAACAATATCTCAATCTTATTTTCCTAAGATATACAATATTTAGAATTGGATATTTAGAAGAACATGAAGCCTTGGCTTATTTGATCTTTTGCCAGTACCATGCAGTGTAATGGTGGTCCTGCTCACTAATTGATTTTTTTTAAAGATTTTATTTATTTATTTGAGACAGAGAGAATGAGAGAGAGAGAGAGAACACATGAGAGGGGGGAGGGTCAGAGGGAGAAGCAGGCTCCCTGTCGAGCAGGGAGCCCGATGCGGGACTCGATCCAGGGACTCCAGGATCATGACCTGAGCCGAAGGCAGTCGCTTAACCAACTGAGCCACCCAGGCGCCCCTCACTAATTGATTTTAAGGATGGTGTATATGGATAGCACTCTTAATTGACAGATTATGATATAGAAACGTTCATAGTGAATCCAGTAGAACATACTGAATCAGATATAACAAATTTTACAAATATTGTCAGAGTCTTGTTTTAAAAAATTCTAAATGAGAAAGGACTTAACATTGGTGGAGAGGAGAGGTTGAAATGCAGGAAGGGGCAGACCTTTCCATATTGCAGAGTTCAGAGTAAAACAACTCAGACTCTTGGGTCTACACTTCTAAGATGAGGATTTTGTGACCTTAAAAGCAGATCTGAATGTCACACCTGGCTTTGTCTTGCTCCTGGATGGAGATATTCTGCATGGAGCGAAAGCTGAATAACTCTGGGTTTTGCAGTGGCCCCCCTTGTACATCTAAGCTTTTTTCACTTAGATGAGCCAAGTTAAAGTATTAGTGAAAATGAGTTTCTATAAGAAACATGCAGGTTTCCAAGTTTCTGTTGTTCTTAGTAATTCCTAGTGAGAAATCAGTGTTAAGAATATGAACTTTTTCCCAATTCTTAGCTTACAAAGACAAACATTATCTTTTTATTAATCAGCTAACATGCTGCCATGTACATAGAATACATGACTAACTGTACAGTATTAATTCAAAAGCACTAAAGTGCTGGTTTTAAGAGTTTACAATTTAATGTTAAGATTAATTGATTTTTCCAGTAGAAAAAGAAAAACACACAAACTATTTTAATCTCATTTTAAAGGCATAGCCTTTACAGTATAGTCTGAAGTAAGATACTAGACTCACTTGAGACGATGTAGAGGTTGAAACCTATTTGCTAGCTGTGTGACTTGGAGCAAATTATTAAATTTCTCTGTGCTTCAATTTTCTCATTTGAAAAGGGGATGATAATAATACCCATGTACAGTTATTCTGTATTTTAAAAGAATTAATATTTATAAACTATTTTAAAAGTATTTGAAATGTAATAAGTGCCTTGATAGTTAGATATTATTAATGTGACATGTGGAATAAGGCACACTATTTTTCCTTTGTTCACCTGGTTATCGGATTAATGCACTACCACATTTCTCCCTCAATCCACTCTTAGTAATAGTTACCCCAGAGACAGAAATGTTTATTCAGCCCTCTTTTTTACCAGTAGTAAAAAGTTCATCAAAAAGTAAAATTAACTGGAAGGATATAATAGATAGAATTAGGGGGGAACAGCCCTCCATGATGCTAATGTCTGAATTCTCAGGGCATCTTCTGGTTGTCCCTTGGTATCCCTTTTATCACCTAGCAGATTACCCAATAGATTTCCCTTGATAGAGATTTGTTTAACTTGTGAATATATAAATTATTTTGACTTAAGTATTTTTGCTGGAGAGAAAATATTGTAAAAGTCAGCTTTATATTTCCTACAAAATAAGCTATCCCTATACTTAAGAAAAAAATTACAAGGCCAAATGTTTTAAATTTACAAATGATTGCATCACATAACTGTGAAAATCAAAATGCAATCATTACAACAAAATTCTTTAATATGTTGACACATCTGTGGTAACTGCTCAAAGTAAAAAAAAACAGACATACCAGGTGGGTTACTTAACTTCCATTAAAGAAACAAGATTAACTCTTACACGCCTCCTTTCCTAATGAAAGAAGCCATCCATCTGCTTTATTCAAAAAGATTCCTGGAATTGTGACTCTTATTGGTTCCTATATTACAGTTTCCATTTGGTAACATTGGCTAATTAATAGATTGATTACATTTTGTCTATTTTGACTTTATAGAATGAAAGCTTCTTAAGAGATGTGATAACACCAGAAATGATATTCCAAAGGACATATGATTCTATCACCTAGAGATAACTCATTACTTAGGCAGAAAGAGTTGCTATTAAGGATGGAATATAAGATGCAGAACCTTTATGACTATCTTAAAGACATTTAAATTTCAACATATCCTACTGCCCACTGCCTGAGGAAGTGGAAAAATAGGCTTATTGCCTAGATAATTCAGAGTAACCATTCCCTTTGCGAGAATTGTCTGGAAAAAGTGTATTAGTTTTCTTTCTTCAAGTTATAAAGCTTTTTTTTTTTTTTGCTGAAGTTTGAGAAACACTGTTTTGACTAGTTGAAGACACTCAGGAACACCTATGCCCTCTTTAAATTCATCACCACTATTAAAGTGTTCTTTCTATCATGTTTGTAGCATTGGCTGAAACTTAGTTTCCAAACAGGTTCAATTTTTAACTTTAATTGTGAAAATAATATACAATCATTGGAAAAAATCCAAACAACACAGGCTTATATAGAGTAGAAGTAAAGCCATCTCCATTCAAACACCACCCCCTGCTACTCTACATAAAACTTATATTGCCAGGTTCACGCTTCTGGACTTTGACAGTGTACATTCATGTACAATATATCTACAAGGATGTAGATAATATACAGTTTATACATGCAAATGACTACAGATATTTTTCTACTTCTGGTTTTTTTAGTTAACACTAGATTTTGGAAATATTTCCATGCCAGTATAATGAAGACTTCATAATGTTTCAAAGCATTGATATACCAAAATTTATTCAACAATTCCTGCATTAAGGAACATTCTAGTGGTTTTCACTTTTGCTATTTTATACACTACTGTAGTAAACCTTACACATAAATCTATGTGAATATATTTAGACATTTTGACAGATATTGTCGAGTTGTTCTGCATAAAGACTGTACAAATTCACATTTTTACTGATAGTCATACCTGATTTGCCAAGTACCCAGGTCATTAGCATATCACCTGTTCTATCAGTTGATGGGGAAGCAAGAGCTTGTACTATAAATTTCAAGTAGGGGAGGAATTTTTGAGCTGAAGTGTTACTTAAGACTTAGAAGAGGGGTAGGAGTCAAGCAGGGAAATGGGGGAAAATAACTCAGAACAAATGAAACATCCAAAGCCCTGGAATTGAGAGAGCATCCGGTGCATGACAGGGAGGAAAGGAAGCATGTCAGAATGGATGAGAAGTGGTATGATTTAAAATATTATGCCTGCTCCTTAAACCTCTTCAAGGGCAGGGTGGTTTACTCCTTATTCGGCTGTCCATTTATGAAAGCTGGCTTAAGATGAAGCTTTGCTAATTGATGCTAATGTTAAACTGAAATGTTAATCAGAAACAACTAGAGGACCATTCCCCGGAAGCATCTGTTTGTTGCTAGGTATTCTTTGAGAAAAGTGCCTAGTTCATTCATGATGAATTTCGTGGTCGAAATTTCAAAATAGAAGGAGAGATGCCATGATTGGATGTCAATTTAACTCAAGTGCAGGCTTTGGTACCTCTTAAATTACATAGCATAAGATAATACGGTTCTTTCCCTCTACAGGACCAATTTTGGCTGCACAAAACACTAAAATAATTATAAATAAATAAAATAAGATAAAATAAAATAATTATAAATAAAAAACAAACTGAAGGTTGCTGGAGTGGTGGGGGCTGGGAGGGATGGGGTGGCTGGGTGATAGACATTGGGGAGGGTATGTGCTACGGTCAGCGCTGTGAATTGTGTAAGACTGTTGAATCACAGACCTGTACCTCTGAAACAAATAATACATTATATGTTAAAAAGAAAAAGAAGAAGATAACAGGAAGGGAAGAATAAAGGGGGAGACAAACCATGAGAGACTATGGACTCTGAAAAACAAACTGAGGGTTCTAGAGGGGGTGGGGTGGGGGGATGGGTTAGCCTGGTGATGGGTATTAAGGAGGGCACGTTCTGCATGGAGCACTGGGTGTTATATGCAAACAATGAATCATGGAACACTACATCAAAAACTAATGATGTAATGTATGGTGATTAACATAACATAAAAAAAACCTAAAAAAATAATAATTATAAATAAATAAAATAAAAATTATAAATAAAATAATTATAGCACCACTGAAATTTTTGATAATTTTAACTTGGCTGCCATGCAGCATACGACTAAATAAATCAAGTTAAAATTGAGAGTAGCGGTTTCTGAATATTTGTTATATTATAAACTTGATATTTTTATTAGGAAATAGTAACTGGGAAACTTCCAATATGAATCTTCACATACATCTCCTTTCATTTACACAAAAATGCTCATGTTATATTTAAAAAGTGTACAAATATACTTTTTACTAACATATTGTTCATGAATTTCTACTATATATTTCACAAAGGACTTTTGATCACCAATCACTTATCTTATATCTGCAATTAATTAATGTTTTAATTGATATAGAACAACTGATATAACAGGATAAATATCTTAAAGATCACACTGAGAAGCAGGATTCTGTCTTTAAACTCATTTTATCTCATTAATGTAAAATGTGACAAATTTATCTTACTTCTTTTGATACCATAATATTATGTAAATGTCCTTAAAATAAATAAACAAGATATGCCCTTGAAAAAAAGTGTACATTAAGAATATGGAGCTGTTTCAAATAAGAGATGGTTATCAATATTTGCAAAACTTAATTCAAATTAAAAGAAGAATGTTCTTTCAAAGACACATGGTATAGTAAGAGAGCAAGAAGATGTGAAGATTGGAAGATTTATTTGAATAGGAATAAAATTAGGGATATAAGGAACAGAAAATGCTTTTTTTTAAGTACACTAAACTCTTATGAAATTATAAATTCACACTTTTACTAAAAGGGAGAGGAAGAATTCCTCCACATTTGATCAGTTATACATCAATGAAGAGAAAGATCAACTACAGGGGAAATAAGGGACTGTAAGTACAGCCAGAAAAATTATTTTCCATGAAGACAGAGGATAATCTAAATTCTTTGCCTTCATGTTTCCATTCCTGTGGCCAAGATGTGGCAGATAGCTAAAATTAGAGGAAAATATATCTAAAGTCAAACTTAAAATGGAAAGTCAAACTCCTAAAAATTGCTTCAGTTATTCTCATCAATAGTGACAAGTGCTTTGTGGGTAATACTCAACTATTATTAGAACTTGCGTCTAGTGACAAATTTTTTTTCTAGTTATGCAGGTGCTTATCATAAGGTTCTGACTGACATTGAATGAATACATTTAATCTCCTCTTGAAGACTTTAGACTTGCCAAGAGGTCTGAAGACAAACATGATACAAGTTGTCAGAGGAACTTTCCCTTTATGGGCACTGTCAAGGGTTTTTCTGGGCTGCCACAAGATAATTACATTTTTAATTTTAATTTTTTTTAAGATTTTATTTATTTGAGAGAGTGAGAGAGCATGAGCTGGGGGAGAAGCAGAGGGAGAGGGAGAAGCAGTCTCCCTGCTGAGCAGGGAGCCCAATGCGGGGCCCGACCCTAGGACCCTGAGATCATGACCTGAGCTAAAGGCAGACCCTTAACCGACTGAGCCACCCAGGTGCCCCCAAGATAATTACTTTTTTAAGTAAACATAAATATTAACATTGATACTCATGTATTGTAATACTCACCATTCAAATTGAATAGAGTCAGAGAATTACAGTCCACTTCAAAATTTCAAAGCCATAGATTCTTAGGTTAGAGTTAATTTAATTGTATTGTATTATATTGTATTGTATTTTTGAAAGAGAGAGTGAGTGAGCGCAGGGGCCCAGGGGGAGGAAAGCAAAGGGAGAGAGAGAATCTTTTTTCTTTTTTTTTTTAAGATTTTTATGTATTTATTGAGAGAGATAATGAGAGAGAGAGAGCATGAGAGGGGGGAGAGTCAGATGCCCCACTGAGCAGGGAACCCAATGTGGGACTCGATCCCAGGACTCCAGGATCATGACCTGAGCTGAAGGCAGTCGCTTAAACAACTGAGCCACCCAGGCACCTGGGAGAGAGAGAATCTTAAGCAGTCTCCATACTCAGCATCATAGGGCTTGATCTCACAACCTGAGATCATGACCTGACCTGAAATCAAGAGTCAAACACTTAACCTACTGAGCAACCAAGGTGCCCCAATTAACTTTAAATGAACTGATTTCCTCTCCTTCAGGAGAGAGATATTTAATAATTTTCTAACTCTTGTGTTCAATAAATTTTTATTCTTGAAACACATGCTTTGTATTACATATATATACACATACATGTACATATTTTTTACAAAAAGAAAAAAATCTGTATTTTCATATTTTTGCAAAACTATTCCCCACATTTTTGAGACAAGCTGTGTCAATAAATATTCTCAAGTTTCAAATTAACATGTATTTCCATTCTCCTTCAGGTACAATAAAAAATTATAAAGATGATCTTCAGCAACAAATTTTTTATAATTTTTGGTCCTTTCTGCAGCCTACCCTTCCACCTGCCTAAGCACAGTGATAATTGATAAGCTATTACAGATAAATGTGTATTCTGGCCCCTCTGTAGCTTGATATATTATTGGGAACAATTACTACTTTATCATGCTTACTATGATTTGGAGCACATCATCTAAATCAACAATTAGAAGTATAATTTTTACAGAAGTGTCAAAGAGAAGTGTTGGGTTTTGGGGATCTGAAAGTAATAGCTTGATTTATATTGAAGACATTTTAATGAGAACTCTGTTACTTTTTACTGATTTGTAAAGATATCCTCTCAAGTTGTATTAACATC
Organism: Neomonachus schauinslandi; assembly: GCF_002201575.2. Classification (NCBI taxonomy): domain Eukaryota; kingdom Metazoa; phylum Chordata; class Mammalia; order Carnivora; family Phocidae; genus Neomonachus; species Neomonachus schauinslandi. Next base: position 131,462,881 of record NC_058406.1, on the reverse strand, counting down.
CAAATATGAAGAGGAGTTTCTTAGATAACAGGCACTTCACTTTGCCTTGAACTAGTGGAAGTTAGTTACACTAAAACAATTTTGCTGATCAACCAGAAAGTAAAACTCAACTGGTTTTATTCCTCCAAAAATCTGTCACAATTCTTTTTTCAAACATATGCTCAGTCACATTGTACGAATTCATCTCTAAAAGAATTACGATAAACAAAACAATCCAGCAAGGAATGCTGTGATTTGTACTGAAAACTTTTTTTTTTTTAATAGCAGTAGGAAAAAATATATTCTATTATTCTATGTATTTGTTTTTCCAGTTCTGTTCAGTGCCTGTACTTCCAAAGGAGTATTTAGTTTTGTTTGTTTTTAAACCAACTTAAAAAATGTCAAGGTGCATACAGTAGATGTTCATATACAACTCTGTGGTCTTACATTACTCTTTTACTTCCTCCTTCCTTAAATCAATTGCAGTCATTTCCCATTATAATAAATCCTCTTCGTGTTTTGTTTAGCCTTCGTCACTTAATTCTTAGTTGTTTTGTTTTATTTTCTTCTTTTCACAGAATATTCTAAATCATTCCCCCATTTCCATCTCCTTTTCCACTACAAATCATAATTCTGATCATTGGTCATAATTCATATTATACTAATTACCACAGCCATCTCTTCTAACATCTTTATTTTTCTATTCACTTGAAGTTTTGTCACATTTATGTATGCTGAAGCAGCAATAAATTATTCTGTACTCTTGGCTCTATTCTCTTTCATTATATACTTCTCTTTCACCAGATTATAACTCCACACACTTCTTTTTGTATTTGTTGTATCCTGGAGTATTTATACTTATTTAGTTTCTCTATTGTATGGTGGGCATTATTATTATCAGCCTCACATCATGCTGCTTTTAATTTTTACATTGACTTTTATATTTCTGTTCTTCAACCTATTTTGAAATATCTATTTTTTACTCTAATATATAACACATCTGAGAAAAACTACTTATTTTAATGTGTTATATTAACATTATTGACAATTTTTGAATTGTATATAGGGGTACATTTTCTTAACCTATTTCTTTTCTCTCTCTCTTTTTAAACTAATGTTCAGTTCTCTCCTTATTCTACAGACCTACAGTTTAATGATTATTGAGTTATCTTAGATAAGATACACCAATTCCTAGGATTCAATATATTGTCTGCTCTTGGCTTTCCAATTTAAGCCCACAGACAGAAGAGATAATAGTTTCCCATGGCCAACCAAAGTTTTAGTCTGGAAAAAAAAAAGTAAAGAAAGTGGGAGCGATAAGTGAGGGAGAGAAAGGCAGTTTCAGGTTTCGGTTAATTCATGCCAGTTTTTCGTGTTCTCACTTTCACCACATACGGTACCTGCAAAATCCCTTTGTAAAGGATTCTTCACTTGCCTCTTGAGATATTTTCCAGTTTTGGAACTTAAAGCTTCCAAACGTAACAAAAACTTCTCTCATATAAATTAGTGCTTACTTAAATTATATTGAGAGATTTCTCCCTACACAGCATTGCTTTTCTTTGATTTTTGCATTTTGCAGATACAGGGTGATAGTGATAACACAAATGTCCATTTCCACTATGATTTCTTTTTCCCACCATGACACTAGCTCCTCCTTGACTTGTAGGTGGTCTTTTCCCTGATTGCTTTTAATGCAGATCCATTGGGCTTGTCAAATATTAATGTATTTTTGCTACTGCTTATAAATCTAACTGTATTCAATTAATTGAAATATCTTTATTTCCCCTTTTTTCTCCTTCCCTGATTACTTGTTTGGAATACAATATTCAGATATAATACTTAAAGTTGGTTCCATTTCTCACCGACTTGTTTTTCTTCAGAATCCAAGACAATTTTGTGAACAATTGTCTTAATCCTTTTTGAATTGTATTATGGTCATTTTGATGCACAAACTGGAATATGTATACCCTTGGGACTGTAGCTGCAATAGTAGGAATAATAAAAGGTCTTGAAACTTCCTAGACAATCAATTCAACCCAAAACATTGGGACACAATTATTTAGTATAAAAAAGACAACACTGGTGTATTGCAGAATACAAATGTACACATTTTTTAAAAGGCAAAAATAAAGCTTTAAAGAAATTTTGTGATTACATTCAGTAATTTTGACTTAAGCTCAAAAAATAAATGGAAGTTTGTTTCCATTCTTCTCTGCCATTATTGACAGAGGCTGCTAAGAAGTACTGACTCCAAATGTCTTGAAATAATTCTATCAATTAACTATTTTCATTGCTTCTGAGCAGGCAAAGGTACTTCAGAATGAGGCATTAACAAAAATGTCTCCTTAGCCTTTAAGTTTAAGCATGTCATTATCTGTTCGAATAATCATTAAAAATAGTCATTTTCAACATTTAGAAATTTTGATAAGGAAGTAATTAAAAATACATATATTTCCACACAAAGATGATAATCAATTTGAAAATAATTTTTCAGCCATTCTTTCATTCAGAAGCTTCATTCAACAAGAATACCACATCTAGTAGTGAGTAATAAAAGGTTAAAAATAAACCAAAAACCAAAAATGTCCTGCTTAGAAAAATAAATACGGTTCATTAAAATATGTTTTAATTAATTAATATATACATGGACATTTTAAAAATCAAGTTTTCAAATAACATTTAATAATACTAGAATGTGTTCATGGTCTTTTTAAATTGAGTGAAAATATATCTATAAAGTTTTTTGATAATATGGACCCAATTTTTGGTTAAGAAATTTGTGTATTTTATCATGTATATATATATTATATATACATATAAACTAAACTCATATGAAAACAACAGCCAAATATGTTAAAATGTTAGGAATGCTCTGTCATGTTGATAGAATTTGGTGATTTTTATCTTGTTTATATTTTTCTCTATTTTTTCTCAATAACCATACATTTTATAACCAGAAAAAAACCTATTTTAGTATTTAATAAAAACTGTCATGTTCTAATGTGTGCTCTTTTAAAATAGTGACTATATCCTGTTCATCTTTGAGTCACTAAAATGAAAGCTAAAACCATCTATAGCATGTAGCTTATTCTCTGTATTAACATAACTGGACTCTACTATTAGGCTGTCTTCACCAATGTCACTTTACTATTCCACTGTCTTCATCAACATAAGTTTACTATTCCAGGAAATTCTTGCACAGGAAGATAAGTTGCAAGTAACTTTATTGTTCATTTAGAAACTTCCTGGAAAAACCATTTAAATGAATATCAAACTGTTAGACTTTTCAGTAGATACCATAATATGACTAGTCTTCAAGACTCTTTGTAATGCTTCACCTCAAGACCCTCCCCCTTGCTATGTCCAGTAATATAAGCTACTATATACTAATTCTTTCTCAATTCTCGTCATCCCTTCTCCCTCTATCCCTACACTGAAAGATCCTTATAAAACCATACTCCAGGCGGGTGGGAGGGATGGGGTGGCTGGGTGATAGACATTGGGGAGGGTATGTGCTATGGTGAGAGCTGTGAATTGTGTTAAGACTGTTGAATCACAGACCTGTACCTCTGAAACAAATAATACATTATATGTTAAAAAAAAAAGAAGAAGAAGAAAAAGATAGCAGGAAGGGAAGAATGAAGAGGGGAAATCGGAGGGGGAAACGAACCATGAGAGACTATGGACTCTGAGAAACAAACTGAGGGTTCTAGAGGGGATGGGTTAGCCTGGTGATGGGTATTAAAGAGGGCACGTACTGCATGGAGCACTGGGTGTTATACGCAAACAATGCATCATGGAACACTACATCAAAAACTAATGATGTAATGTATTGTGATTAACATAACATAATAAAAAAAAAAACATACTCTAAAACCTCATAAATATGCTAACTTTTCTTTCCCTTTTCCAAGAGGTTAGGAAGACCCTGTCAGGGTAGTACTCTCACTTACCAAGGTAAGAATAAACTTACCTTTGTTTTATCAATAGGTTTGTTTGTTGAAGGCTGTTTTAGGGAAGTCAGCATTTGACAAAAGTGAGTAGTACAGTGCCTTATATATATTAGGAATTCAAAATGTATATATTGAAATAATGTTCAAATGTAATTCACTGAATCATTGTCAATGTATTTGTATCTCTAAGAATTTTAATCTGTGACTCTATCCACTTTGAAGACAAGCATAAAATTGCAATTTACTTATCTTTTGGTATTTCACTAAAGCAATTTAATTTATACTTTGATATTTGCTCTCATTTCAAAAAGCATACTTCAATGGTTATTGTCCAGGCTGAGAAAATATTTCTGTACTGTTTCTTTTTCTTTACTTCACATTGAAAATTTAACAATTTAACATTTGTTTGATTAATGCAATTAATTGTCATTATCTGAGTTTTCTTGCAGACCTATGTTTTGAAATATTAGCCTAATAATAGAATTCAGTGGAGCTACTGAAAACTGGAGTGGATACCTGATTTCTGGAGGTCTGTCTTTGAAACTGTTACTTCTAGACCTTAGGAAGGCAAGCCTTCTCCTTTCTTCACCAGCTTAGAGCTGAAGAGCTTAAAAATGTGCACCAAGACTCAAACTTTAAGTCACATTTAGTAATCAACATATGTTTATGCCAAGTCACTTCCAAGATAAAGTTTCTATAAGGATTCCCTTTAGAAAGTATTAACATATCAATGGATAGTGGTGGTGATGGTGTTCCCTGTTATGAAAGCAAACATAAGAAAAACACTACTGGAGGCAAATGGGTACAGCTGGGCAAAGTACCCATGCCCTTTAAGCACTGTCAAAAATAGGACTTCACAAACTTTTATGGGCATCCAAATCTTCTGGTCATAGAGGAATTGGGATTCTATTCTGAAGATCTGGAGTGAGGCCAGGTGATACTAGCATGCTTTGAGTAGCAAGGATTTAACTGAAAGGAACTCCAACCCGTGAACACGCCTTGATGTATCTCTGCATTTTTTTTTTTTAATTTCAGGTCCATCAAACTAACTTCTGATTGTAACATAGCTTCTTTTTTTTTTTTATTCTTATGTTAACCCCCATACATTACATCATTAGTTTTAGATGAAGTGTTCCATGATTCATTGTTTGTGCATAACACCCAGTGCTCCATGCAGAATGTGCCCTCCTCAATACCCATCACCAGGCTAACCCATCCTCCCACCCCCCCTTCCCTCTAGAACCCTCAGTTTGTTTTTCAGAGTCCATCGTCTCTCATGGTTCGTCTACCCCTCTGATTCCCCCCCTTAATTCTTCCCCTCCTGCTATCTTCTTCTTCTTCTTCTTTTTTTTTTCTTAACATATATTGCATTATTTGTTTCAGAGGTACAGATCTGAGATTCAACAGTCTTGCACAATTCACAGCGCTTACCAGAGCACATACCCTCCCCAGTGTCTATCACCCAGTCACCCCATCCCTCCCACCCCACCCCCCACTCCAGCAACCCTCAGTTTGTTTCCTGAGAGTAAGAATTCCTCATATCAGTGAGATCATATGATACATGTCTTTCTCTGTTTGACTTATTTCACTCAACATAATACCTTCCAGTTCCATCCACGTCGTTGCAAATGGCAAGATCTCATTCCTTTTGATGGCTGCATAATATTCCATTGTGTATATATACCACTTCTTCTTTATCCATTCATCTGTCGATGGACATCTTGGCTCTTTCCACAGTTTGGCTATTGTGGACATTGCTGCTATAAACATTGGGGTGCACGTACCCTTTTGGATCCCTACTTTTGTATCTTTGGGGTAAATACCCAGTAGTGCAATTGCTGGATCATAGGGTAGCTCTATTTTCAACTTTTTGAGGAACCTCCATACTGTTTTCCAGAGTGGCTGCACCAGCTTGCATTCCCACCAACAGTGTAGGAGGGTTCCCCTTTCTCTGCATCCCCGCTAACATCTGTCGTTCCCTGACTTATTAATTTTAGCCATTCTGAATGGGCAGAAGACATGAGCAGACATTTTTCCAAAGAAGACATCCAAATGGCCAACAGACACATGAGAAAGTGCTCAATATCGCTCGGCATCAGGGAAATCCAAATCAAAACCTCAATGAGATACCACCTCACACCAGTAACATAGCTTCTTTTTAGTTTATCTACAACTTCTGATTGAAACATAGCTTCTTTTTTAATTTCTCTAAATAACAGTATTGTTAATCCCAAGATTGCACTTCTAATGGTAAATTAATATGTGGACATTTTAAATGTCTAAACGCATTCATGTCTGTGAACTTGGTTAACATGAGTTGTTTCTATCAGTTGGAGTTAATGCAAATAATAATAGCTAAGTTTTACTGAGTACTTATTCTGTGATGGGCATTATGACCATCTGTATACATAGTACAACTTCATCTAATCTTCGCAACAATCCTGATGAGCTACCGTTATGAGCCTCACTTCACAGATGAAAATATTTGGGTTTGGGAAGGTTAAGAAATTTACCTTAAAAACAAAATAAAACATCCTTTCTGATGGCTGAGTAATATTCCATTGTATATATGAACCATATCTTCTATCTGTTGAAGGACATCTCGGCTCCTTCCACAGTTTGGCTATTGTGGGCATTGCTGCTATGAACATTGGGGTGAACGTGCCCCTGCTTTTCACTATGTCTGTATCTTTGGGGTAAATACCTAGTAGTGCAATTGCTGAGTTGTAGAGTAGCTCTATTTTTAACATCTTGAGGAAACTCCATACTGCTTTCTGGAGTGGCATACACAACTAATGAATCGTTGAACACTACATCAAAAACTAATGATGCACTATATGTTGGCTAACTGAACATAATAAAAATAAATAAACAAACAAAACAAAGTAAAGCAAAAGCAAACCACCAACAAATGAACAATAGAACCAAGATTGTAACTTGGGCAGTCTGGTCCCATGGTAGACAGAAAAATGCCACCCATAGATACCTACCTCTGACCCCAGAACCAATGAATATGTTTTACTTTCCATGTCAAAAGGAACTTGCATGTGTGATTAAGTTAAAGATCTTGACAGGGGGAGATCATCTTGAATTATCCAGGTGGGCTCAATGGAGTCACAAAAGTAGTCATAAGGGAAAGAGAGACCACAAAATTTGAGTGAGTAAAAGGAGACATGATGCTGGAAACCGGCAGAAATGCTGTGAGTTGAAGATGGAGAAAAAGGAATGCAGGGGATCTCTAGAAATTGGAAAAGGCATAAAAACAGATTGCCTCCTAAAGTCTCTTGAAGGAATATGGCCCCACATACACCTTGATTATAGGACTACACCTTCAGTTTGAACACAAAATAAATTTGTGTTAAGACACGAAGTGTGTGGTAGTTTGTTACAGCAATGATAAGAAACTGAGGCAGGACCCAAAGCTCAAGGCCTTCAACCAATTGTTTGGTCTCATAATAAGATAAAAACAGGGAAAATGGAAAGGAGGAACTGAAAACAGCTTTCAGGAGAAAGAAGCAAGAAAACTGATGACCACTGAGGAATAGCAATTTATTGAGGGGTTGCTTTGTATAAAGCACTGTGCTTGACCCTTTGCAGATGACATTTTATATGGCCTTTGTGACAATTTTTTAATTAAGACTATTTTTAGGGGCGCCTGGGTGACTCAGTCGGTTAAACGTCTGCCTTCAGCTCAGGTCATGATACCAGGGCCCTGGGATCCAGCCCTGCATTGGGCTCCCTAGTCAGCAGGAAGCCTGCTTCTCCCTCTCCCACTCGCCCTGCTTGTGTTCCCTCTCTCGCTGTGTCTCTCTCTGTCAAATAAATCAATAAAATCTTTAAAAAAAAAAGACTATTTTTAGTGCAGTTTAAAATTCATAGCAAAATTGAAGGAAGGTACAGATATTTTCTATTTACTCCAATTCTCATACACATAGAGCTTCCCTTATTAGCAACAGTCCCCAACAGAGTGGCACATTCACAGAAGTGGTGAACCTAAACGGACACATCATTATCACCCAAATTCCAGAGTTTACAATACAGTTAAATCTTGATGTTATGAATTGTGTACAACAACATGTGTCCATTGCTATGGTACCACAAAGCATTTTAACGCCCTAAAAAATCTGCCTATTCATTTTCCCCCTAACCCCAAACTCTGGCAACCACTGATCTTTTCATTATATTAGTAGTTTTTGCCTTTTCCAGAATGTCATATGGTTGGAATCACAAGGTGTAGCCTTCCAGATTGGCTTCTTTCACTTAGCAATATGCATTTACATGTTCTCTATGTCTTCATGGATGATTAGCTCATTTCTTTTTAGCACTGAATAATATTCAATTGTCTGCCAGTACCACAGTTTATCTATTCACCTCCTGAATGCTTCTACATTTGGTGAACTATAAATAAAACTCCCATAAACATCCATGTGCAGGTTTTTGTGTGGACATAAAATTTCAACTCCTTTGAGTATATATGAAGGAGTACAAATCGCTTGATTGGCAAGAGTATGTTTAGTTTTGTGAGAACCTGCCAAACTGTCTTCCAAAGTAGCTGTATTATTTTGCATTCCCACCAAGAATGAATGAGAGCTTCTGTTGCTCCACATCCTCACCAGCATTTGTTGTTGCCAGTGCTCCAGATTTTTGGCCATCCTCACAGTGGTATCTGAGTGTTGTTTCAGATAAATTTTTGAGGAATGTCTCTCATGGTGGAGAATGATCATGATTAAAGAATGAATTTGATTCGAGGCACTGACACAAGGTATTCAAGCCAAAGTCACGTCTTGAGTCCAAAGAGGAGAACCTCACTGGGACATATTTTATGGTTTAAGAGAGGGAAAGGGAGGGATTTAAAATAACAATATTGGTTTTATTTTGGAATTTTAGATTTTTTCTAAGGGTGTGAGATATGTTTCATAAATCATGTGGCAAACCAGATTCACTGAGGTAAATCTATAGTTTCCAAGTTGAGTACTTTTTGAAAAAAACATTCACTTGAATTTTTTTTTAAAGATTTTATTTATTTATTTGAAAGAGAGAGAGAGCTTGTGCATGAATGGGGGGGGAGGGGCATGGAGAAGCAAACTCCCCACTGAACAGGGAGCCCGATGTGGGACTTGATCCCAGGACCCTGAGATCATGACCTGAGCTGAAGGCAGCCGCTTAACCGACTGAGTCACCCAGGGGCCCCTCACTTGAAATTTAAGTACAAATATGTTTGTTAAAAATATGAACTTGTTGCATTATGGGCACAGGTCACATTTAAATCAATTTATTTTACTTTTGATGGAGAGACACAGATGGCACAAAATGTGAATACATCTGAGTTCCTCAACTTGGGGCAATATAGAAATAGTCCAGTATTCTAAGTGAACAGCATATGTCTGGAGTTTAGGTAAATGGAGGGGAATTAGAAATAATGAGAAGCTGTTTTAATATAAAGTTCACTGTAGTGTTTCCTAGATAATCTTTTTAAGATCAATTTAGAAAGGCAAGTGGGAGAAAAATATGGAATCCTAAAAATAATGGAATCTATAAAAAAGTTTGAAAATTATTTTCTCATCTGTACATCCTTAGAGATTATATCCTGTCTTCCTGTGATATTTGATTTGTATTTACTATCCACTTAGTACAATATTTTAACCTTTCTAAAGAGTAATATCCTTTAATACAAGAATACAATGTTGTCCTCTTAAGTATTTGGTCAACTTATTCTCTTTCCCTAAAACAACTTTTAATGGTCTGTTTAACTGTTTCCAAAATGTTTCAAGTTTACAGTGTTCCCTAATCCTTTGTTTTACCACTAAGACTTCTCATTAGCTTCCAATTTCTGAGGAAAGTTGTCCAAAAAAATTGTGTTCCTAACTTTCTGATCACTTTACTAACAATTCATGAATGTTACCAACTTTTTATTTCAGTTTCAGTTATGAATTACTCTCTTCCACTTAGTTGGGGCTCACTTGAGACTTATTAGTTGATAATTGGACTCTCTTTGTGTTCCTTGGTGGCTCAGAATTTCACCATTTATTTGACAATATCAAATTTAATCTGATTCCTGCAACATTTGTTTAAGATGTACTCAGAACTAGACATATTGCTAAGTTCTGTAGGGGTTGTAAAAGGATGAACGATATATCCTTTGTTTAAAGGAGTGTCATGAGGGAGAGTGACATGTACACATAAATAGCTTTTTTTAAAAAATTGAAGTATAATTAACATACAGTGTTATATTAGTTTCAGGTGTACAATAGAATGATTCAACTATTCTATACATTTCTCTGTGCTCCTCAAGGTAAGTGTATTCTTAGTCCCTTTTATCTATTTCATCCATCTCTCCACCCACCTAAACAGCTTTTTGAAAAGGAGAGAGATTAATTCTGGAGTCAATACAAATGACAAAAGATGGCAGATACTTCCCTTGAATTCCACTCCCACATTTACTGAAATCACAGCATTTGGCTTCTTCTATGTATCTTGGTGACAATTAGGTTTAATGCCCTCATTTTCTTGAGGGGGATCAGGATTTGAGCAAGAATAAAATATTTTGATCTTTCTATAAACTATTGTTTTTCTTCATATGTGTTACTGAATTTCTTGTTACAGTCTAAGAAATCATATATTTATCATGTAAGGATCTTTATAACAATATACTTTGAATTAGCTACCCATACTTCTTGAATATTGGAAATATTTGAACTTTTTAATGAAAAAAACTCTAAGAGTCTGTGCTCACACAAAATTACTCCTAGTCAATTGAGTAATGTAGGCTATATTTTAGATCAACACACATTTTGTATTTTCATACAGCTTATAATAAGATTATTGCATTTGCTTTCTCATTGTTATTCTCAGATTGCAAAGCTTTGGAAATCTTATTTCAAATATGAAAGTTTTGAATGCGTTTAAGCATTTCTAGGCCAAGTTGATTTATTATCACTTATTTCCTTCATCAAGAACCCTGAGTAGCTGCATTTGAATGAGAGCTGCTTATGTTGCTCCTTAAAACTTCCTGCTTAAGTGATAGTAGAAAAATTTCATGCTGCACAATAGAGCTTATACTGAATTTCACTTTGACCACTGATGAAAAATTTGTGTTTAATACTTATGTCTGCTCTTAGAAACTATATAGATACATTTAAATTAAACAAGGCATTAAAGGGTGGCTCAGTCGGTTGAGTGTCCATCTCTTGGTTTCAGTTCAGGTGGTGATCTCATGGGTTGGGATCAAGCCCTGCATCAAGCTCTGCATTGAGCTCTATGCTCAGTGGTGAGTAGGCTTGAAGATTTTCTCCCTCTGCCTCTTCTTCCTGTCCCTCCCCCACCCTCAAATAAATAAATAAATCTTTAAAAAAATTAACAAGGTATTAAGGTAATAATAACCCATTTGCTTCAGAAAATTTGTGTTAGCCCGGCCAATAAAGAAATAGTTTCTTGTTACCAGCTCCTATATCACCAGAAAAAAATAATAATAAATTGTACCAGCAGTAAATGAAAGGATAGTGAAATTATTAGATTTTTTTGGTGACAGTTCTTCACATATCTTATTTTCAGATATTTACAGAAATACCTTTAAATACCATTTGCTTATGACTTTAATTCTTTTAGATCTTGGAGCTATACCAAAAAGCATTGAAATGACCCTAAAAAGAGGTTGCTACCATTTTCATGTTCTTTGCATTTTTCTGTGGTCCCAAGAAGAAAGATGGGCAGATAGTTGTAGAGATTTATTCCCCAACTCCAGCTTTGATAATGAAATATCACTACCAGCACATCATTCTTCCTCTTCTGTTCCTCCCCAATTCTTTTGAAGGAAAAGATTAGTTCCACTCATAAATGTCTAAGAATTTATGCTATTTCCGGCTACATGCGATTACATCATGAGTCAGTCAAGAGTCAACAGTCAATAAATATTTACTGAATCCACATTACATGGTGGGCACATTGCCACTTGATATCAGTGTGGGGAGCTTGGACCCCAACAGTTGTAGAGTTACTTGGCTGTACAAGAGTTGGAGCTCAAAGGAATAAAGAAATGCAACACTTCATGGAAACATCCATTTACATCCCCTGATCTAATGAGATTTAATGGTTTCTGAGGCTATTCTGAGAAAAATAATTTGAACTGTATTCATCATTGGAATGAAGATGAATAAAAAAACAGGCCTGATTGACTGTGGTAGCCCCAGTATACGTCAGATGACATTGAAGAATGAATGGTCCTGACCCTCAATATCAAGGGAGAAGAGGGGCCCAAGTCTGTGTGAACTTAGGAAAGATCTTCCTCTTTTATCCCTTCATTCACTTTCAAGGATTTCATTCTTCGAGCACCACCTATCATCCTCTTAGCTTACTCTCTTCTATTATTGCGCTCAAATCATTCTTTAAATTTCATTGGGTCCTACAAACAATTTATCCTACCACTTTTTCTTAACCCTCATTAACCCGCATGTCTTCCCTCTCATTCTCACTTAGATCCAATATCCAACTTTATAATAAGTGACTTGCATAAAAATATACTAGATATCCTTACAAAACTCTACATCTCAAAAGATTCCAATTATATACCACCTGGAACACAGGCTTTAATTTATAGGACTATATCTGTCTATCATTTTATCCATAGCACAACATGTATTACCTGACACATAAAAGGTGCTCCATAATTATTGGTTGAATGCCTAAGTAAATGAAGACATATCCAAATTATTTGAGAAGCATAGATTTTTAAAAATCTAAATTTTATCAAATAGATTATTGGAAACTATAAATAAAATATTTCTGACTTTGTAAATGGTAAAGAGAAGTTAAAACAGATAAAAGTTTTTTATATATTTTCTTCAAAGTAACTAGAAAATGATAAATGTCATAAAATGTGTCCCTTAAATAGCTGTCAATTCTATCAAGTCGCCTATGTTACAAAACTTATTATTTTTTGTATTTCTACAATTGACTGTGTACAGTTCAAGTAAATGTGATTGTGCAGTCACCCACACAGGTTGTTATTACTATATCAAGCATCATTGCCGTTGTTTTAGTTCAGCCTTAGCATTCTGGGCTTTGAGGGGAAATATCAAAAACATAGTTTTATATGGAAATAGAGAAAATGCTCTTATGCTGAGTGGCCAGAGTAAAGACTGTACCCTCAACTTTTCCCTTCAACACTTTTTCTCAGCTCTTAATGTCACCAACTCAGAATCCTGAGTATCCAAGTACTTTTCTAAAGCAACAACTCATTATCCTAATATGTTACCTTAATTCATTAAGGTTATTTCCTTGAGATTATAAAATCCTAGTGTTATAATAGATATTTGAGGTTCATTTTGTCCAGCTTTCAAGTATGGGTGCTGCCAAACAAAAAATCACTTGAGAATCACATTGACTATGAAATGTCCATTTTAAGAAGAACAGCTACAGCAACCAAGAATACTTTCCAATGCATTAACTCTAATGGTCAGTCTTTAGTCTCCTTTTCCCTTGGACTTTCACCAACATTTGACTCTCTTTTTCAAAACTCTCTTACCAAAATTTCTCATGATAGCCATTTCTCCATTAAATGAGAATGGCTGAATATGCTAAGTTCAGATAAATGTAGTTAAATAGAGACTCTATAAAGATAATCTAATTCCAAATATCCCTCTCTTGTACTCCTCCTACTTCACACTCATCTACTACCACTCACAAGCCCGATTAGATAAGAAAGAGACATTAACGCAGTTGAGCTTTGGAGTCAGAAGACCTAGTATCTAATTCTTACTCCATTATTTAGTAGCATAAACTCATTAAAAGATTGAAACCTAATCATAGAACTGTAGAACACTTCCTTTCCCCTCACACATCATCACCGCATTTCTAAAGGCCCATTTACAGTAGCTCCTTTCACTTAATACACAATGTCTGTCTATCAAGAAAATATGACAAGGCATACCTACGACAAAAAGCACAATCTTGAAGAGATAAAACAAGCATCAGAACCAGACTCAGCCAGAGATATTGGAATTATCAGATCAGATAATTATCAGATTTAAAACAACGATGTTTAACATGCAAAGGGCTCTAATAGATAAGGTGGGCAACACGCAAGAACACATGAGCAATATAAGCAAAGAGATGAGAACCCTAGGAAAGAGCCAAAAGAAAATGCTAGAGAGAAATCAATTTAACAGAAATGAAGAATGCCTTTGTGGGCTTATTAACAATTAGATGTGCTTGCTCAAAATTGGAAAGGCAGAAGTAAGGTGGGGGTGATCTTCCTCAATCTTTGGCTTCATTTTTCCTTGCTCACCAGCAAATTGATGGAAGTTGATTTTTTTTCCTGTGGCAGCATCCTGGGATCCATTCTCCAGCATCCTGGGTCTGGGGAGGAAGCTGTGGCATGATGAATGATGACAAATGACATCTTGATTCTAGTTTTCTGACTCCAAAGTTGCAGAAGCAAGGCTATAGCTCACTGCTCTAATCACTCCAAGGAATTTGTAAGCTCCTACTTCCCTGCATCAGATTTTTTTCATGCTTAAAACAGCTAGAATCATGTTTAATTTTCTGCACTGACAGAACTTTTAACTGGCATTTCTCCTTTCACTCTGCCCCATAGAGTCTTTTTTTTTACACAGTAGCTGGAATGATCAAGTCATCAACTCCCCTGCTTAACATCCTCTGATCACCATCCATCTGATTTAAAATTAATTTCATATTCTTGAGCACCTGGGTGGCTCAGTCGGTTAAGCGTCTGCCTTCGGCTCAGGTCATGATCGCAGGGTCCTGGGATCGAGCCCCGCTGTGGGCTCCTTGCTCAGCGGGCAGTCTTCTTCTCCCTCTCCCACTCCCCCTGCTTGTGTTCTCACTCTCTGTCAAATAAATAAAAATCTTAAATAAATAAATAAAATTAATTCCATATTCTTTACTCCAACCTATAAACCCACTTGTGGTGTGTTCACTGCCTCCTTCTCTGACCACATCTTCTACCAGGCTCCCCCTTGTTCACTCTGCTCCAGCCGTGCTGATGTGTTCTGACTTCTCTAATATACCAAACTGTTTTCATCTCAAGATATTTGCACTTCTTATTTTCTCTTCCTGGAATGCTTTACTTTCAGATCTTTCTTTGCCGCCTCCTGTACTTTATTCATATCTTGCCACAAACACCACCTTATGAAACATGCCTTTACTCCCTGAATTTATACTATATATTTACTGGGTTTTTTTGCCCATCTCTCCTACTAGAATAAAAATCCCATGAGCACAGGGACGTTGCTTGTCTTATTCATCGCTATATTCATAGCTCCTGGAACAGTTCCTGCCATATAAAAAAAAAAACTAAAAAAAAAAAAATCACGTGGATTACATGAATAATAAAGTAACATAAGTTTTTACAAAAACTTTGAGCCAAGGAGGAAGCATATCTAAATGCGATCAAATTTTGGTCATTTAAAAATAATATAAAGGCTGTCTTTAGAGTGCTACGATATATTTTGAGATTAGACATGCAGACTTTCCTCTTCTTCACTCTTTCAAATCCACTAGTGTTTGGACTGAATTGAAGTTTCGATGTGTTACAGCTTAGTCACTTACTAGGTATTCAGTATGTGCCTACTTCTGCTACATTTATAAGCGAAAGTCAGATTTGTGGGTCAAAATAATCTTACATCAATGCAACTTTTGTTACGGGGATGACCTACTATCAGTCTGTTGTTTCACACACATCACATTCAGCTTCATAACGAACATCTTCTTGAGCTCAGCACAAAGATGGAAACACTCCTAGTGGGGCCGGATTCTATAGCTCTTATTGAAGTCATTAAGGGCTTGTGGGGAATATTTGTAGAGTAAAGGCGGCAAGGTCAAGCCCAAGATTACTACTTTACTTGGAAAATGAGAAACACTGTAAGATGTAAACACATAATGTACACTTTAAAATATCCAGAGGTAGTGCTCGCTTCGGCAGCACATATACTAAAATATCCAGAGGTAGTTATTGCTACTGTGTGAGAGGAAAGAATATTCTGTTAAAAGCATTGTGATCTTACTAAAAGTGAGACCGTTTCGGTCCTTGCCTTATTTGAACCCTAGTTTATTTTTCATGGTTGCTCCCGAAACAGGTAGAAAAAAAAAGACTAATGCCATTCAGGCAATGTTTCCTTTTGTTATTTTTATTGGTGTTGCTTTCATTGAACAATAAAACCTCAAGACATTGTTTTCTTATTCAATATGCAAATGTTGCAGTTAACTCATTCCAGGAAGAAATAAAATATGGAAGAATGAGGAAAATCTTCATTAATTTAAATGTGCTGACAGAATAAATTTATATTCCAAATGGTATAAACCAGTCATCTTAATATTTTATTTTCCAGATCAAAATGTTGATTTAGCTTTTAAATATACTGTGTATATACATGCCATAGAAATTAAGAATATAGGCATCTTCCTTTAGCTGATATTAGCATATTATTGAATTCTGAATGGGTTCCAGAAAACTATGGAAATTGCTCTTTAAATTACTGCCCTAACGAACTGTTCAACATCATGTAGGCCAAAAATCAAATAATGGGTTTTGGCTGACATTTTCCAGTGTTCAAATGGGCAAAACTGCATAACAATTTCCTGCAGACCAGTTATGCCATTATTTGGGAGTGTTAAAAAATAAAATTTAACTGAGTAAATTTGAAGATCTAATTAGCTTTATTCAACGAATCATGAATCAAGCAGCATCCCATCCGGCAAATGAAAGCAGCTCCAAGGTGCTATGCAAAATGGAAGGTTTTCATAGGCTGAAAGGGTGGGGGGGAAAAAAAGTTTTCTAACAGAGTGATTTGTTTCAGGCAAGATCACCTTTCAATGGGGGAAGGGCAGCAGTCTCTCATGCAGATTGTCTCGCTAGTAGTGCTGATCAGGTAATTCCAGAATGACTGGTTAAAAGTCACATTCCTTGGAGAGGCTGAAATTTCAAGTAGGTTAGATACTATGTCTCAGTTTGCTGATGCGGGGCCTAGCATAGTGACTCTATTTTGGACCTGTTGTCTGTTTTGTTGCTTTAACATGTCATTATACCAAACTATTTAAAATTAATTAACTGACAAGTGCCAAAGTGAAGCTATTTTATGATTAATAAACTATTGGAAAAAAAAATCACTGTGAAAATACTTTTCAATAGGTAGGCCCTAGTTGTATCAGTAACTGTAAATAGTTTCTCCTACCAAAGCATAAAGATTAGCTGAAGACTGAAGGCTTTAAATTAAAAGCCAACTAAGACTACTTGATTATAAAGGGAGAGTTTTGAATTTAGGTGCAAATACTATGTGTCGATTAGAGGAGTGTGATTATATTTCTTTGGGGATTCAGGGTTTATTTTCATCTTGACTTCTTGCTTATATGTGTTTATATGTGTGTGTGTGTGTGTGTACATATGTAAAATTTACAGTTCAGTGCTCAGACTTTAAGAATACAAGTCAATAAACTTTCACAAACAATACAGACCCAAACGACAGGCAACAACTGTTTCAGTTTTCATTGAAGATTTGACTAGTTTTGAACTTCATGTAAATAATAATAAGGAGTGTGCATTCATTTGTGTCTGATTTTTATGGCTCAGCATTGTGTTTTGTTTTGTTTTAAGATTCCTTCTTATTGTGTTGCATGTATCATTGACTTTAGTTCTCTCCTTGATACTGCAAACCTTTAAAATATGAATTTCACTCTATGGCCTGCTTTATATGTGTCCCAAATATTTCAACATATTTTCTTACTAGCATTCAGTAGAAATATTTTCCAATTTTTCTTTTCTTTGTGAACCATATATGCCTTAGAAGTTTGCTGTTCAATTTTTAAATATTTGGAGGTTTCCTAGCATCTTATTGGTACTGATATTTAATGTAACTTCATTATGGTGAAAGAAAACACTGTAAAGTTCCGATTTTTCAAAATGTATTGAAGATTATTTTAAGCCCTAAGATAACATTTATCTTAACAAATATCCCATGTGCATTTGAAAACAATGTGTAGACTATATATTTTGGTGGGAATATCATATAAATCTTACATTAACCTTGGTTGATCATGTTATTCAAATTTATATTTTTACCTATTTTTGCCTACTTGTTATATCAACTATCATAGTGGGTGCTAAAAATTTCAACTATGGTTTTTGACTTGGCTAATTATACCTTTGTATATGTCAGCTCTTGTTTCATATGTTTTGGCATTTATACTTTTTATATCTTCCTAATGAATTGTCCATTTACTTTAGAATAGTTACTTTTTTCCTCTTCTTTTTTTCTGGTAATTCCCCTTGTTCTGAGTCTAACTTATCTAATACTAATGTAGTCACATCAGCTTTTCTATACTTATTTGTATGATAAGCCTTTTGCCTTCTTTTTCTTCTTAACCTGTGTCTTTACAAGTGGATCCAATATAGATAATTTTTTATACTGAGTTTGACTATATCTCTCTTTTAATTGTAGTATTTGGTCTATTTCTACTTAATGTAATTATTGGTATGATTTTACTTGTATCTACCATCTTGCTATTTAGTTATCACTGCATCTATCTTAATTATTTCTTTTTATCTCTTTTCCTGTCCTCTTTGTGTAACAGTTGGGTATTTTTTAGTATTTCATTTTCGCTCCACTATTGGCTTACTGGTGCTTTGATTTATTTTCAGTCATTACTTTAGAGATTGTAATATAAAAACTTAACACACTGCAATCTAACTAGAGTTAATAATTACTCTTTACATAAAAATATAAAAACCTTAAGAATGTAATTAGGCTTAGCTCTATCCTTTTTGTACTTTTGTCACATAATTTATTAATACATACATTATAAGCCCCACAATACAATATTATTTTTGTTTTAAAAATTCAAATAACATTTGAAGATTAAAACAAGGAAAAAGAAAATTTTGTATATTTGCACATATCTCCCATTTTTGGCACCTTTTATTCTTTCCTGTAGATCTGACTTTCCATTTGTTGACATTTCCTTGTAGCCTGAAGAACTTCCTTTAGCATATTTTACAGGAGAGTAAATTTAGTTCAACTTTTATTTATCTGAACATGTTTTTATTTCACCCACATGTGTGAAGAGTATTTTTTCAAGGTAAACAATTTTTAGTTGACACAATTTTTCATTGATAGATATGATCTAAGAGACATACTAATCATTTTTTCTTAAGGATTTTCCATTTATATCTGTATGAATTTGATCCCTGGAAATGTCCATAATTATTAGCTCATTACAGATTGTTTTCATTTAGTTAAACATTGGCATACTATCATTGACTTCTATGTTCATAAAAATCTTAATGAAGAAACTTTTTTGCATCTTCTATAAAACCTCTACTAGGTATGTTGTTTGTCACTCTCCCTCACATGAAAACTCATAATTCTGTTAGAATTTAGAAATAGAACAAGAGTTTATCTAACTGGGAATATAGGTTTCCTTTAATCTTGTATTTATATGAACCATTATATTTTCCTTTTTACCTTGGGAGTCAAAACTAATCATAAAGATCAGTCAGAGTAATTGAATTAGCATTGATGTGGAGCATAAAAGTAAATTGCTCTCTGTATGTGATAATGCTCTCTTATTTTAATTGTATTCTTTTTTGAAAGTAGAGTATAAATTAGAGAAATATGTAGCTATGATATAAATCATTACTTTACATTTGTCAGGAATAACATAAATCAAAAGTTTATGTATGCTGGATTCGTTTCTATTGACAAGGATATTTTACCAAGCTGCGACCCCCCAGTCAGAGCTTTCTGAAGGAATATCTCTCTTCTAGAGCTATGGCTATGTCATAGTTAAGGGGGCTGAAGGTTGAAAGGTATATAAATGAGTACAATGAACCATCAGTATAAAGAGAGACTAGGAAAATTCTATTAAAAGTTTTCAGAACTAGAGTACAACATAATTGGCCAATAAAGGGAACAATGAAATGAAGCTCAATGAACAAGCAGAATATGGGTCTATAAAAACCCCAGGGTAAACATCATGCTACTTGTACCTGACTTCCATGTGTTCTTTCTGACATGATGGGCATTCTGGCTCCATTAATGGAAAAACTGATGGAACATAAATAGAAAAAAATAGAAGAAAACCATAGATATAAAAAAATAGTAAAAAAAAAAAAAAAAAGGTGGGGTTTATTTTAAAACCTATAGACAAATAGAGTGAAAACGATACATGGTTTGTCCATCCTTGAGCTTGCCCTTTTCCTATAGTTGTGGAAGTTTATTTACTGAATACCTCACATAAGGAAGGCATTTATAGGGGTGCCTGGGTGGCTCAGACGTTAAGCGTCTGCCTTAGGCTCAGGTCATGGTTCCAGGGTCCTGGGATCGAGCCCCGCATCGGGCTCCCTGCTTGGCCGGGAGCCTGCTTCTCCCTCTCCCACTCCCCCTGCTTGTGTTCCCCTCTCTCGCTGTGTCTCTCTCTGTCAAATAAATAAAAATCTTTTTTTAAAAAAAAAGGAAGGCATTTATACTGGGGAAAATTAAACATAGATACAATTTTCTAGAGATGTCCTTTTCATCCATTAGAGAAATTTAGGTAAGTTCATAAATATCTAGAGTCTAAGGTAAATGTGATCTCTGCTACAAGGTGAAAGAAGAAAGAAGTTATTCCCAGTTAAATCTTCACAGATGGTATCGTAGGTGTCCTGGACCTTGAAGAAGAGATGGGATATAGAAAGTCAAAGGTATGGGTGATGATAAAACATTAATGCTGTGTATTCTTATATTCTATTTTATTTTGAAATGATTGCATTGTGGTGAAATTTTGGTGGTGGTTGTAGTGATGATGGTAAATAATGATTATATATTCCATTGTATAGAGAAGCTGGAACAATCTTATTTTGTAAATCTTATTAATATTTTGGAAATAATAGTCATTACATGTGTTGCCCTTTAATATTTTAACTATACTTTATGTGATTGAAATGTACTTCAGTAAAACTAATTTCCCTGTTGACTCAAGTGCCAAAAATACCGCCTTTCTTTACCCCTTAACACATCAAACATTCCCTTGGTCTCACTGTATACTGTGATCCTCCACCAGATTTGCCGTGGTAGTGGTTGGAAAAAGATTTAATCCCGTCATGGGACAATTTGCACTATTTAGGGAAAGAACATAGTAACTAGGGGTTACATAAAGGGTCTCTTGGCCAGCAACTCTATTGCAGCTCATCCTGTAATCATAGGATAAATTACATGCTCATTTATTTCTTTTGAAATACTTATTAGTCACAGCAGTAGGATTTTCCCAGGAGCAAATAGCTGACCAGTTCTTGCTACAGTTTAATAGAACTTCTTGGCCTCAGGGATCACTCTAACTGGGGATTCCATTTGCACAGGTACATGACACAGCCAAGGAAGAAGGCAAAGTTGAACTCTGCCTTAGCCTGCCCCAGTCTCTGTGGGTGACCTCTCAATAAAGGAGGAAAACTGTTTGAAGCCGTGACAGTGCCTGGCTGACATAATGACCAACTGAAATCCTTCGAGGAAAGAAGATATGGGGAAAGGTGTTTAAATTCTGCCTGACTTATTTAGTAACATAAGCAGTCAGTTTCTCTGGGAAATTATGGATTTATGTGATCTTTGTGGAAGGCCTGAGAATTTCTGCTTTTTAAAAAATTAATATCAATATTAAAGCTGAAGTTTTTTTAATCTTTGAATATTCGAATACATGACGTTTATTATGAATTTGAAAATGGCGTTAAAAAAAAAAAACAGAACTCTGCCACATGCAATGGATAATGAGGCATCCTTAGGAAACATGCCTCACATTGTATCTTCTCTTTTAACTGTTTATTCTCTGGCACAACAATCATTCTCTCTGGCTCAACTGCTTTCTTGTACCCTGACTTATATAACGTAAAGATTGTAAGTTTCAGGATGCCTGGGTGGCTCAGTCATTAAGCGTTTGCCTTCCGCTCAGGTCCCAGGTCCCAGGGTCCTGGAATAGAGCCCTGCATCTGGCTCCCTGCTCAGCTAGGAGCCTGCTTCTCTCTCCCTCTTCCACTCTGCCTGCTTGTGTTCTCTCTCTAGCTGTCTCTCTCTCTGTGTCAAATAAATAAATAAAAGCTTAAAAAAAAAAAAGATTGTAAGTTTCGTGAAGGCAGGGATTTGATCTGGCTCATCTTTGCCTCACTAGGGTCTAACGTAATTCCTGGTTTGACAGGCACAGCTTAGTAAATATTAAGAGTTTAATATAATTTCTTAACCATGTGCTCATTTATGCTCATTTGTTTAGGTATCTCACGATAATTAAAAATTTTCCCAAATTGAATGGCCTGCTAGTGACGCAATCAAAACAACTATAATTCTCTCTCCTAGCTAATTCATCTAGAGTGGTCATATAAGTGGAAAACTTCAGAATCATCTTTTAATCCCTGGAATTTGAAAGCTTCGCATCAGTGTTTAAACTTACGACAGCTTCCTACAGCTGGACAACATGCTAATTCCAAAATGCATAAGTAATGGCCCGTCAGCTGGTGCAGAATATTTCTGATAGAGAATAAGAACTTCATAATTAATAGCTCATATTTATTGAACAATTGTTCTAGTTGTACGTTTAAACACTTTAAGTATATTATCTCATTTAATCATTTAAAGGAAAACAGGTAGGTGCTATTATTATCCTTATGAGCAAATTGAGTCACAAGGAAGTTAATTGCCCGATATTATCCTATAAATTATGGAATTCAGATAGACCCAGAGGCTGAACTCTGAATACCTGCCATGTTGGTTGTTGTTCTTGTATTGCCTATTGACTGAGATATTTTTAAAAAGACTGTCGATTGTCTATTTTTAAAAATGGACCAACAATATCTTGAGCTAAATTTTTCTTCACTGGAATTTCTTTCAGAACCAGGTAATGTTAACAACTGTTGGGAACCAAGCCAAAAGAAGGATTGGTGACTTATCGGAGTCTGTAATGAAAAAGAGATTGATAGGAATTTATTGTAAAGATTCCTGGGAAGACAAATAGAAGTGGTGGAGAAGAATCCAGGCTTTCAATTTTTAAAAACCAATCAGTCTTTTCTTCCAGGTTTTTGCTCTCATAGCAGCATAGGGCACCTAGGCTTTTCCCCTGCACTGCATCCCACTTTCATTTTTCAGAGTTTTCAAGCGTGTTGGAAATATTTCTCTTTCTGCATCCTCTCCCTTCATCTGAGTGATATATTTGTAGTGGTAATCTGAGTAAATAAAGCTTTGCTCATTAAACTGTGAATCCAGGTGAAATGGGTTGCATTTTCAAGAATTTAGTGAGTGAAATTAATTTTGTAAAAGGACCCACAGGGTTTGGTTAGGACACATGGCATGAAGTCAGGAACTAAAAGGTCAGGATTTCTTGACGGGAGTCTAGATGGCAAGGAAAGGTGTCTAGGAGCTGAAGAGAGGACATGGGAAATAGGTATTCCCATGTGGAACTGGCAGAAACAAAACAACCAATAAGTTCAGTCAATATCTGGTAACAACCTTTGCTCAATTAGCATGGTGATACTTAGAGAGAAAAAATCATTGTCATGAAGTAGGCAAGAAAAAGAACTGACTAGTGTTATTGATGAGTTGAGTTTTTGATGCCTAAAATGGGAAAAGTCGGTGGAACATCATAGGCGAAATATTTAAAAGGTTAAAGAAAATACACAGAAGAAATTTAGGCGAGGTCATAGCTAGCTATGGTGCAGTGAGAGACATTTGGATACAAATTATACAATGCAATGTCATGCCAGTGGTTAAGATCACTGAGAAAATGCAAAGGGAATGGAATGAAGGAGAAGACTATGATGTAAGGGTTAGGATTGGAATTTAGACAGTGTTTTCAGCTGGGGACAGGATAAAGAAGAACAAAAAGTAAAAGCGATATGCCAAAGAAATTCTAGAAGTATTTAAATGGTCCCTTTTGTTACCAAATACCCAAATTGGGTTTTCTGTTTATTTGTGTGCTATTTTTAAAATAGTAGCTCTTGGGGCACCTGAGTGGCTCAGTTGGTTAAACGTCCAACTCTTGGTTTTGGGTTAGGTCATGATCTCAAGCCCCACATTGGGTCCGTGCTCAATGTAGAGTCTGCTTGAGATTCTTTCTCCTCTCCTTCTGTCCTTCCTCACATTCGCACTCTCCCTCCCTTTCAAATAAATAAATAAATGAAATCTTTAAAATAGTAGCTCTTACATCTAACCCTCCCTCCCCATTCATACGGTACTGAGAAACCCGGTTCTGTACATGTTTCTGCATGATGAGTAGTCAGACCTTGGCTTCATGGAGCTTGTGTTTTATTTATTTCTTCAGCAGAAACAGTAAATTTTTACTGGGGCAAGTTGAAAACATAATCATGTGACAGAAATATGAACTCTGTAGAAAATTTTAAAAATAAATTTGCTACCCAAATGATCATACCCTCCTGATCATTGGGCCTAGATTGTTGGAATGAAAATGAGCCCGTGGGATTGGGCTGCTTTCTTCCTAACCTGGGCAGTCCCTGAGAATGAAGCCATTCTTGAGCACAGCTTGAGCATCTCAAGCTGTGAAATGGGTTCTGATAATATCATTTGCACCCTCAATTAAGTGATAACTGTAACCAGCCTTATTTCTAGATGTTTTTGTTAAATGAGCAAATAATTTCCTTTCATTTCTGAAGTTATTTTGAGGGCTTATTTTTGATGGTTCAAAACTAAAAGAGTCATATGTGAAGCATGGATAGTTTCATGGAACTTTTTCTGTGATTTAACTGTTCTCATGGGCTGAAACCCATGGCAAATAAATGGGTAGCGTTTATGTCCCTATTTGCCTCCTTTCTCTGCAATGTAATATTGGCCACAAATAAAGCTGGAAACAAAAAATAAGACAATTGAAGGTAAATCTCGCCTTCATGCAGGCATTGGACCTTAGCCTTTTCATCATTAGGAACTCCCTGCTCTCATTAACAGAGTCAAAAGGATTCAGATATTTTTAAATACCCTATTAACAACAAAAAGACTTCAACTCAATGTTCATTCAAAGCATTTTGCAAAGATGTGTGTGTGTGTGTGTGTGTGTGTGTGTGTGTGTGTGTACTACAAGGTGAAAAACAGTCTGTGCCTTAATTTTATGTCACATATTTTGCTACTATAATTCTAGGATGGGGTCCTTGGTATCACTTTAATACACATGAATAATATGTATTGTACTATACATACTTAAACTGAGTGCTAGAAAATTCTTTAACAATGCCTTAATGTATGTCGAAGAGACAGAGTATGAAACAAATCCCAATATTTTTCTAGAGAATACGTTATTTTTAAGTAGTCATATACTCATATTGGTAGGGCCCATGTACTAGTGTATTTCAGTCTGATGGTTCCATTAAGTCACTTTTTATGATACTTTTCAATGTTAATTTTATATATCTGGACTTTGTTGTGTAGCAGATAAAACACCTATGTTTCCGTAAAATTGCAATGCTTATTTATTTATTAATTCAATAAATACTCACTGCATCTCTACAATATTCCAGGTACTTTGCAAAGTGCTGGGGAAACAGTAGTGAAAAAAACTGCCGTGATTCCTGTCTTCAAAGAGCTCTATTTTAGTGGAGATTTGAAGGCACTAAATAGCATGTAACAGTAGTACGTAAGCTCCATGAAGCCTGGAATTTTTGTCTCCCTTGTTAACTGTTGTACCTAGAACAGAATAGTGATTCCACAGGTATTTGTTGAATGTTTTTTTTAATCTTTAAGTATTTTATTTATTTTTTATTTTATTATGTTATGTTAATCACCATACATTACATCATTAGTTTTTGATGTAGTGTTCCATGATTCATTGTTTGTGTATAACACCCAGTGCTCCATTCAATACGTGCCCTCTTTAATACCCATCACCAGACTAACCCATCCCCCTACCCCCCTCCCATCTAGAACCCTCAGTTTGTTTCTCAGAGTCCATAGTCTCTCACGGTTCATCTCCCCCTCCAATTTCCCCCCCTTCATTTTTCCTTTCCTACTATCGTCTTCTTTTTTTTTAACATATAATGTATTATTCAACAATCTTACACAATTCACAGTGCTCACCATAGCACATACCCTCCCCAATGTCTATCACCCAGCCACCCCATCCCTCCCACCCCCCACATTCTTAATCTCAGGAAACAAATTGCTGAACATTTAAATAAAAGAATGAATGAGTTTGATGTAAGGTCCTATGGAACTATATAACAGAGAGATTTAACTTAGTGTGGGGGTCAAGGAGGTCCCACTGTTCAAGTAAAAAAGCAGAGCCGTAGTAATTAGCCTTATAGAACAAAAATCTAATGGTAGTATCCAAATGTAAGCATAGACTAGTAACGGAAGAAAGCAGTCAATACTCATCCCAGATGACCTAAGGTAAAAGAGCAAGGGTTGACAGGACACTTGATCAAGTGGATAAAAAGGATTTAGTTGCAATGGAATGAGCAGCTTCCAAGGCTATGGAGAAGATTATGATTATAGAGATTCAAGTGTCTATCATTTACAATAATGCTTGATTAGAGGCTTGTCTCCAGGTCCCAACTAAAGGAACACTGACAAATGATAATGGAGACTTTCACCCCAATACATTTTGAAATACCTTGCTAATTGCTTCCTTAACTCTATTCTCTCCCCACTTTAATCTATCCTACTTATGCTTGCAAAAACCTCCTCACTGGGCCGAGTAACAAGGAAACACTGAGAGAAATTATTCAAAGCACAATAAGTGATGATAACCCCAAAGTCCCCAGTTCTTTTCTTTCACAAGGGAGGAGGGTGATCCATATTAATCATGTCTAGATTCCTGTAATTATTCCCAAACAAAAACAGTAATGGATGAAAGTTGACTATTACCGGCACCTCACAATCATCTCCAGCAACAAAGTGGAAAGGAGGAGGAGTTATTTAGCTTATAATTTGGGGAATAGGTTTGGCTTTAAAATTTTCATTTGTAAGTTGGTATTCATTGTACAAATACTATCACTGTGTAGTGGTCCTAGAGGAAAAATACCTGCTTTCCAATTCTTGCTACTAACTTGATCTTTCAAGTTACTATTGTTTCGGCAAACACAATTGCCCAAGAAGATGCACAATCTTCTTGTCCTATGTTGATTTTATAAGTCCTCTTGGAGAAGAGAGTAGTCAACTGGAATTTTCTAAAAACTCTCTCTTTAAGAAAGTTAATACCTGGTCACCTCACTTCTCTTCCTTGACAATGCCAAAGACTTAAAAGTCTATTTCCTGGAATTAGATAGGATGGCAGAAGTTTAGGATCTGTCTGCAGACTCAAAAAACAAACAAACAAACAAACAAAAAGATGACAGAAGGAGACAAAATGGCCAAAGGTTTTGTTTGAAAGCAGGGGAAACTTGCTAGACCTTTAGTGTTTCAAATCCCCTCCAGTCACTCCTTGAAATTGACAGTCTCAATTAGATTTTGTTTGCACTCAAAAATGCTCAGTACTCGGGCGCCTGGGTGGCTCAGTTGTTAAGCGTCTGCCTTCGGCTCAGGTCATGATCCCAGGATCCTGGGATCAAGTCCCACATCGGGCTCCCTGCTCGGCAGGAAGCCTGCTTCTCCCTCCCCCACTCCCCCTGCTTATGTTCCCTCTCTTGCTGTGTCTCTCTCTGTCAAATAAATAAATAAAATCTTTAAAAAAAAAAATGCTCAGTACTCATTAAAATGCAGAAGAAAACTGGTGGAGTCACATATCAGTAGGAATGGGGCCCAATCAAAGGTCAGGTCTTACTGAGAGAATTTGTATCAGCTCAACTTTAATGACTGAATGCAGCCTTCTTCTTAATTTTCTCTTGCATCAGCATTTAAACAGGGATCTGTAAAATCCTAATTACTGAGTAGAGTAACATTATCTGCCTTTATCCTCTGTTAACAGATATTATTTTTGCTTATTTCAGGAGCCCTGCCAGAAATTACCTACTGTATGCTCAATTATCCACCTCCCCACAGCAACACATTATTTTAATATAAACTTTTCACTGTAGTCAGCAACTATTGTGTATTTTCTTTAAATTGAGTTGTCATATCTTATTATAAAGTATAAAAGGAAATGGCTGGAACTCTTAGGGTTAGGCAGAGTCATTTTACTGTGGTTTGGCTTCTATTCGTAGCGTATTTTCTATCCAGCAAGCCTTAACACGATCATGGGAAAAGAGAAGAATCTATGAAATAAACAAAATAATTAAAATGAGAAATATGCACTGTGCATCAATTGGGCCAAGCCATTTTAAAAAAATTAAGTGCAGATCCTCCATAGTGCTAACCTACTGTGCTATGCAAGAAATGTAAATATGTCCTTAATATGAAGATTAATATCTAGGTTAAATCAGTTTCAGGTTGCCTGCCTGATAACAAATCTCATTTACATTCTGAATACCAAATGGGGCTGAGCCAAAAATGTTTGCAAGCTATTTTTTCTTCTTTTTTTGAGTTCAATCTGAACATAGAGTGACAATCTTTAAAGGTCCTCATTGATTGTGGTTTATTATTCAATTATCTAGATGCTGAGCTCAAGAGTAAATGGGAATTCCTCATTACAATCTCACTATGAAATCAAGAAATGTAGACTAAATATGTCAAAATATCTCTCCCACAGTATCTTCTGAACCTCCTGATGTTATAATATTGGTTATCAAAATACCAGGCTAGATAATTAAAACAAGGATTTAAAATATAGGACCACTTCTAGTTCCTGAAAAAGTGATAAATTATCGTCTATTATCTGCTTTCCCACAATGCAGGTAATAGCTTATTTTAAAGAAAGGTGAAAGAATGCTAATGAATTATTAATCAGCATGGGTCTTGCTCGCTTTTAATAGTGTTAACTTCCAGCATAATTCACACTCACAAATATGACTTCCATTGACCAACATGTAAATGTTTGATTACTCAAGACATTTAAATCTTAATTTTAATCATTTATGTTTGAAAGGACTATTCCATAGAGTCACTCTCAACCATTAGGCTAAAAATCTTGTATTTCACAAGGAGGTTCTGATGGCATTAATAATCAGCCAAACAAGCCACAACACTTATATTTGCTACTACTGTCATTTATGTAAAAGCATTTTGGAAAGAGCCAAATTCATATACCTGGTACATGTTTGAATTCATAAATTGTTTTTTTTTTTTTAGATTTTATTTATTATTTGAGAGAGAGAGAGAGAGGAAGAAAGAGCAGGGTAAGGGGCAGAGAAAGAAGCAGACTCCCTGCTGAGCAGGGAGCCCGACGTGGGGCTTGATCCCGGCACTCCGGAATCATGATCTGAGCCCAAGACAGACACTTAACTGACTGAGCCACTCAGGGGCCCCCATAAATTGTTTTAAAAGTACCCAGGTTAAAAAAAAAAAAGGGTGTGGAGAAAACCAAATTATCATATCTTTGTTTACATTTTGAGAATCAAAATGTTCAAGAATATGATTTTTTCTGGTTTTGATGGGCTCCCAATTTGGAAACACTGGTTTTTAAAAATAAATGATACAGGATTGTTGGTTTATATATTTGTTGAAAGTTGTGTCAGTAGAGTATTCTTCAGTGTTTGCCAGGTCTTACTTCTCTGGCAAATTCATGTAATATGATCTTGGTTCACTGAAATTTTTAGACTTTAGCTAACTGGAAGGCTCTCTAGACCAGTACAAGCAATCTCAGATCAACTGTAAGCCCAGAATAGATTTCAACAATAAGCTGAGTGGGGCTTCCTTCCATGTAACCTCTTATACAGTAAGAACATGCATGCTTTATTAAAGTATGTAATATTAAATAAGAATAGTCTCAGAGAACACATGCATTTCAGCTATCTATTGCTGCATATCAGACTGCCCTAAAACTTAATGGCTGAAATAGCAGCCATTTTATTTGCTGACAATTCTGGGGAGTTAATATTTAGACAGTTAGCTGGGTGGATCTTGTGCACCAAATGGCATCTCCTGGGGATTTCCCATTTGGTTTAAATCAAAGCACAGATTTCAGAATGGCAAACCTAGTAAAAATTCTAGCTTCCCTCCCTCTGTACATTTTGGCAAGCCACTTGGCTTCTCTAAACTTCACCTATTCATCCATAAAATAATAATAATATCTACTCTATAGAACGAGGATCTTCCAGCTTATTTTGGCCAGATTGCCAAGCATTGATGAGCCAAAAATATCTCTGGTTAGAGACATTGTGTTAAGAGAAAAACTCCCATGCCCCCTTTTACATATTTCTACCTCAGATTCTTGGATGTACATCTTTTACTTCAAATGCAGTGGTGGAATCAACTAGTTAAGACAGGGCTCCAAAGGAAACTTTGTCTGGGCTGGTTCCTTATAATCGGAGGTTTAAATGGATCCAGGGACTCTCTTGGATTCTGTTCATCTCCCTCTCTTTGCAAGCATACCTAAGTGTGTGGATCCCAAGGTTTATTTTTAGGTAGATGTTTGAAGCTCCATTTAGAGCTTGGGCCTAGGCCGCTTGCATCAGTTTGACTTTTTTATTTTTTAATTCAATTAATTAACATAGAGTGTATATGCCACATCTTCTTTATCCATTCATCTGTCAATGGACATCTGGGCTCTTTCCATAGTTTGGCTACTGTGGACATTGCTGCTATAAACATTGGGGTGGAGGTGCCCTTTTGGATCAATACATTTATATCTTTGGGGTAAATACCCAGTAGTGCAATTGCTGGGTCGTAGGGTAGCTCTATTTTCAACTTTTTGAGGAACCTCCATACTGTTTTCCAGAGTGGCTGCACCAGCTTGCATTCCCACCATTACCCTTTCTCCGCATCCCCGCCAACATCTGTCATTTCCTGACTTGTTAATTTTAGCCATTCTGACTGGTGTGAGGTAGTATCTCATTGTGGTTTTGATTTGTATTTCCCTGATGCCAAGAGATGTTGAGCATTTTTTTTCATGTGTCTGTTGGATGTCTTCTTTGGAGAAATGTCTGTTCATGTCTTCTGCCCATTTCTTGATTGGATTATTTGTTTTTTGGGTGTTGAGTTTGATAAGTTCTTTATAGATTTTGGATACTAACTTTTTATCTGATAAGAATTTGCAAATATCTTCTCCCACTCTGTACCAGTTTGACTTTTATTCAAGCTTTGCTTACATTCTCAGAAACTTGTGTGACTCTTACTAAAGTCATTTCTTCTTTCTCAGTTAGCTATTTAAAAAAATAAGTTTATACTACTCTACTAGGAACTCTATTAGAAGGAGAGGTGGTTTGGGCATTTCTGAACCTCTGGCTATTACCCCTTAATGACCCCAAAATAATTCCATAAGCCCTAATGTCTGCTTGCAGTGCTTTGAGAATCAGAAAGTACTCAACTTAAATAGCCTTCTTCTTTTATAAGTCACTTTGTTTAGCTATTTATTGTATGAAAGGGAAAGTTTATAAACTTTTATATATGAGACTTAACTTGGGAACTAAATATAAAAATTCTATTCTAAATATAAAAATTCTTTACTAAATCTACAAGTTTAGTAGGTATCTAAACTACTAGGAAAGATGTAGCGGATTGCAGGTTGTAGCAATAGCTAGGAACAACACAGGCATAAGGTCGCACAGTGAATTTTTAATTTTCAATACAATTCTTATTGATTGATTCAAATGTGTATTGAGCCCTTCTGTGTACCACACTGCAGTTTGCATGATACAGAGAGAAAGAACACAAACTTTACATCTGATGAGTTTATTGTCTAGGTAGTGGGTTGGAGGCTGGGGAGGATGGTGAGTTGTGGCATAGACAGGCACCAATACAAAAGTGATGACTTCTATGATAGCAGTAAGTAGATGATGCTATGGAAGCACAAAGAACTGTCTAAATTTAGACAGGGTGCCAGGAAAAAGTTTCAAGGAATAGCCTTGTTCTCCATTACTCTAGCTTGACACCCACAGGCATGTTGCATAATATTGTTAGGTCTGATCCTCACAGTTAAAGTGAAAAATGATTATTAGAACAATTATCTGAAAACTTCAGGATTGTAGGGCAGGGAAAATACTCTATACGATATTATAATAGACAGACATCATTGTACTTTGCCCAGGCCCATAGAACATACAACACCAAGAGTGAACCCTAATTAACCTGTGGACTTTATGATATGTCATTGTAGATTCATCAATTGTAACAACTGTACCACTCTAGTGAGGGGAGTTGATAATGGAGGAGGCTAAGCAGGTGTGGAGGAAGGAGGTAGGGTGTATGTGGGAATTCCCTGTACTTTTCCCTCAATTTTGCTGTGAACTTAAACCTGCTCCAAAAAGAAAAAAAAAAAATTAAAGGCTTTCCAAAAATGGAACTATTTATCATCTCATCTCAGTTAATAAAATCAGGCCTCGTTCTTAATTTTTCTTATAAACCTTCATAAAAGCAGTTCTCTCCATTTTGTTATTGTTGTGTGGTTGTTCATTGTTATTCATGTTGTGCAGTGTCTATTATCATAAGGAAAGGGACTCTGATCTACCTGGGTAGCTTACAAAATTCAGCGTTATTTCTTTCTAATCTTTTTCACATATATTATTGCTGTTACTATTCCATTAACTTCAGGGAGGCAGAATCTCAAGCCCATAAACAATAGTATTAGAGTCTAAATTTCAATTGTGCTAATTTAGTAGGCTGTTTAAATTATGTGTTGAAATTTTTTGCAAAATTTCATACAGTTCCTGCAGTTTTTCAAACTGACATCTTAGACCTTCTGGTGAAAGGTAGAAATGAGGATTTGGAGAGTATTCGCTGACATTTCAAACTCTTTAGGAATATGAAATTACAAATATGAAAGCTGAAGCAGGTAATTTGGATGTTCAACCCAAAATAGGATGATTGATTTTCATATGCAAATTTTATCTTTTGAGCTCATTTGAAGTCCACACTTTTTGTATTCCAGGGAAACTCCTCAGAAACTTAATTTATAGGAAAGGATGGTTTCCTTTGGGGGAAACATTTCTTATAAAGACCTCTTCACTGAAGTGCAACTGACTGAAACATGGAGCTTTGACCACTTGAGACTGTGATCTGAAAATATCGTTTTGGGGGGATATTTATGTCAAAACTTTTTAAAAATAAAAAAGTGACCAGAAAGCACACCCTGATATTTTGTGCAAGCAAAAAACAAAAGTGTATGGAGTTGATACAGGGTTATTCCCTGTAATAGGAGATTTGACAAAATGCCTGGCCTGTTCCATTTATACAAATGGTCTGGAATTGTTTATGTGCTCACATCAGTTCAGTCATTTAAATGCTGGAGTCTAGTTCTCCTAGTTGAGCCTATATGAATCCAGAATCAGGCAACTAATCATTTGTATTGCCCTGAGCTGCAATAGTAGGAACAACAGCATATAAACCAGATGAAACAACTTCATTTAAAATTACAAAAGCAAGGGCTTTCACAGAACAAAAAGGGGTTTTACTGTAGCAATTCCATTTGCTAGATGCCATCTTCTGTATTTGAGAAATATGCAAAAACATTGAGAATGATTCTTTTGTGTGTGTAGACTGATGTGTGAGTTGTTTTACATAGAAACTGGAGAGGAGAGGAGAATGTTTAATTATTTTCAGCATAATTTCATCCTCACTTCGTAACTGTGTAATTTGAAGCCACAGTGTTTCCTTGGAGTTAACAAATAATGATCCAAAATATTTGTCCACAATACCACCAAATGCCCTAATGTATAGTGTGTTCTTTTACATTATAAGATGATAGTCACAGCAGATGCTAGTATGTTATGAGATATGACCATAAAAGAATGATTGTTATGGATAAAGTGACTTCTGATCATATTGTCTTTTGCATATGTGAAATGATACAGACTTTCTATAACAAGATATGATTTTTCAGACAGAATAAACAGTGTATGCTGTATCAGTAATGCTGATAGAGAGAAATCATAACAAAGAATGTGTGTATGTTTGTGTGCGCGTGCGTGTGTGCGTGTGTGTGTGTGTTTCTGACATCGACATAATTTCAGTGGTGCATGTGTTTTAGGTCAATGACCATCGGATGATGACATCCACAATAAACTGGAAATAAAAGGCAAGAACGTCTACAGTGCCATAGAGTACCTTTGGAGAGAGAAAATACTGTGACATTTTTGTTTTGGGATTTTTATTTTTTACCTTGGGAAAAAAGGTTTCTTAAATGTAGCTTTAAGGTAAGTATCTTACAAAGTTGACTCTGTAGTCAGATTTTGACGTCTGTTAACTGGTTTTATAGAACAGTTTTTAAAGCTGGCTTCAGAGATCATTATGTAACTATATACAAGAACCAATAATGTCAGCATGCCATAACAAGTCACTGTGGTTCGATTTCAAATACTGTTGTGCATTTAATAGCTTCCTGAATGCATTGTGTTTTTGTCCCAACAATATGATTGCATTTGGGGGCGCAAATTAACAGATTAGTATTGATAGTTCTTGTATTCGATTAAAAAAATTGTGTATCTTGCTCTACATTTTCAAGGAGAATTTTTCTCTTCCCCAGAAAGTCATCGCATTCTTAGAATAAATAATGAGAGAAGGGTTTTATTGTACCATCCAATTCTCAAGATATTTGGCTTATCATTATTTTTGTCTCTGTTTCCGTGAGTCTTGAATGTCAGCCTGTTTTCTCAAATGAAAGAATTTCTGATTTAAGATTTCCAAACTGAATATGAAAAACAACCATTTAAATTAAGTAAGAATAAATACGTTAGGTATTTCAAAATTTATTTTGATTTTTTATTTAATTTTTTTCCTCATGAACAAGTACCAAGGAATACTATTTTCCTTGCCAGTAAACATGCATTCCATTGTGATATGAAATGATTATTTCACCCCAAAATCTACTTCAAGACCTAAAACTAATTATGCTCTTTTTATAGATCCAGTATTTTAGCTTTATAGAAGGTGTTCATCAAACTTTGGCTATGATTTGTGTGCATCAAACCGCAGGCTCACACATACAGAAAGTAGTTGATAAGTCACATTATGCAATGGGAATGTAAAATTCAATTTTATCCATGTAAAAAGCCCTCAAGAAATATTTGCTGGGTGAGAAAAATACAGACAGCAATTTTTTTTTTTTTTATATTGCTCGGGTGGTGCATCTGAATATCATAATACACTCTAATCTGCTACATACATTACAAATCCAGCCATAAGAACACACTTAAGATCTCCAAAGTTAACCTCTGAAGGGAACACAAGGCCAAATACTGCTTAGATTTTCATTTCACTACATTAGCAAAAGTGTCCTGGGGGAATGTAAAGGCCCCAGCTCATTTTGCATTTCCAATTGTCATACATAAACACATAAAATAGGATATGGACGATTTGATTCATGGTGCATATGGATTACAAATAAATATGAAAGCTTTAATTTTTCCAGGTCCTGTTCATTTGTAAAATGTCTTCTCTATTACACTGGTACACATTTTACCTTCTCTTAACCATGCAAAAGCTATAGTGTTTCAAAGCTACAGATTAGTGATGGTGCAGCTTATTTCTTTTGGTTATCTACAGCACCATCTTAGTGTCTTGGGGCATAAAAGAATATTATCTGTGTGACAGTTATGGCTGGAGCCATCTATACCGTTCTTGGTATCAGCACTCAAAGTGCTATGAATAGAAATCATTCAGTTTAAGACATTTTCTGTAGTTTCATTAAAACTTAAAATCACAAAGTGCTGCAAGTTATGACAAAGGTTATACAAAATTTTCAGCGAGTCTCTTATGTGGAAAAGCATATAAGTGGTTGGATTTCTTTTTTTTTTTTTAATGTTTTGTTTTGGTTTGGTTTTTGATGGGCTTGTTCATGTAGATTTGCCAATCTTTTGTAGAGGTATTGACCATAGCAAAGCAATCTATAAATCTGCTTTGTTTCTTTACTTAATTTTCATAACAAATAATGTGCCTCTCTGATTGCATGAAATCATCAGGAGTGTCTTCAATTACCATTACATGCAGCCTCTGATCACAACCCCTTCTTCCATTCTGAATCTGGAGGATGATGTGGAGAAAGGAGGCGGGGTGAGTAACAAGAGAGCAAATGCACAGCTTGTTATGTATCGCAAATGTCAGGTTACAGAGGAAGTGTATATATTCATATAAGATAATTTCGAAGCTAGAGTTGTGATTGCAATAATGGCTCATTCGTATCTGCATTTCATTTAAATGCACTGTTTTGACTCACTGAACATTTGTCAAAGATAGTACAGCTAAACTTTTTCACATGACCACTGAGGTAATGACAGCATTACATTACCAGGAAACTGCATGACTTGCTGATACTTCCATTTTCCACAGCAGCTTATGAAATAATCAAAATGTGTGCATGAAATGGCGGCCTGCTCTGAATTTATTTTAATACAGATGGGCTTATGCCGCGAGAAGAAAAGTGTTGGACCCCGACACAAGAGACAATGACTTTGCACAAAGCTGAATTTTACTAGCAGAGAAGATGGATATATGAGTATTAGACTTTTCATAGCTATAGGAAGGATAATCTTTCAATCAGATTAATGAGAAAATATATTGCATGGGCCCTACAGCACTTTTTGCTTTCCAGGCTAATGCGTGATTTAAATCCCCAAAGTACATTTGCAGCATTACAATATCCTTTGATAATAATGTCACTTGCACAAAGACAGATAAAAATAAAACAGTCCCCCTTGATTTCCCATTTTAGATTTGAAGTATATTTTCTGTTCTTTGCTGGCAACGAAGTGAATTCTATTGAGAAGAGTCACATTTAATAAGACAAAGAGAATTTTCTAATTATGCTACCTGTCAAGATTGGAATCTATGGGATTGCAACTGCAATTGAAGAAACAGAGGGAGCAATTGCATATAGTCCCATTTACTTGGTGTATGATTACTATTTGCACTTAGATATTGCTAAATGTAAATCAAGCAAACACACACAAGCGCGCTTAGAGGTAAACACCAAAAGGCAGGTTTCTGAATGGATCCTACCAATCCCATTTCAATTTCAGTAACCAATTTTCTGGGGTTTCCTAATTCATTTATGGAAAACAACATAAACCATTGGAAGTTTTTAACAAAGGACAAAATAGCATGCTGTGTTACATAACCAGCTAATGTGAAAACTTGTAAAGCCGAACATGCTTATGCAACAAATATATAAATACATAATTATGCATAGTATGTATCTCCTAGAGGAAAGTAACTTTCCAAAAAATACATATGGGGGAAAATAGATGCAATGAGTCTAAAATACATTTATACATTTTGTTATTTTTTAGCTAATTTGTATTACAACTGTGCAGACATTAAAGAAAATCTTGCTACTATTTAAATGCTTCCTTGGAAGTTATCACATGCTATTCTGTGTGAGCCTCTGGGGAACAGTTCCCTGTGCCCCATCAAACATTACTCTCTCTCTCTCTCTTTTTTTCTTAGCATTGCAATTGTTGAAACACTATGGCACATTAGACAAGGAAAATAAATATTGTGTTTTCAATGGCTTCCTCATAAGCTATGTATACATAAACTGGCACATAATCAATTATTATAAATATTATCATCTGCTAAAAAATAATTCTACTGGTACTCAAGATGATAATAATTATGATAAATGGGAATTTACCTAAATCACATTTTCAGAGATGCAATAAAAAGAGAAGAAAAAGTTAAGCAAAAATATACAACAGCAGCAAGCTTATGATTAGAAATTTAGTTTAAAAAATTAACTTTTAATATTAAAGAGAATAAATGATAGATTCCATTAGGTTCTACAAATCTATAGGCAAGGCATTCAAATGTTCTCAGCTTTGCATACATTTCAGATTAGGTGTTTCTAACTACCTAAGCCATACATTTGAATTTGCTATACATTTTGTGACCATGCAAAGAAAATAAGAAATTCTCAAAACATTAAAGCATTAATTTAAAAATTAAGGTATGCAGATGATTTTTAAAATAAGCTATTAGATACTTTCAGAGGAAATCTATCAATTATTATAGCAATGTCATTTTTTTTTTACAATTAGAAAGCCATTAGAATTAATATATGATTTAATTCACTTAATGAACCAAAGTTCTGAACATATAAAGTTAGGGAATGTTCCATTCTGGATCCACTATTTCACAATCTAATACCCTCATGTTATGGGCTGAATTGTATCTTCTCAAAATTCATACGTTGAAATCCTGGCATCTACATCTCAGAAAGTTATTGTATTTGGAGATAAGATCTTTAAAGAGATAACAAAATGAGATCATTAGGGTGGCCCATAAGCCAGTATGATTGATGTGGTTAATAAGAAGAGATTGGGATGCAGAAATGTAGAGAAGGAAGTCCATGTGAAAACACAGAGGGGATGGCCATCTGTAAGCCAAGGAGAGAGGCCTCAGAAGAAACGAACCCTGCCAACACTTTGATCTTGGATTTCCAAGATCATATAATTTCAAAGATTGTATGAAAATAAATCTCTGTTGTTTGAGCCACCCCATCTGTAATTCTTTGTAATGTCAGCCTTAGCAAACCAATATACAACATAACAACATGAAACTTTTAGATGTGGAAGGTTCAAGCCTCTTTTTAATGTTAATGCATCTACCTCTAAATGTTTTAATAATGGGTTGATAATGGGACTCCATATCAGGCTATTCAAATGGTCTGTCATTCAATTCATGAAAACTAAATTCTTATCAAGTTTATGGAATCATGTATACATGAACTGAGCCAGATTAGTGGAAGTTATATGCATGGTCCAAATCCTATAAGTATATTGGTACCCACTGATTTACATATTATTTTGACTGTGTCATCTACAATGTGATTAACTGGATATTTATAAATATTCACTTCATACTGTGCTAAACAAATGCAGCATAAATGTGAGGGCAGGTTTTTTCGGGGGTTAATATAATTTTAACCAACTTGACTTTGGTGGTTAATACAAATTAAGAAAGTAATTTGAATTAACAGCGTGCAACAATCTCAAGTGCTGAATAATAATTAACACTAAAAGTAACAATAGCTATCATGAATTAAGATCGAATTTGTAAAAAAAAAAAAAAATCTAATTTGTATCGGGCACTGAACTAAGCATAAACACATTGCTCCATTTAATTCTCGCAACTTATGACCCCGATATATGTTATCCACATTGTAAAGAAAAATAAGTTGAGACTTTGTGAAATTTAATCACTTGTCTAAAATTGTATAGCTAATAAATATCAGAGCTCGGATTCAAATCTGAGATGGTATGATTGGAGAGTCAGGCTTCTAAACAGAATCCCTTAGTGAAGAAATAAAAATGATAGTTCATCAGTTCCCTTTAGAGTTCTTCATGTTAAACAAATTCAGGAAAAATCCTCCTCCTTCTAAATTAGTTAAATACAGTTAAAAAGTTAGGTAACTATGGGAACAATATTGTACCAAATCCATCTCAGATATTTAAAACTTGAAAGAGAAAGGCAGCAACTAATCAACCAGAAGATAAGAAAAACATTGACTGTAGATTTTATTGACTAGTGGTTTAGAAATATACACTCTGGGGTCGCCTGGGTGGCACAGTCAGTTAAGGGTCTGACTCTTGGTTTCAGCTCAGGTTGTGATCTCAGGGTCCTGGGATTGAGCCCTGCAGTGACCCCCACATCAGGCCCCATGTCTAGCCCCAGATTGAGCTCTGTGCTCAGCACGAAGTCTGCTCAAGTTTCTCTCTCCCTCTCTCTCTGCTCCTCCCCCTGCCACTCTTTCTTTCTCTCTCTCTCTAAAACAAAAGAAGATACACTGTATTAGAAACACCCCAAAAAGTATTATTCCTTAACTTGTTAGAAGTTCAGTGAAACATGGGATTACTCATCTATTCTGTCCTGAGTGTCTCCTACTTAAGGGAATGAATTAATGTATTCTTTCCCAGGAGTGGGGGTTTGAATAAATTTCTATTTGCAGAGTAAAAGTGCCAGTAGGGTCTTCTATTATATAAAGCAGTCAGAAATTGTGAAATAGAGAATATATTTGAATCAGATACAAATTCATTTTACTGAAAGCAAAGTAGTAGTGATACCATAAGTAGTGATGGCTGAAATAATTATTTATCCATCTCACTTTAAAAGCTCAA
This sequence comes from Neomonachus schauinslandi, assembly GCF_002201575.2. Lineage (NCBI taxonomy): Eukaryota > Metazoa > Chordata > Mammalia > Carnivora > Phocidae > Neomonachus > Neomonachus schauinslandi. The sequence goes on along the minus strand of NC_058406.1, from coordinate 131,422,903 downwards.
ATGTAGGCAGCCCCCAAGGTACACCTGCAAAGGACCCAGGATCAGTGATCCAGGCTGTCTTATATTTCTGAATCATCACTGGTGGAATTTAGACATTGTCTTAATGCTTCTCCCTTCATGGTTGTAGGATGGTTGCCACACTCCAGGCATGAAGTCCATATCTAAAAAACAAACAAGCAAAACAAGACAATCAGTGAAGCAAAGGTTTAGAGTTCCAGTGGTATCTCTTTACTTTTAAAAAAAATTTTTCCCATAAGAGCCACTGTATGGCTTGTGTTTGCAGTTCATTGTACATGTCTAACTATAAGAAAATGTATAGCTGTAAAGAAATCTGAGAAAGTGATATTTTCACTTTCCAGTTTGCATAATAGAGGGAATCAAGAAGAAAGGAATATGACTCTCTTATGGGTAACTAATTCAAGTCTTCCTCAATTAGTTTATAAAATTAGCAAATGTTATAACGACTCCATTGAAAATAAACCCCTTATATAGCTTCTTAACAACAAAGCAAAAAAATATTTGTGTTTGCCTTCAGAAAAATAATGGAGGAGAAAAGCAGGGAGTTAAAAGTTTTTCATGCTGGAAATAGACACACAGCACTCTAAGATTTGCAAAGCAGGCAAAAGCAACAAATCTAGCCAATTGCTGGAACCTGATGGGAAAAAAAAAAAAAAATGGCAGTGTGTAGGAAGCAAACCTGGGTCTAAGAAATAAAAGTAGAGATTGTTCATGGAAAAGTTTGAATATACATACTAAGTATTTGCTGGATGGATAGGTGAATGAATTATGAGTCTTGCATGCAATATCTGAAGTCTATTCATTGGCTAATTGCATTTGTACTTGTAACAATAATTTGATTTAACCTTATGTATTATAAGTTTTTCACCTGCAAAATGTAACAAATGATATAATCCATGAAAAGCCTTTAAGATTTTCAAAAGAAACACATTATTAATGGTATTGATAATGAGATCACAATAATTTTAAATGACAAAATTGGGATTTTTCAAACTATTAAAAATATGATTCAAAATTGATTTCAAAAGTGGTCTATAAAGAAAATTCCTTGTTATTTCTAAAGATTTAAATTTCTGAAAAAATTTTAGGAAACCTTTCTTTGTAAAATCTATTTGTTTAGCAACAAAAAAAATAATCTGTAAATTTTGCTTCCACTCATAAAAGAATACTGTTGTGCAATTTGCTCTCCCTTGGCTAACTAGGAAGGAAAAAAAATGAGGTGAACCTTACCCTAATGCTCATTTTCTGACTGGAGGCAATTCCCCAAGTAGGGACAAGAAGAGTATAGAAAATCAGTCTCATTGAGTAAAGGAAGCAAAGCATTGTATTTAGGGAAACAGGTTTCTAGAATTTCATGCTCTTGAATTTATATCTAAGAATTCTTTGCCAAATTCAAGGTCATTAAGATTTGCTCCTATGTTTTCTTTTAAGAGTTTTATGGTTTTATTTATTTTATTTCTGAACAAGAGAAAAAAATAGATAAATGAGACCATCAAAATTCAAAACTTTTGCCCATGAAAGAACATTATCAAGACAGTGAAAAAGCAACCTACAGAGAGGCAGAAAATATTTACAAACCATATATTTGATAAAAGCCTAGTATCCAGAATATATAAAGAATTCTAACAATTCAATAAAAGGACAAAGACACAATTAAAATATGGGCAGATTTGAATAGGTGTTTCCCCAAAGAAGATACATAAATGTCCAAAAAGCACATATAAAGATGTTCAACATCCTTAGTCATTAGGGAAATATGAATAAAACCCCAATAAGATACTATTTTGTACCTACTAAGATGGCTATACAAAGGAGGGGAGGAGTGACAAGTGTTGGTGAGGATTTGGAAAAATTGTACCATTTGTTAAAAATGCTATCATTTCTCAATTGAACTGCTTTTGTTCCTTTGTCAAAGATCAGTTGGCTCTATTTGTATGACTCTATTTCTGTGCTCTCTATTTTGTTCTGTTGATCTATGTGATTACTGTAGCTTATTTTAAGTCTTTAAATGAGGTAATGTGAGTCTTTCTTCATCAGTAATATGTTAGCTATTCTATGCCTTTTGTTTTTCCATATGTTATTGTGTAATAACCTAGTATGCTGCAAACTCGATATATTTGCTTATTAGTTTCAGCATTTTTTGTCAATTTCTTAATATAACAATACATAGACAGTCATCTCATCTGTGAATAAAGATATTTTTATTTCCTCCTTTCCAGTCAATACATTTTTAATTTTGTCTTATCTTGCGTGCCTGGGTAGCTCAGTCAGTTAAGCGACTGCCTCTGGCTCAGGTCATAATCCCAGAGTCCCAGAATTGAGCCCCACATCGGGTTCCCTGCTCAGCGGGGAGCCCAATTCTCCCTCTTCCTCTGCTGCTCCCCCTGCCTGTGCTCTCTCATTCTCTCTCTCTCTCTGGCAAATAAATAAAATAATTTTGTCTTATCTTATTTCACTAACTAGGATTTCCAGTGCAATGTTAAGTAAGAAAGAGAGAATATTTATGTCTTGTTCTCAATTTAGTGGAAGGCATCCAACTAACATTAAGGTAATGATCCATCATTATTAAGTATGATGTTAGCTGTAGGCTTTTTGTAGATGTTCTTTATCAAGTCAAGAAGGTTATTATTATTCCAAATTTGCTGAGAATTTTTATCACGAAGGTGTGTTGGATTGTGTAATGCTTTGTCTATATCAATTGATACAATTATATGATTTTTCTTCTTTAGCCTTTTTGATAAGTTGGATTATACTGATTGATTGTCAAATGCTGAACCAGCCCTATATATTTGGAACAAATCTCCCTTAGTCATGGTATATAATTCTAATTATACATTGTTGGATTTTGGCCTTGCTTTTTAATTGAATATTTAATAATGGGCAGAGGACCCAAAGAATTCTTATGTAATAGTCTCTTACACCTTTAGTTTATGAAGTATGCTAGGTAACACACTGAGTTGAAAATTCAAAAAGAAAGTTGGACATTCTTCAAATAAATACATAAACATTAGGAATAGCTAGGGAAAAATCACAAACATGAGAAGGGCTGACTAAAAATGATTAAAGATGGTAGCAATAGCAAATTGTTAGACATAAGGATTCAGAGGATAAAAGAAAAAGAAAACACCTCATAGGGAGAAGTTAAAAAATGAGAACCAAGTTTTAGGGAAACTTCAATTTGACTGAACTGGAAAACCAAATCTCAAATCAGTGATTAAAACCAGTATGCCAAGCTCACAATTTCTCTCCTAAGACTCACTTAGACCTTCTCACTTTTATTCTTTACAAAACTGCACCTTCAAAAAAGGGAATGATTTTTATATTCATAGAAAATATACAAATCCTTTTATAAAATTCCTTTGGCTGGAGGAACTGCTTTTATGCAGGTCTTGACTGACATTTCTTTTCAGAAGTCTTCCTTTATAGGAGGTGAGGGCTTCTTATTTAAGAAAAGATGAGATGACACAAATAGAGCTATTCTAACTTATTTTCCCCATCTCATCATTTCATGATAATTTAGAAAAGAGTCATATTACAGTTCCTTCTTTTGCAGAGTTTTGATGATGATGATGATGATGATGATGATGATCCTCATTTTCTCACTTCCCCCAGCCATCAATATATCATATACTATCACAATTTGTTAACTGTGACCTAATGTTTCACTTGTACTTATATCTGAAAAATAAAATGCTTTACTTCTGGTTTTATCTCTGACATGTAAAAAGCTTAGAAATTGTCACTCTGTCCTTACAACAAGAAAAAAAAAAAAACTGAACTAACTGAAAATCAACAACTTTTCTGACATATACCAGAGAACTAAGGTTGTAGGGCAAACCATCACCCAGTCTAGAGAGATAGACAAGTTCAGAGTGATAGCCAAGAAATGTTTATCTAAAGTGGAAGTACCTACTAGAAACATAAAGTACTAGGAGTACTTAATTGGTAATTTGGATGAATTGCTGGAAACTATAGAGTAGCATAAAAATGAGAAACTCCTTGGAGCTGTAGTCTTGGGGCTCCCCCACACACTTTGGGGGGTTTCATCATCCAGGCACCAATACCATTTAAGAACAAGGGATTCCCAGTGAAGATCCAAGACAGATGTTCTTGTGTCTCTGGCAGAGGAGGGTGAGGAGTAATCATTGCAAAATATGGCCACACATTCCCCATAATAAATGCCTACACCTAGAATAAAAGCCTTTGCCAGAGACTTATCCCACCTGGAAGAATACCATTTTTTTTTTTCAGTTCCATCACTCTTTTGCTTCCTCCATTATCTGAAGGAGATAAAAAGCTACAACAATGGAGAAACACTTCTGTAGATCACAGTGCAAAGACAAAAGACCACAAATAATCATGATTTAATCAGAAGATTATACAAAACTTCCCCTCTTCCACATATAACCACCACATAAACAAGGCTCTAATATGACAATAGTGGATTACAACTGAAAGAGCTCCAAGTGCAAATTCTCTCTGAAGAGAAGTACTCAGAGAAGATGAGAGGGGAGATGGAAAGGACACTAGAACCTTTGGCACCTATAGCTACAGTAAATATTAAGCACAGCTTAACTCCTAAGCAGATGGAAATAAATCCTCACACTAACACCTATTAAACTCAGTTCCTAATACCCAATACAAAATATCCATCTTTCAACAAAAAATTCCAAGTCTTGTCAAATACAAAAAAGACAGAGAAAGAGGAAAGGAAGGAAGGAAGGAAGGAAGGCAGGAAGGAAGGAAGGAAGAAAGAAAAAATGAAAGAAAGAAAGAAGAAAGAAAGGAAAGAAAGAAAGAAGGAAGGAAGGAGGGAGGGAAGGAGGAAGGAAGGGAGAAAGAAGGAAGGGAGGAAGGAAAGAAGGAAGGGAGAAAGAAGGAAGGGAGGAAGGAAGGAAGAAAGAAAGAAAAAGAAAACAGTCTAAGGAGACAAAAAATTATCATAACCAGACTCAGACATGACACAAATGATAAAATTGTCAGACAGAGTTTAAAATAACTGATTAATATGCTGAAGTGTCTAAGGAAAAAATTTGAAAACACATTAGAATAGATAGGTAATGAAAGCAGAAAGATGGAAATTCTAATAAAAGGAAATGTTCAAAATCAAAACCACTGTAACAAGAATGAAGTATGCCTATAGACTAGACACAAATGAAAATTCCATGACCTTGAATACTGGTCATGGAAACTTCAGAAATTGAAATGTAATGAGGAAAAATAAAAAGAATGAATGGAACAGAATATTCAAGAACTGAAGAACAATTTCAAATGGTGTAACATACATGTAATCAGAAGAACTAAGAATGGAGCAGAAGAAACATTTGAAGTAATAATGATGGAGAACTTTCCAAAATTAATGGCAGACACTCAAGCACAAATTCAGGAAGCTTAGAGATAACCTAGTAGGATAAATACCACAAATATTGCACAAGATATATCATATTCAAACTGCAGAAAATCAAAGACAAAAGAAAATCTTAAAAGAATCTAGCGGGAAAGAAAACTACTTTATCTATAAAGTAACAAGAAGGAGAATTACAGTGAATTTCTTGCCAGAAACCATGCAAGCAACAAAAAATGGACTGAAATATTTAAACTATTCAAAGAAAAAAACCCCAAGAGCCTACAATTATATACCCAGAAAAATCATTCTAAAAAGTGAAGACAAAATAAAACTTTTCTCTGACAACTAAAAACAGAAAATCATTACCACAAGATGTCCTTGCAAAATGTTAAAAGAAATTCTTCAGACAGAAGTAAAATGATATAGGCCAAAACTCAGATTGACATAAATAAAGGAAGAGACATTTATATAATACTCCATTCAACAACAAAAATGTACATTCTTCTCAAGCTTACATGAAGCCTTTTCACCAAGATAGACCACATTCTGGATGATAAAATTCACTTAAAGAAATGTATAAGAATAAAAATCATGCAAAACATATTCTCAGATCATAATGAAATTAGCCATTTAAGCCTAAAACAAGGAGAAGAAAATAAAAAATAAAAATTAGAGCAGAAATCAATGATATTAAAAACAAAACAATAACAACAACAAAAAGAGAAAATCAACACAACCAAGATCTGGTTCTATGAAATAATGAATGAAATCAATGAACATATAGATAGGCTAAGAAAAAAATGAGAAGACACAAATTAGCAAAATCAGAAATGAAAGAAGATTCATCAGTACTGATCTACTGATCCCAACAATATTAAAAGGATAATAAGTAATTCTCTTAAAATCTCATATTAGAGTTGTTAAAATTGAAAGAAATGCTGGTGAGAATGTAGAACAACAGGAAATCTTATTCATTGCTAGTGGAAATTAAAAATGGCACATCTACTTTAAAAGTGCCAATTTATCAGTGGTAACAAGAAATGATCTATCAAGCCACAAAAAGACATGTGTGAATTTTAAAGTACTCATTGCTAAGTGAAAGAAGCCAGTGTATAAAGTCTACATAACATGATATTCTGCAAAAGGCAAAACTATGGATATGGCAAAAAGATCAGTGGTTATTAGGACTTTAGGGGAGAGAGAAAAGGTTAAATAGGTGAAGCACAAATGATTTTTTTAGGGTGGTGAAACTATTTTTTAATAATACTGTAATGGCAAATACATGACACTATGAATTTATCAAAAACCATAGAACTTTTTAGCACAAAGAGTGAAACTTAATGTATGAAAGTTTCAATAAATATCATTTTGGATATCAGGAGCTCCCAGGATGGAATAAAAATGTGACAAACAAAATAATCATATCAAAATACGTGAAAAAATCTCACTGAAAAGGATGGCGTGGGGTAGAAGGGAAGGTGTTGGCCAAAGTAAGTTTAGAATTCATTGGAAACTGTAAGATTAAAGGTAAAGGCAACTGTACTAAGCACTGAACTCTCAGTTGATAAAGTTGTTTCCCACCGGAGTATGTGTTCACTATTCTATCACTGGTGTATATGAGTATCAAACTGAACAACAAGTAAATGTAGGTTAATGATAGGAGTCAAATTATTCGCTGTTGGATTGGGAGGTTACCTATAAGCAAATGTTATATGAGGCTAGAATGATCCATGTTTAATGGATTAGAGTTGTAGACATCAGTATGAACTCATGTTTTGTTTAATATGCATGCAGATGGTTACATATAGAAATACTTATTCATATGTGAATATACAGGGGTCAGCATACACACGTGTTTCCTTGAACTGACAGCTGAGAATGGCTAGAAACAACTCTAGATCATAATATTACACCTCATAATGAATACACCTAGTACCCAGATATTGTTTTTATTACCATTCTCCAATGGAAAACAAAACAAGGCTCGTTGGAGAAATTCTAGAATGGGGTGGGAAATATACAAGATGAGCCTGGAGCACTTATAGCGTCAGAAAATAAGGAAGTGTAAATACACACAATGATGGAAATGTGTCAAAGGGATACAGGAGCCAACTGAAAGAGCTATAAATGGCCAAAACTGGGGCAAATTGAACAACAACAAAAAAATGAAATTGTATTGGATTATAATTCCAACTATAAAATAAATCTGAGTCCGTAGTTATGTAAAAAATGATTGAACACATAAATAAATGAGGGAGAATAGGCAAATCTCACATACAGAATTCTAAATTTATTCACGTACACACTCTACTGTAAAGGAGATGGAGCATAACTCCCCACTCCATAAGTGTGGGCTGGGCATAATGATTTCCTTCTGAAAAGAATGATATGAAAAAGAAAAAAAAAAAACCAGTAACTTTACCATGGAGAAACCTGACAAACAATATCTCAGCCAGGTGATCAAGATTAATATCCTCAGTGCTAAGTCAGACTGACAGTATATTCCTTGATATGATGATAGTGGGTACCTTGAAGTGATAAAAATGACACTTTACTTCTGTGGTCTCCCTTCCAAGAACACATAACCTTCGTCTAATTATGAGGAAAATATCAGACAAATCTCGATGGAAGAACATTCAACAAAATACCTTACCAGTATTCCTCAAAACTGTCAAGGTCATCAAAAACAAGGAAAGTAAGAGGAACTATCACAGGCAAGAGCTGCTTAAGGAAACATGAGGACTAAATGCAGTGTGGTATCCTGAATGGGATCTTAGAACAAAAAGAGACTTAAGTAGAATCAAGGAAATCTGAATTAAGTGTAGACTTTTATTAATATTAATAACATATCTATATTGGCTCATTAATTGTAACAAACAAACCATCATATTGGATGATGGTAATAATAGGGGAAAACAGGCATGGGAAATACGGGAACTCTCTATTTTACCATCATACTCTTTCTGCACGTCTAAAATGCGTTTAAAATAAAGACTTTATTTTTACAATATACTTGATTTTACACCTTCCTTGAATCACTTTGTAATGTATCTAAAATAGTTCAGACAAATATAAGTGAAGAAAAATTTCCAATTTTCTGGGGAGTCAATTCTTCATGAATCTCTGTTTTTACACATCTTGTCAACAGGGGAACTGATTATCCTTTATTTCAGACTATCTTTTCAAAGATGTTTATATAATGAACAGTTTTTGAAGATGGAGATAGTGTCTGCCTCCTAGGAAAAGTGCCAGCAAGTTTCCTACTCATTTTAAAAGGTTCGTTTGGCCTAAACTCAGAATGTTTTTGTAATACAATTTACTTGGCATGCAGGTTTTACTTATTTTTTTTTAAAGATTTTATTTATCTATGAGAGAGAGAGAATGAGAGAGAGAGAGCACATGAGAGGGGGAGAGTCAGAGGGAAAAGCAGACTCCCTGCCGAGCAGGAAGCCCGATGAGGGACTGGATCCAGGGACTGGATCCAGGGACTCTAGGATCGTGACCTGAGCCGAAGGCAGTCGCTTAACCAACCGAGCCACCCAGGCACCTGGCATGCAGGTTTTAATCTGGGCCCGTTGACCTTGCCTCATGTGACTTCAAGACAAGGGATACTGAAGCAAAGTTGCCAATGCTCCTGCTGTTCCCTGGACCAGGGGTAATAACGTAATAATTAATAATTAATAATGCTCTGACCCAGTGCTCACCTGTCTACCATCAGCCTCCCTAAAACTGTGGCAGTTTAATTTGTTAGCTTTCAAGTGGGACAAAATCTCAAGCCCTTCACAGTTCTTAACAGTCTTTATATTTGAATATTACCATTGATTTGTTTTCACTTATGAGCAAATTAAATAACTCTAAAATGTGTAGGAATTTTGTCTTAATGTTGATTCTGGCTGGAATTTTCTACTAAATATGAACTTTCTTCCTTTTCCCGTCTGTTTTCCATTTTATTTGGCATTTTATTCTTACCACAAATTTACCAATCCACTTTATGAACTATTTTATATATGCATTACCCCATGTGATCATCAGCATAAACAGAAGTGGCATTACTCTCTTCTGCACCAATTTAAATGTTTTTTTGGTTCTTTACTGGTTGGTGAATAGCTGTTGTTCTAAAACTTTTCTCCCCTATCTAATCCCACTGCTGCTAATAGCCCGCTACCTTCCCAAAATCTCCACACCACCTTCTGTTGCAGCAACTAAAGGGGTAACATTTTTTTTTTAATTTTTTTTTTTTTAGATTTTATTTATTTGAGAGAGACAGAGATAGTGAGATAGAGAGCACAAGTGGGGAGGAGAGGGAGAAGCAGGCTCCCCACAGAGCAGGGAGCCCGATGCGGGACTCGATCCCAGGACCCTGGGATCATGACCTGAGCCGAAGGCAGACACTTAACCGACTGAACCACCCAGGAGCCCTAAAGGGATAACATTTGTTCAAGCCCAAGATTGGGAATGGCTTGAGGAGTTACTGGCCTCCTATGTTCATAAGTTCAAAGTCTCCAAAAGTGATAGTTAAATTTTTAATATTACATCTGATAATATCCACATTGTACTGACAATGAATCTGAGGCTCAGAAAGGTTGGTAACTTATACCAAGTGGCTTAGCATAGATATTCCGGGGCCAGGATTTAAATGGAGAACTGGTTGAATCAAAAGATCTTACCTTGTCTTCTATGTCCTTTGCCTCTGTTATTCTAAGCAAGTATGATCCCTTTTTAGTCTTTCAAATGAGGGATGCTTATTTGCTTTACTTCATTCATATCTGTAACTATAACCATATTAAATGACTCAAAATTCTCATTACAAAGAAGTCCTAAGTGTTAGCACAATGGTCTATAGGCTTAATACAGGATGAGGAGTAAAAGATCTTAGGATGTGAAGCAAAAAAAGTATAGAGCTTGAAGTCTTTCATATATCAGAAAACCTGCATTTCATCTGTCATGGTTCACCGTCCTTTTTCCTAAATCAATTTGGTCCAAGAAACAAATATCTGGGCAAAATGACAACGCTACTGAGACTTGATGCATAATCAAGACCTAGTAAAAATTTCATTCCTTTTGAGCCACAACATATTTGCTATTAACTTGAAAAATTTAGCATTTTAAGTTCTTTTTTTTAAGCCTACTTGTAACAAACTTTCTTTTCCTCAAGCACTAGAATATCTTGGAAAAGATTTCATTTGAAATTATTACATTTTTTCCCCTACTTTCCAAGGCTCTAATGGAATTTTGCATAGGTTAGCTACAAACAGCATTTGGTAGAAAAGGCCTTTGATAACCTCTTGCACAGCCAGATATGCTCATGTAAATCTATGAAAATCAAATGACAGAATGGATGTTTGTGTTCTCTTTTTACTCGTAGAGGGTTGGAGGGTAGATGTCTGGAGATTCAAAAAAGCAAAATTGAGTTCTAGATATAAAAGTCCAGGACACCAATTTTCAAGTAGAAATTAAGGTGTTAAAAGAGGTTATTTAATCTTGAATTTGCAAAATTACCCAATGAAAATTAATGATTTTAATAAGATTGGAAAAAGAGGAGAGTAGGAGATAAATATCTGGCAAATTCCTTTAAAAATTAGATCCTGGTCATAAGCTTTACCAAATAATTGAAATATATGTATGAATTCAAAAATAGTAACACTTAAAAAAAAAAACACTCTTCATGTGGCGAAATGTATTTATTTCTATACTAATCAACTGTCCAATTCAAATATGTGAATAAGCTTCATGTCACCAATTCATATTTAAAAGACTGAGCTATAGCCCTCACTACAGACTCAACTAATTGGTTTATTGCTTTGAAGAGCTAGTCACAAGGAAAACAGTTGGTAGCAGGGGCTTTCAACATAGGTTATTATATGAAATAACTAATTTAAGCCTTCTCAGACTCAATTACCAGCTGGTCAATATGAGACCACATCTTCAGACGGATAATGAGAAGAATCAACAGCTACACTCCAACCTAACCTTTACCACCAATGTCAACAGACCTCAGGAGCTCTCTATTTCCTGTCAAAATCCTTAAATTGGTTTGTATGATTTGTCCAAATATATATATTTCTTCTTAGCAAAAACAAAAACAAAGATGATGGTTTTAATGTCGAATGAAGAATCTTTTCAAAGAAGATGCATCACATTATTTTTAACAGAATATATGTTTCAAGACATTTTATCCTAGTTCAAATTTGGATTCACGATTTAGCTAAGTCAGGCAGACAGAACAGAGGATAGTGTATTTACTGATTTTTAAGAAGCAAAGACAATTTTTGTTCATTCGTAGTATTAAGATTTTAAAAAATTGCTATGGTTGCTAATAAAATGCTGTTGACTTTCTAAAATGTGCTTAATTCAGGTTGCCTTCAAGTTGTCCACCTATGGCTGAACATATAAGATCTACACCTAATAAGTAAAAGATGATCAATAATGTTGAAGTACAAGACCATTTCTGTGGATTTTTGACCTTTACTGCTACTGGAGCAATGTCTCATAATCTTTAAAGAGCCCAAGAACTGTTAGAAGAGAGGTTCTGATTTAGGAGACCTGGGATGGGACCCATGATTCTGCTTTAGTAGTGATACTGGAAATCCGTGTATCCCAGTATAAGCAGCAAAGTACTAGCGAACAGATCTGAACCCAGTAGGTTTCTTTTGGAACAAGAGTAAGTGATTACCCATCCCCTGTGATACTAATTCATTTCCCTGCTTGACGAGATTCTAGGAGAGCTTTATCACAAATATTATAAATGTGCATATGGAATCTAAAGGCATTATTTGTAGCACCAAACTTAGTGATTTAAGATATGTTTTAGTATTTACTTATATATGTATATATCTGTTAAAAGTCAAACAGTTCATACTGATATTCCAACAACATAGGGTTAATTCTCATCTTCCCCCCCCCCCGCCTTTTCTTAGTGCTAACTCCCTTTCCCTACAGAGAGAAACCTGTTTCTTACTGTCCAAATGTATTTACTAATTTGCTCAGTCCTAGAGATCTCACAAAGTGGCTTCAGAATTGCTAACTCATACTACTGTGATAAACACCAACTGACTAGAGTATAATGTTTATAATTTGATTTGCCTTCAGTCTTCATTTACATAATCAACATGCTATTCCAAAGTTATTTAAGTTCATTCTTCCTGAGTACCACCTCTTCTCATCTTTATGGTGTAGGGGATATTCACTTGAGATATCCTTAGGCTTATTTGTTTCAGTTTCTATTCCATATTTTTTTCTTTCACATCCTCCAATTTTTGCTGATTTTATGGATCTATTTTTTAACTATGTAAAACACTGACATGGTTCTAAAAATCGGAACTTTATAAAAATTGACACTCAGAAAACTATCATTTCCCCATCTCTTTCACTCAATTCCTTTTCTCCCCTCTTCTCTACTCTACTCCCACTTCTTCCTGTGGGGAACCAATTTCAATCATGTTGCTTATCTTGCCTGTGTTTCTTTTTGTATGATTGAGCACAATCTATGTCCCAGAGCAATTTATTAAAAATTATATCTATGAGAGGACAATTTTATCATTTACTAAACTTCCATTTGTATCTGTTTGAGTTCTGAACTTTGTATTCTATTCTACTGATGTGTTTGTCTTGCCATGTACAGTACCATATGTTTTAATTACAGAGGCTTTATAGTATGCAAACTATTTGGTAGGGATAACCTTCCTCATAATCTTTTATGGAAAGCTAGCATATTGAAGATACTCTTTTGCTCCTTCCTTCCTTGATTTAACAATATATCCTAGAAATCAGTCCATATAAGTTCAAGAAATATTTGTCATTTTTTCAGTGTAATAGTATTCCCACAATTCAATCAATTGCTTTGTTTTATATGAACTTTTGTTTGTTTTCAATTTTCAAAACTATAAACAATACAGTGAATAACCTTGGCATATGCATTCCATATTTTTGGAGATGTATCTTCAGGATAAACTACTAGAAATAAAATTATTTTGCTAAAAGGTGAGTGCTTAAATAGCATTGTTAGATATTTCCAATTTTCCTTTCCAAATGGCTTACCAATTTGCTTTCCCCCAGCAATAAATGAGAGTATCTCTTTCCCAGATAGCCTCACCAAGAGAATGTGTCGTCATACTTTTTAATTCTCATCAATGGGATAAATGGTATGTGAGTGTAGTTTCAATTCGCATTTCTCTAACTTATAAGTGAGGATGAACATCTTTTCATGGACTTAAAATAATGCATATCTAAGAATTATCTGTTCATACCTTTGCCCTCTTTTCTATTGGCTTTTGGGGCTTTTTTCACTCATGTTTTAACAATTTGAGAAGCGCATTCATAATTCAAGGAGTTTCCGAGTGTACAGACAATTGTACAGAAGTATCTCGGATAGGATACTTTTTCCTATCCATGTTGGTTCTTCACTGCCCATGTGTGCCGGCTCTGTCTTCCAGCGAAGAAAGAATGTCTAGAGAGCAATCAGAAGCTCCCAGGGTTCTAAAAGGGCTTGGCTGGGACTGACACAAACACCTGCCACATATTCTATTGGTCAAAGCAAGTCAAAGATTCAACAAAAACTCAAAGCATTGGTCATGGAGAAGTATCCTTCACTCCATGACTGGAACAAATTTTTGTTGCAAAGTAAGCAGATACAATCAAGGTCAGGGAACTGGATCACTTTTGCAATCTACCCTAAGCAATCTTGAAAGAGATGTGATGAGAGAAAATAACAGATTGGATGATTCTAATTTATATTGGCGAATACTTCAAGATGTTTTCAAGGACAAAGTTTTAAAGACAAGTTATAAAATTTAAGTAAGAACCAGAATAATTAAGAGAATAACAGGGCTCAGGTATAGGAACCCAAGGCAGCAATGATTATAGTCCTAAAAATCTGATGCGCTAATTATAACAGAACCTATGAAAGGCCTACTTGCACACTAATTACTTGACAAAAATTCCCTGTAACATAAACCTCATAACAATCCTATGAAAAAAGATGATAACCCTCTCTTTATGAATGGGGAAATGTGTTCTTGCCTAAGGTTACAAGCTTGACCCCATATAGAATTGGAATTTTAAATGAAGTCCTTAGTTTGCTAAACCCTCTATGAATCCCTCTGTATGAAGAAATATATATTTCAAGCAATATTGCCTCCAGAGACTATCTCACAATTCAAACATGTGAAGTGCGTGAATGATTTTTTAAATAGCAAATTACATTCTTGTTCATAGTAAAGATTGTCTTGGGTGCATAATTATATTGAAAAATCCTCTTCAACTAGCTCTCTATTTAGAGGAAGAATCCATGGGATCATACCCAGTAGTTAGACTTTGTCTGGTATATTTTTCTATCAGTGGCTCTCTACCCCAACTAAATATTTTAATCTTATAGGGAGCAATTTTAAATAATCTCAATGGAAGGGCCAAAGTGAAACATATTAACTCAGAAATTCTAGGGTTGAATCACGGGAACTGGTATTGACTTTTAAAGCTCCCAGAATATCTACATGGGCATTCACCATTGAGATTCTGATCTAGAATGAAACAAAACCCATGGGGAAAATAACACTGATGAACCTCCAAAAATGAAACCTTTGTAGTATACCATTCCCCAGGGAATAAGTTTAATCTTCATTGTTCCCATGCAAGCCATCATAATTCCTTATTTATGCACTCTTTTATTCATTTTATTCGTATTTATTGATTTTATACTCTTAATTCGAAAACTAATTATTGTACTTATTGCCGTAGTTTTTATTGTAAACTTGATAATAATGTTTGAAGGCCCAGTACATAAAAGGCATTGCAAGGAAATCAGTAATGAAAATTCCTCTCAGGAACTTACTGAATAGATATAGAAAACACACACATGAAAGTAACGCAAACATTTTCAAGAAATAGAACTATATTACAAATTGGCATAAAATGCTATGAGAATTGAGACTGAGAAATGTAACTTCTGACTTAAGATATCCGGGAGTTTTTGGAGGAGATGGATAAACCTGCTGACACTATATGGATTAAAACAATCATGTTCTAAATAGATTATACACTTAAAATAGCAAGGTATCTGCCATTTTGAATTGTACAGACAACAAGAAATGTCCATGCTTCTCAACTTTCTGTAGTGGAAGTTTCTAATAGTGATTCAGAAAAATCAATAGCCTTGGAAACTCTATAGCCAGCATCAGAAAGTATAAGTATTAAGTAGGATGAATTAGTTCTTCCTTTTAACATGGAATATCATTTGTGCTTTATTACAGTATTATTCTACTAGAGCTTTCTCTATTAGAGCAATAAAGGAAAATTTTTCAGAATTAATAAAGAGTCTAAATTTTTAAAAACAGCCTTTAATTCACTTAACAATTGTTCAGTATATATAAACTACCAAAGTACTTTATTGCATATTTCTAAGGAGGACTGCTTTGATAAAAAGATGCTTTTTGCAATTATTATATTAATTATTTGTCTGTAAATTTAAAGAAGAATACAGTATTTGGAAAATGGTTGCTATTTTGAATGATCATCTATCCTGATCTCTTGCACTTTTTAATTTGTTTAAAAAATTATTTTTTATTCTTTTGTCAAGGTGTGCGAAAAGGTTATCTTAATGGCTTTAAATATGTTGGGTTTTAGGTATTTTTAAACATGTTAGAAAGAAATGATTTCTTTTATTTTTTTAGTGCTTATGGGGTTTAATTCTTCACCTACGCAGAACTAAAACAGATCATGTAACTACTGGGAATGATGTACAGAGAAGCTACTTATATTAGTATAAGTTTAATCATCTTCTAAGTAGTGTAAGAATTAAGGGAAACCTTCCTGGGAAAGAGTAGCGGCCCATTGTCCGTGTTGGATATTTGATTTTCTTATAAAGAGGTTTTTGAGGACCTTCAATGTATGTAATTTTACAAATAAATCCAGCAACAGTATCCTAGTGAGTTCTAAGTGTATTTTCTCGTTTATCTATTCAACAAACACCTAATAATCATCTACTATATGCAGGAGACTATATTAGGTTATGTTTATTATTTGGAAGAAGTTAATTTGAGATGGATAATTTTTACAAAAAGAAAATTAACCAACTGAGCCACCCAGGCGCCCATTTTTACAAAAAGAAAATTAGATCATGTGGTCATTCATGACTAACTGGTGCTACTATGTATGAATTTGGGCCAGTAGGCAATAAAATAGAGTTTGGCTTAAGTTAAATCATTGATTACAATGCTCTGAATGAAGCTAAAAGACCGTTTTCACTAGTTTACTTAGAATCAGCCTAATGTTATATTTCAGCATTAAATTTTTATTCGATAAAATTAGATTAAATTTATCTAAATCACAACTTTGAGAGTTAACAAACTGATGGAGATTGGTAAACTAACTTAATAAAAGAAACACGGTTTGAGACTTAATTGTTTTTAGAATGGCTACAGTATTCTCAAGAAGGCCTGATCACCTTTTCAATCAGAATCCTATCGTCACTGTTTCTTTTTCCTTCTTCCAAAGAAAAGAGCACATCCCTAAATAAACATCTCTTACAGAAACCAGAATGCCATCTACTGGCAGCCGCCAACATTTTAACTTTTAAGCAAAACAATTTATGCTAATCTATTTAAAATATATATATTTTAATGAAGAAATGCCTAGAGTTTGAAATAAACACCTACGTTAAATGTTCGTATGTTTAAAAGTTCAGGTATTTTCTACATACACACTGCATTTATTTCCATCATAGGGAAACCACTTTCATCAACTAATATAAATAATATAATTATCAAATAGCTAGTGCCATCCCAATGTTCTTACTAATTTGAAGGGGTAACACTCCCTTAAAGAAAAACGATATTCAGAGCGGAAAAATATTGTTTAATATTTCTAAATAATATTAGTCACATATTTACTTCTTACCTTAATATTTAGTTCCAAAGAATATTGATGGAAATTGTATATAGCATAGATATGAGAATTTTATTGAAAACCGATTTTGTGATAAAAGACTGCAGTAAAAGCACAGTGAAATTCTCCGATAGTTATAGAATTAATTGACTTAATCAGGTTTTTTGAGGGAAGGCTTTAAGAATACATTGTTACCAAATATATAGTCATCGTTTTTAAAGAGATAAACTTAATATTGAACTTATACCTATAATGTCATAAATATGTGCCTATATCTATATATAGTGTATATATACATATATGTATATATACACCAGATGTTTCATTCAATTGATTCTACAATAAAAGAAAGTACTGAACATGGAAAATCAACTTTAGATTTTAAAGTACCAATAAGCTTTCAAAAATAATCCATGCATCATTTTAATGGTTTACTACAAGCATATTCTTATCTTTTTATTGTTCTTTCAAGTATAATTTTACACACAAGATTTAATTCCACAAGTAGAATTCACACATAGACTATGAAAGCTTGGAGAATGGATGCATATCATAATCTGTCTCATAAAGCACCCAGGCCCCCTATATTTTGCAGAGGACTTGTTTCCTCAGTCATGAGTAGGAAGCCTGATAAGGGAAGCCCAAAGGCAGCCAAGCCATCCTACGAATGTGCATAATTCATGCATAACAATGCATTTCAGGAAATCTTGAAATCTTGTCATGTCTTTTTCAGTTAAAGTACAAGAGGAGTACTTAAAAAGTAAGTCCTATCAGTCGAGAAAGGCATTTTTAAAAGGCCATTATAAACGAAGTTCTCAGAACTCTGGCTCCAGTGAAAGACATAAAGGTTAAAAATTGCCCGGGCAGTCCCTACTCTAGGATCATCTTATTTTAAATGCAGATTGTCAGCAACTTTGAACCATGCATGTTTGTGAAAAAGTTTAGAGAAATGAAAAGATATGGTGGTGCGAACAAGAGTATTTTCTGGCACAGAAATTTAAGAGGGAGCACAACATATTGAATAAGCCAGCCTTGGAATTGTGATGATTCTTGTATAAGGCAAGGAAGATAGTACTATTTTCCAATTGTCCACATATGTGAATATTTGGTATGATGTTTTTAATTTAAATATAATAATTCCCAGAGAAAGTATTGTTTAGTGACATACTCAAATGAACGATCCGTATAAAACTATTCCTTATTAAGAGTTTTGTAAGCTGCTTTCCAAATTGTAAAAGAGATGCTGAAAATTAATTAATAAAGCAAATTCAAATTAACTTCTGCATGTACACAGATACATGTATGATTTGTTATTGCTGAAACAAAAACAAATTATAAAGAAATTGGACTATCTTGCCCTTGTAAGAGACACTGCACTGTTTTAGATCACTGAACAATTTTTAAAATGAATTAAAATGTTACATATCATCTGCTCTCCTTTCCATCCTGAAAAAATTTTGAGGTAGCCGACTGTTTTGAAATAAATTTCCCTGCAGTTGCTATAGTGATGATAATAAAGTTCTTGCTTCTATTTGTGTGATAGAGGTTCCTAGCAGAACACTTGAAAAGGTAAGCTAATCAAAATGAAGACAGTGTTAGTGCTCATCTTCAAGGCAGCCTCCTTGAAGGTAGTTCACAATTACAACACTCAACCATTGTCGATAATTTTTTGTATGTACATTATCATAATCTTTCTCAAGGTAGCCCTAAAAAATTAAACAACAGAGAGGGGTCCTCTTTTTTTTTTTTTTTTGTTATAAGTCAAAGTCATCGGACAAAGGATATTTAAGTTCACTCTGGATATTTTGTGTGAAAATCAATGATTGAATCAAAGATATTGCTCCATTAGCTATTTTGTCCATTACAAAGCTTTATTTTTCTAACAATACAATGATTGTATGATATTTTGCTTCAATAGTATACGTTGTTCAAGTCTCATTTCATCTCAGTGTTGATGCAAACCAAAGAGCTTAAAAGCAGACAGTTACTTGTCAGACTGGATGAATCATCAAAGACGTGTCACAGATAAAGCAGCATGGCTGAGATACATGTCCTACCGCATCGACATAAAAGTCTAATAATATTTACCTTAAAACATTTGAGAAATTTAAATAGCTTTAAAAATCATTGGTTCAGAGAGAAAATATGCAAAAGAGCTCACACAAGTATAGAAGGTATTTTATGTCCTTTTGATAAATAAGCAGAAATGTTTATTCTGACTCTTCAAATCCAAATAGTTAAAAATAGCAATCGCAGTTCAGAGAAGTATTTTACAAAAATACTTACCACACTTCCCAATCATGGCAATATCATAAAGATGCTCAACTTTTGTGTGCTAAGACCTGTGGGTATTTTATTCATAAGCATGCACATCCTTTTATATTTTCACTAGCATTTAAGAATGACTCCCTTGCTTATAAAAATGGTTTATATTAGTTTTCTATTACTGTGTGACAAATTATCACAAATTTAGTGACCTAAAACAACACCCCTTTGTTAATGATTCCAGGCACAGAGTGATGGGCTCAGAATTCACCACTGGTCCTGGTCAAAATTCACCCATTCTAAGGCTGAAATCAAGGTATTAGCCAACCTGAGTTCTCATCGGGAGGCTCTCAGGTAGGATCCCATTCAATTTCATTCGAGTTATGGGAAGAATTCAATTTCTTGTGCTTGAAGTATCAAAGAACAAGTTTCCTTGTGGACTATTATTTGGGAGTCCACTCTGCTCATAGAGGCTGTTTGCCTTCCTTGTCTTATGGCTCCCTATAACTTCACAGCCAGCATTGAAGAATCTCTCTCATGTAAAATCCTTCTCACACTCTGAATCTCTGACTTCAGAAAAAGCCCGGTCCTTTTTAATGGCTCAGCAGATACTCTCCCTTTTTTAAAGTCAACTGTGGCATATAAATTAATCTAATTATGGGAGTAAAATCCATGGTATTCACAGTCTTAGGGTGTACATACTGAGGATGGATATTTGGGGGGGCCATCCTAGAATTCTTCTGTCATGTGATACATATGTATTTGGTTATTCCATGAAACAGAGGGGGGTTTTTTGTCTGTTTTTTTGTCTTAATAGACTCAAGATAGATGGTACATAATAAAGTGCTGTCTAAGAAATTGACTTCAAAAATCATTTGTAAGTTCTTTCCAAGATAGAAGATAAGTGCAACGATATGGGGCATTATTAGTATTCACACAGCATTATGTAAAGGGTAGGTGGTAATTAGAGCTCTCTCTTCCTTTTAAAAATTGCCAATAATAGATGATAATCATAACCCAGAATCAAATTCACTGAAAGGAGACTTACGTAGTTTATAGAAGCTCAGTGGTCAAGAATTCTAACCCATGTCCATTTTCCCAGCATTTTTTTCTTTACTAGTAGACATTTGATCAGAAAACTGAATATTCTCTAAATAGCTCCATCTATATATATTTACGAAAGCTCAAGTGAAGTTTCTGTAAATATCACAGAACCCCTAAACTGAGACAATTAATTTCATCATTTACACAAAAGTCCTATTACATTTACTGGTGGTTTTAAGCCATGTAATAGACACAGTCTAAGTCATCTTGGTGACGGAAACAATTGTGTACAAATTTCTGATGATAAAGTTAATAATTTGCTTTACTCTAGGCATTTTAAAACTGAAATTTAAATTTAAAACAGGTATTTTCCAAAGTAGCATATGCTTATAGGTCAGCGATGTGAAGCCATAACCTGACCAATGACATTCAGGTCATGAGTAAACATACGGTCTGCCACAGTGACTCAATTAACCATCCATCAATGTAATTGCATAATACATCAGAAGAGGTGGTCTCCCACCACTGACGGTCAGCATTCGTATTAAATTTAACAGGAAAAAGCATCGCTTTGCTAGAACTTATTTGGCTATGTCATGTGAAATCTTTTAAAATAAGGCATTTGATATTGTATTTATATTTTTTTGTTCTATGGAAGAAATTTTGGACAAACTGAGGCTGGGACTGCTGTTAAGGAATGATTCCTGCTGTAATAAACTGGTATAGGGGAAAAGCACAACGTATAAGACGAGTGTAGTATTTTAATTAATTCTAATCCTGCTAATATTGAAATAAGCTATGCCATTTACACACTGTGCAAATTGTGTATAAAGTTAACATATTACAAACTTCTAAGAAAAGCCATGGCTGAATGGATTAATGCAACTTTCTAGACATTGAATCTTTCTAGAACACTACGCATGATAAAATGACAACACTTTATAGGCAATATTTTCTTTAAAAAAAATCTGTGTATGGAAATTAACCTAGATTGGAAGTATGATAATAACAGGGCTTAAGATTATGAACAAATAAACATTGTTTGGGCTTATATTTCATAATTAAGATGAATTAGGAAATACCACATTCCTATCTGACATCCTTCTCCTTCATTTAAGTTCACATCCTGAGGAATAGTTCCACTAACATTGTGTGAATTTGCCCGTAAGCCTTAGTGTAAAGGGGAAAAAAAAAAAAGGAACTGGAGAGGACTTAAAGGGGACATTTTATTCAATCAGTAAATAGATGCCATTTGCATTACCTTTGGAGAGGGGAAGTAATCATTGGCCAGAGCCCTATTCCTACATGATTCTTGATATGGAAACAAATTCATGTTGCTAGATTATTTTTCTACTTTTCCACGATTTGAAATTCTTCTGGTATGATTCAGTTTTTCTGACCTACAGTTGTTTGATATAAAATCTTACTAGATATCTGGTTTTCTTTATTCTTCCAGAACTGGCCCACCATTTTAGAATTAAGTATGATATTTAACACAAGACGAATAAAATGTTAGAAATATCTACCTTCTAACAAAATCAAAGCTGTATGTAGTTACTAATTACCAGTTGTGTTAGGTAACAGTTTTTATTAAAAAAAAAAAAAAAGGACAGGTCAAGAAGAAGAAATGAACAAGGCTTCAAAAATTGTATTTGCTATAGAAACTAAACTACTGTGGCTGTCAGCACTGATGAGGATGGTTAAATTGTTTGAAAAGGAAACCAGACATTGCAGTGCAAAGATAGTTTCCATTACTAAAGTTAACTTGAAAAGTCAACATCTACACAGACACTATTTACCCAGTTGGTCCCAAATACGAACTATTCTCTATTTGGAAATTGTCAGCTCTCCCTATACTTTAGATTTGCATTATCAACAAGTCTATATAGACTACTGATAATTCTTTAATGTCAAGTGCACTCTCTTTACTATTTTTTTGAGATGTAGAGATTTAATTAAAAAATAATGTCCTTGTATACTTTGATGCTCCTGAGGAAACACTTTTTGCTGCAACTTCACTGCTTCAACAGAAAGTCATGAGGCTGCTGAGATTATTCTCGCCCATCAGAATCCTTGACATGTTGTATATGTCATACTATCCAAGAGCAATACCTATGAAGTTGTCCTCACACAAAAGATAGCCAGCAGGTTCAGTGCCAATGCCAAAGCCATTCAAAGACATTTAACTTGCAAATTTCTGCTTAAATATTGTGAAATGAAACTGGCTTGTTTTTTACCATTATGGTTGGGTTTGCAGGCAACCTTGGTTCATACAATTGTACTAAAGCAATAAAATTCTTGTAAAATAGCTTTTTCTGATGTTACTTCACACTTTCATCCACTAAAGAATGAAAGGCAAAGGATAGGCAAGGATTTCCATATAAAATAAAATCTCTCTGTTATTAAAAAATACCTTTACATTCCATTTTGAACAGGTGACCCCACTTTTTACTTGAGTGAATATGTAAAGGTCATAGTACTTTAATTTTTGCAGCCCCCTTTATTCTACCTCCACGTGTATTTATACCTTCACCCAACTTTTACCCCTTTCTTACTTTAGGGGCCAATGATTTTTAACGTGGGGATTGGGAAGATGCTATTCTTAGCATTTAAGGCAGGTGGGATCCAAATCACCAGAGCTATAATAGAAGTCCACATTATCATTGTGGAGAAACTTATGTTTCAGATCCAAATCAACTTACCAGGTGAGAATAATCACCATGGAGAACTTCTGCACAGCATGAAATTTTGCTACACTATGTTCAATATCATTGTTTATCAGAAAAATGCAAATTAAATAAAACATGTGTAACTAATAGCATAACTATAAAATAAAAATTAAAAGTAACCATTCCAAGTGCTGGCAAGGATGTGGAGCAACTTGAACTGTCCTACACTGTTGGTGAAAATGCAAAATGGTATAATCACTTTGGAAAAAAAGTTTAGTAGTTTTATATTCACACAAAACCTGCCCCCACATATTTATAGCAGCTTTATTTGTAATAGCACAAATTGGAAACAACCTAAATGTCTCTCAGGAAAGGAATGGAAAAACAAAATGTGGTACATTCATATAAAGGGATGTTACTCAGCAATAAAAAGGAACTGATTACTGAAACATGCAACCATGAGTGTGATCAAATGCATTAAGTGAAAGAAGTCAGTAGAAAGCTCTAAATTATACTATTCCTTTTATATGAGATTCCAAAAATGGCAAAATTATAAAAATGGAGGACACATTATTAGTTACCAGGAGTTAAGAATAAAGGAAGTGTTTAAATACAAGGAATAGCACAAAGATGGGAAGATGGAATTTTACCATAGCTTGATTATAGTGGTGGTTGTGAGTGCATGTATTTATCAAAATTCATAGCACTGTTCACCCAACAGTGTGAATTTTAATGTATGTAAATTTTAAAATATGAATAACATATACTTTACAAATTTTAATTTTGAACAACTAGGAGGGCTCCGCAGTGGGAAAAGTACAACTTACCAGAACATGATGACTGGTGAAATTTCTTGGAAGTGGCAATTCTTGGAGGACAAAGACTTGGTCAGGGAAAGTACAACATGAGCCTGGAACATCTTGTTGTGAACACAGATTTAAAAATTGCTAAAAGAGGGGTGCCTGGGTGGCTAAGTTGGTTAAGCTTCTGCCTTCAGTTCAGGTCATGATCCCAGGACCCTGGGATTGAGCTCCATGGGCTCCCAGCTCAGGGGGGGAGCCTGCTTCTCCCTCTCCCTTTGCCCCAATCCCCCTTGCTCATGCTTTCTCTCTCTATAGCTTGCTCTCTCTCAAATAAATAAATAAAATCATAAATAAATAAATAAATAAATAGTGCTAAAAGAATGATGTGACATACCGAAAAAACACAGAAGTCAGTTTGAAGGGGTGCTCACTTACAAAATCTGGGATCATTTGAACATTAAAATACATAACAATATTAATGGCTTATAACTCTTTGAATAAAATAGGAATCTGAGGGAGAGAGAGAGGGAGGGAGTGAGTGAGTGAGGGAGGGAGGGAGAGAGGGAAGAAAAGGAAGGAAGGAAGGACAAGATTTTTCTTTAGAACTGGATGCTAACAGGTACATTTAGTAGAAATTATGGAATTAAAATCAGAAAATAATTATTAGGTAACTGTCATAATAAACATTAATAGATGCTAAGACTAATGGGGCAAGATTTTTTATAAATGGGATATTTACATAGTTTCAAAAAACTTTCCCACAAAATACTTAATTACAAAGAGGTAAAAAAAATAACTATACAATGAAGAAACTAGGCAGACACAACTTTAATCAAATGATTAAAGTTAACAAAACAATTAATGAGACAAATCAAAATCATGTACTACCTGATAAGATGCTATAAAAGGAAGAGATCTCTTCTATGAGAGTCTCACCAGAATGCATAACATGAATTTAATCATGAGAAAAAAATCAGACAAACCTAAACTGCAGGACATTCTCCAAAATAACTAGTCTATAATATTTAAACATGTCAAGGTTATAAGTCAGGGAAAGACTGACTATTCTAGACTGAAGAAGATTGAAAAAAACACATGGCAACTAAAAGTAATATGTGATCCAGGATTGGATCTTTTTGCTATAAAAAGAAATTATGGAGATAATTGGCACAAAAAAAAAGAATGGGTCCCTATATTGATAAAGTAATGCATCAATATAGTAATGTATCAATGTATCAGTATTACTATTGATATAGTAATATACCAATATTTATTGCTCAGTGTTGATTATATTGTGGTTATGCAGGACAATGTCATTGTTTGCCAGAATCCTCATTTAAAAATTTGGGGATAATAGAGGGTCATGTCAGCAACTTGCTCTCAATTGATGAAAAGTGTATTTTTTAAAAAGATTTATTTATTTATTTTAGAGAGAGAGAGAGTGTGAGCACATGTGCATGCAAGTGGGGGAAGGGACAGAGGGAGAGAGGAAAGCTTAAGCAGTCTCCCCTGCTCAGGGCTTGATCCCACCATGCTAAGATCATGACCTGAGCTGAAATCAAGAGTCGGATGCTTAACTGACTGAACCACCCAGGTGCCCCTAAAGAGTGTATTTTTTTTACTAATTTTGCAAAAATGAGTTTTCAAGACAGCCTCTGTTGATTGGTTGTGTCAATCTATGGAGTTCTGATAAGCCATACAAAATCGTTTTCAGGATTATCTTTTGATGAAGGGGATGAGGAAAGTAGTTTTCTACTAACTTACCATCCTTTATTTAAAGTGCTGTTTAATGGATATCAACCCGCTTGTACTTCCAACTTGCACATCATGTGAACAGAATGGGTTCCTCCTGATTTGACACTATAGAATCAGCCAAGAATTCTTAGGAGAGGAGGTTAAATGAGTATAGCATGAACTTGAAATAAAGTTGTATCAACTAGGAGATTACACAAAGTTGTGCTGACCGGGTTTGCACAGAGGTGGCTGGAAAGAAATAGGTGAGATTGAGTATCAGAAGTGATATGAAAGAAGTCAGGGCAGTCAGCTCCTGGCATCATTCCAATCCTTTATCCCTTCCATATCTGGATGCTATCCTATTATATGGAGCCTCATGTTTTGGGAATGAGGGTGTGGTACAAGGTCAGTTCATCACAGGGTCAGTTCAGATGTTGGCCGGATACAATCTCTGCAGAGCGGTAATGCAGCAGAGTTAGTGAAAAAGTTATAGTGGCCAGAGCTACTGGAGATATTTTGAGAATATTTATTGTTTACTGCAGAAGGTTATGTCCTTCCTTGGGAACCCAGTCTATCCTTCTACTATCCAGACTTGCCACATAGCATCCTGATCCAACAGATATACTACTAACACCATTGGATTCATTTGATCATATAGCTTATGGGGCAGGGAAGCTTGTGTTTTAGACTGGACTGCATTTGAAACTTGCAGCTTTCTGAGTCACCTAACAAATGGGTTGGATCAGTAGTTGCTTTCAAAATGCCCAGAATTCCACCAAACACCGTGCCTCCTTATAGTAGTTATGAATTGCTAAAGAAATAGGAAAAAAAAAAAAAAAAGATGAAGAGGATGTCCCAGGATGGATGCCTCCTATTTTTAAACTCCTAAAATGTTCACATACTTCCCCATCCTTGCTCACCTGGTCCAACTGAAATATTAAAATATACTGTGAACCAATAAGACGGCATGGCATCTGCAGAATGTCAAGATAAGTCTGCTTCTCAGAGCCTTCCTAGAACTGGTCACTACATTAGTGGGTGAAATCAAAGACAGATAAGACCAACAGGTTCTGAAGTGATAACACAAATGGTGTCTAAAACAAGCCAGTAGCAAATAACAGAATCTGAAGAATGGTGCATATGTGTTTTCTATTGCTGTCATCCACAGAATTTAGCTGCTTAAAACAACCTCCATTTATTATCTTTAAGGGTCTTTGCTTAGAGCCTCGTTTTGCTCCCTTGGAGTGGTTCTACACAAATTTGGCTCAGATACCTCGGCCCTGCAATCTACCCTCTGACTTTTCTTCCTCTTCATAAAAAAATGGCACGTATTTGCCACCGAGTATCCTTGTCAACCTTCTTCCTTCTCATAGAATAGGCTTTTTTCTTTTTAATTGTGTCAATACTTTTAATGCAAGCTGGTAGTGGTCCCTCCAAGACAGCTGTCTTAAAACCGTGTGGTCGAAGGTGGTGCAGACATTTTCAAGACTCTAAGGAGCCCCTTCATCTAGCTCTCTGACACAAAGCTTTAACTCTTCCTGACGTCTCAGAAAGTGTCCTTCATTCTGAGCCTTGGCTTGATGTTTACTGTGAGGTCTTGTGTTACTAGCAGGACCCAGAAGTTAATCTTCACCTGAGCTAATTTCTAATTTTGAAAGGCTTTTTTCCAGGAAATCCTGGGAATAGGAACCAATTTTGTTTTTTAACACAGCAAGTCATATCTCCTTTATATTTCCTCTACATTTTGCTTGAATACAGAGAAGTTTTTTTTTAACTCATCTAATTTCTCTCATATTTTATGATAGGAAGATAAATATATCTAGTTGCCAATTCAATATTATTTCTAGAAATCTCAGAGCCACTAAACTTTTTTTTTTCATGTTGCTGCAAGTGACAATCTCACTAATCATTCTATAGTACAAAACTTGAGTCCTTGTTACTCCAGTGTCTGATAGAACTTTCCTTTATGCTCTTTAGGCTTTCACCTTTCAAATGGTCCCTAAGCATATGCCATGGAATTTACTATTTTGTTTTGATAACACCTTTCTTCTGGGTACCAATTTCTGTTTCAATTATCTATTGCTATATAAGAAACCACCTTAAAATCTAATGGCTTAAAACATTAAGTATTGATTTGTTCATGATTCTTTAATATTGACAGAGTATGATCAGAACAGCTTGGCAGTGTCCCAGATAGTATCTCCTAGGGCTGGAGGTCCATGAGGGCATCTTTTTTTCACATGTCTGGTGTCAGCTGGGATAGTTAGAAGAACTAGAACCAAGCTGAGCATCCCTCACTCTCTCTCCAGATTTACTTCTCTTTTGCTGGTTCCTTCTCGAACACTTTCAAATGATCTCTCTATTCTACAGGAAAAAAAAAAAATGAAGGTCTTCCAAATTTAGAGTGGGCACAACTCCACATCCCTACACCAACCCTCAGTCACCGGACACATGAAGGACTTCTTTGACTCCATTGCACATACTCATTTGTCCATATATGTGTTTTCTTCATCCAGAATGGGGAAATGCTACTGATTTCTAACAGCTCAACTTAAAATGTCACCAGTTCCCTTATCATTTTTTTTCAACATACCTTACCCTCTTCTCTTACAGCTAAGATGATAATATATTCTGGTTTGCTTGAAACAGTCCTTGTTTACTCTTGTTTCAACATAAGTATTAATAGCTTACTTTTCACTATTGAAAGTATCCTATTTCAGAGATAATACCTTCCCACAATTAATCAAGAGACTACACTATTAATATATTTTAAAGAGTATGTGTAAGATGGATTTTTTTTTCTGTTACAACGTGAACATTTGGAATACATGCTTTATTAGTATCTATGTCTCCAGAGGCCTGTTACAATGTCAGGGCTAAAAATGTTTCTATAGTAAACGAAAGGTTAAGAATGTAGAAAGTAATTAAAACCATTCTGTATTTCAGCATACCTGATAATGGTAATTCCCTTGCAACCGATAACTGTATATTTGAGGCCAACCAATTCACCAAAAACAAATCATTGAATGCCAAAATTTAGTGTGAATTGGTCTTTCACTAAATTGGACATTTATCAATTTGCTTTTAGGCAAATTGGCATCCTATGAATTGATTCTTGGTAAATTTCCTAATGCTCTCTCTCTTTAATGGCCTTAGAAGGGTCAACCAGTATAATTGAAGCAGTTGATTCTGGGTGGTTTGCTTTGTAGGGAGAGCAAATTAATCTGCATAAAATTGACTTCTTTACAGTTATTTTTGTCAGGATAACAAATAATAATTACTTTTTATTCTCTTCAGTATTTTAGATTTCAAAAACCTGGTCAACCTAATTAATCCTATCTTTAAAAAGGAAAGAAAAAAAAAATACTTTATCTTAATACCAAACCATTTTGAAAGTCATCCAGGATTTTGAGAAAGCCTACAAGGTATGTGAGAATTATACTTTGCTCCTGCCCCCACTTCTATTCAAAGCATTTCTTTTCATGTGTTAATTCAATAGAAAAGAGACTGGGCTTCAAGTCTGTCTCTCTAGTATGTACTACATACTGGGAATGTGATAAATGTATTTATTCATTTTAACCAAATTCTACCACAACAAAACAATTTAGAGGCCCCATGGAGTCCATTATAATGGGATTTTACCTGTACTTTGATTGAATTAAAGAATCCTATATAGAAATCAGCTATTTAAACATCATCCACAAGGACCTGAATCACAACGTTTTTCTCTGAAGGAGCACATTATTTACCATAGTTTTGGACAGAGGCTAATTAATCCACATTTTGGATGGTACCACTGCTGGCTTCTGACAATGTGCTCTGCATCCCACCACTCACATAATTCTCTCCATAGAAAACCTGCATGAAATTTTCTAAACAGGAATCCACATGAATTTTTTGGGAAATAGCTCAGACTTTTCATTATGCCTCTGGTGTTTATAGGGGGATTATATTTTTCTCACACTAAATAATATCATTTATTTAAAATCAGAAAATTGTTTACACAATTTTATCTTATCCATTTACCTTTCTTCCCAAGATGTGTTTTAATATAGATGGTAAATACAGCATGACTACTTTATATAGTCATAACATCAACTGAAATAAGATATAATGACAAGCAATAATCACCAGAAAGCCATCTCATTATGATTATTTTAGCATTTGATAGAGGTTTTGCCTAAGGCAAAGCCAGGAGCTTCATTTATTTCAAAGAGATAAAAACAAGGAAATATGCACATTTAGCATTAAATATTATTATGCAATCAAGGTCTATGAAAGGTGGAGAGGAAATTTATATTCACATGTACATTCTTTCTGACCTTTGAGACTTCCCAGTGACCACAGGGACACTGTCATCCTAGCTATTCTGCAAGTCTAACTGCAGCCCAGTCTGAAGAACCAAGGATGGCACACATCTTTGTAATAACGTCAGATTTCCATGTGACAAGACATTTGCTATTATATGTTATTTTTTTAATTGCAAAGCTGATGAGTTTAAGTCAACATATTTCTTTCCTGCTCCTTCTGCTTGTCAGCTGTAGCTGGATTGATAAAATGCAAATGAACAAATCATTCACGAGTACTGGTTATGAATCTCTCAGGCAGTTCAGGACCCTATCAAATCCTGCACCTATTACTTTGTGTGATTGATGTACTATTGTAAGTGATTGTTCCTGATCTTATTAAATCTTATTGATTTTTTTCCCAGTTTCTATTTTATGCAGGGCCAGGCTTGGACTATTATGAATGTTGCTGAACACTGTTAATCAAGCTTACACAGCTATTTTGATGGCAAACAATTAGAACTCTGCAGCTCTACCTTGCAATTAGCTTCAGGGATATGGACCTCAGCACCATAATAATGAAAGAGACCTCCTTCAAGCACGGTAATGAGATTTACAATTATGACCCCAAATAACCTCTGAAAATAACCAATCTGCAAATTCAGATGTGTTTATCAATAATTTCTTCATTTTTATGAAAATGCATTTGAGAATTTTTCTCAAAAATAATATTTCCTAGCAGAATATTCTTGCTACCCCTTTAATATATCACAAACGAAGCTTAAACAGTTTTAATTATGTAAAATTGCTGTTGTAAATACTTTGTATGATAGCTGACTTACACATGCATAAACAGATTAAAAATAATAACTCAAATACTTTCTCAAATAGGAGCATGAAATTCATATTTTCCAAATATGACAGTAGAACTTGTTAAATGGAATACAGAACATAAGTATCATTTGTTTTTTATTAGTCATTTTATTTAACAAATTTTTATTAAGCATCTACTATGTGAATAGCACTACTGTTGAATCTATCAATCATACAAAGATAATCGAACACGACTTCCTTCCAGATTGCTCTTATATAATATTATAAATGTTTAAATTAATATGGCGAGAGTATCCACATCAATGTAATTCCATTTAAATCTATTGGAAAGAATCTCATGGATACATTTTATTCCAAACCTTTACATTCCTTAGGCACAAATTCTTTTTTACTCATTTCTAGCAAAAGACATCATTTCCTTCTTTATTTAGAATGTAGTAGCTGGTGAGATTTTTCTTCTTCAACCACATTTTTTCCCTCTTGTCACTTAGGGAGAAATGTTGTCTTTACCTATTTCTTCAGCAATGATTTTATTCCTATACCCTCTCTACTTATTTGCCTCATTGCATTAATTATATGTTTCTAGTTTATACCTGCTTTCTTTCCACTGACCCCTTTTTCTTTGAAAAACACGGGTTGCCTCTCCCTAGAGCAAAGCAACTAATTAACTAACCATCCCAACTTATATTTGATGCTGGTGTTATGTAACTCTACAATTTTGTTCACTATTCTTTCAAAATTTTGCATCTAGTGTTTGATGACTGTGGTCTCCACTATAAGGCATATGGCATTTTGAAGAACAGCTCTGTTGGCAAAGGCTAAAAATAAACCATTAAACTTCCAGAGTGTTTAATAGCAAGAAACATGTTAAGACAGACCTCACCCATCCTGAAGCCTCACTATACGTCAGGCGTAGGGTGAGGTTGATACAAGGTGAGCTGTGATAAGAGTCAGGGATATTAGTTGTCTACAATTACTAATTCCTGGCCCATTATAGCCTGGCCTGCATGTCTCCCAGTTAAACAAACAGCCATTCTGATTTTAACTTCCTTATTTTTCTTAGTGGTACCTTGCAATGAGAAGTAGAAAGATCAAGATAGTAAAGGTCAGAAAATAGCAAATTTGGAGTCTTGTTTAAAACCACTTACACATTATATAACATTAGAAAAATTACCTCAATCCTTCTGAGCCTCAGTTTCCTCATTTGATATTTAGAATTCACCAAGGTCCATTGTCAAGGATTAGAAATTATGTCTTATAATAATGTATTGCAGTGCATATGATCATAAATTGCCTACTTCACTTATGTCATCTTCCCAGAGAATATGTCTCTACCAGCCCTACTTTGAGAGAAATAGGCTTCATAACCTCCTACTCATCTACCCATTGTCAATGCTAATTAGATCAGGGGAGACATTTGACCCCAGCCTAAGCCAACGAGAAATTCTCTGTCTCTGTCTCTGTCTCTGTCTCTCTCACTCACTCATTCTTGCTCTCTCTCACTTTCTCAATCTTTCTCTCTCTCCCATTTTAACTAACATAAGAAGAGTTTATCAACATTTAAGAGTGACTTTCTATCCTATAAAATTAAAACCAGAGTTTTCATCAATGCAAGACAAAGCTAAATGCGAGTTAAAATTATAGGGAAGCATTTGGACAGCCTGCCGAAACACAGCATAAAATGGTGCAGATGTGCTTATAAAAATAGGTTAAGATACCCACAGTGGGAAGTGATGAAGAGATAAAGAAAAAGTGGCATGGGAAAGAGAGAGGGAGTGATGTAGCGCACAAGCACATCCAGGCAAGCCCTGTCTTGGTTCTTGATGTTCTCCAGTTACTATAAAATCTGGCTGTGTTTTAATGATATGAAACCTTATAACCTTAACCCTTCCTTACATTTTGTTTTGTGTTTGTTTGTTTGAGCTAATCTTAGTCAATCTTTGTCCAATAAATTGCAGCTTCTGTTACTTATTCATTCAAGGGGGTTTCTGATGACTTATTCCAGGCTCAGAGAGCAGTAGTGAAGAAATCGGACAAAAATGCTGCCTTTTGAATCTTCCCTTGAACTTCCTCTCTTATAAGTCTTCCTCTCTCAAAACCTTGGAGTAATTTGCATAATTTACTCTTTTAAATTTCTTATCCAGTTCATCAATGGATCTTGGGAATTCTTACTTGTAGGTATTGCCTATTCTTTCCACCGACTCTGCCCTGGGCCAGCCCCTGGTGGGAGCACACACACCTTCTGCCCAGGCCTCCTCATCTCCTTTGTCACACCTTTCCAGACTGTCCCAAAAACTCACAGACAAATCACAGAGACAAACTTTGACTGTGTTATTTCCTTGTTTTAAAAAAAATTGATGACCAAGTGTTCTTACTACAATAAAATCAAGTTTAAAAGAAATTGATGACTTTTTACTTATCCATAAATCCAAACTCCTTTTAGCCATATATTAAAAGCTCACTAACATCAACCAATTTTCCCAACTAGATTTTCTACCAACTTCTAAATCAATTTCTCTACATTATTAATACTATATATAATTTTATACTTGCTTCTCTTGTTTGTGCTTATATTCTTTTTCTAGAGTAAAGTACTTCTTTCTGTTTGAATGTTTACTTCTGGAAATGTTTTAGACTTTGCAATAATACTTTCTGGGTTTAAATCTTAGTCTTCTTTTTTTCCTCTGTGTAACATTGAGGGTGGTATTTAACCAACCTGTGCCCTGATTGTTTTATCTACTTAAAATAGTACTATCTTGTAAAGCTTTTCACTTTTTTTTTTTTAGGATTGTGGTAGACAGCTTCTAAGATGGACTCCAGTGACTTTCTTGTTTTCACACACTTATGTAATGTCACGCTTATGATTATGCCAAACTTTTTGACTTGCTTCCAATGTATAAAATATGGCTGAAGTGATGGACGTAACTTCTGAGATTAGGGTACAAATGACTGTGGCTTCCATCTTGGGTGCGCTCTCTTGTTCTCCTTTGGAATGTTCGCCTTGGAGAAAGCCAGATGTCATATCATGAGGCAGCCCTATGGAGACGGCCACTTGAGTGAACTTGTAAGATCTTCTGAGGCCTGCTAACAACCAAGTGAGTTTGGAAGTGTGTTCTTCATCCCCATCAATCCTTCAAATTACTGCAGTATTGACTGAATGACAATTTGACTACAACATTATGAAACATCTAGACCCAGAGTCCCCAGGTAAGCTATGCCTGGACTCCTGACCCACAGAAATTGGGAGATAATAAATGTTTGTAGTTTAAGTTGTTAACTTGGAGCATAATTTGTTATCCTGTAATAGATGACTAAAAGAAGAATTAAATAAAATAATGATAATTTATGTGAAGAGCTTAAATACAAAAAATATGTTAACTGCTAATTGTATTGCTAATACCATGGGCCACATTCACACTTCTCTCTTCTGAATTTTTATGGGGTAAATACATTACAATCTATAGCAATCTTATGGTTATAATTTGGCACCCTAGATTGTTAAATAAATTATATATAGGGGCGCCTGGGTGGCTCAGTCGGTTAAGCGACTGCCTTCGGCTCAGGTCATGATCCTGGAGTCCCTGGATCGAGTCCCGCGTCAGGCTCCCTGCTCAGCGGGGGGTCTGCTTCTCCCTCTGACCCTCCCCCCTCTCATGTGCTCTCTCTCATTCTCTCTCTCTGAAATAAATAAATAAAATCTTAAAAAAAAAAAAAATTAAAAAAAAAATTATATATATCTCCCAAGATTGGAAGATCAAAACTGAGTTTCTACCCCTAGTACTTCCAAGCATTGCTGTCACCAAATTTCATCAGCCAACTATCTGCTATGGTCTGTCAAACAGAGTCCACATTATGCATGATCTGGAATTCTGTTATGTGCTCGAGAACTTCCTGAGCCAATCCTTTGGGGTTGAAGGTCGTGGCATTGACACTGTAGTTTCTCATGGAGAAGGACTCTGCTGGGGCCTTCATGACTGTTAGGGTGGCCCTGCGGAAGTCATCAGTGTACATCATCATCAGGAACCTTGCACTAAGTTGCAGGTTGCACTCAAATTTGCTATGCTTTATAAGCATTTAAAGAAATTATATACACACACAGATATATATATATATATATATACACACATATACACAAACATATATACATATTTGTATATGTATATATGTTTGTATTTGCATGTGTATATATCTGTATCCATATCTATATGGACATCATATATTATGTATTTATATATGAGCATCATATTTATATATATATATATTTATATAAATATAGATATACATATTTGTGCACACACACACCCCTATATGGATGTGGATACAGATATATGTATGTCTTTGAGGTCAAGACTCTTTTGGCTTTATCTTTCCCAAGCACTGTGCTAAACCTATACAAAATGTGAATTTATTGCATGATGAATAAATTGATGCCAGATAGAATGACACACTTTGATCCATTAGGCTTGTTTTAAGAAAACTCTGCAAGCTACAGAACTGGTATTTCTAGAATCCATTTAGGGTGACAGTGATTTGGGTCAAAGGGAATTAAACAGATGGAATTATCTGGTTTCATTTGAGTGAGCTGAGAAAATAGAGATAGCATAGCCTTAGTTTCCATAGTCAGCAGCATATAACCTTTCATTTAATATTAGACAAATATAGATAATCAAGACCAATTTATATTATCAAAAATTATTTCAAATGCTAGTAAATACTAAGCCTACATACCACTAATCTTCAAAGCTTATATTGTAGAGGAAGAAATTTGAATTGCATTGTGTGTGCTTTAAATGTTGTCAAACTGCTAGCTTATTTGTTTATGTGCCTTTCTTCATCACATCCATTAGTTTAAATATTACATGGTTACACAAATTAAACTGATAGGGACATACAGTTAGAAACCTGGAGGCAAGTTTCTGACGTAAAAAGCATACAGATTTGGTAGACTGACAGATCTGGGCTCAAATCCAGATTCAGTCACTTGCTAAATTTGTGCCTTTGAGCAAATTATATAAATTTTCTTAATCTCAGTTTCTCATTGTCTAAAATGGGGTAAAGTGGGGCGCCTGGGTGGCTCAGTCAGTTAAGCGTCTATCTTCGGCTCAGGTCGTGATCCCAGGGTCCTGGGATCGAGCCCCATGTGGGGCTCCCTGCTCAGCTGGAGCCTGCTTCTCCCTCTCCCAGTTCCCCTGTTTGTGTTCCCTCTCTCACTGTGTCTCTCTCTGTCAAATAAATAAATGAAATCCTTAAAATAAATAAATAAATAAAATGGGGTGATGATATTTGCCTCATAGAATTATTTCAGGAATTAAATCAGGTTATATAATATCTGCTACACAGAAATCACTAGTCTTTTGCCCATACTATTTTTAAAAGCATGTTCATATAAATGGTTCACACTGAAAAACAAAAACTAAAACAAAAAACACAGAAATTTACTAATTAGCGAATACCACAAAAACATCCAAGTTCAAAAATAATGCCTGATGTCCAGCTAATTTTCGTTGACTGTCCCGTGGTGGCAGGCCTTGAGTGGGGCGGTGTTCAAGTGCCAGGAACAATAGCAGCCAAGCTGCCAAAAGGACTATGAATAGGTTCTTTTCTCATCATACTTCTAAGCCTCAGAACTGTCAAATTATCCAAAGGAATTTTACAAGAGAAATTATTTTAATCATTTCTGAGGATATAAGTTACTTACAATTCCCTCCTTGCTGTTAAGCTTTCCTAGGTCCCAAGTATATGAATATCAACTGTCAGCTATTTTTATTTACTTGTTTTTAAATGGTCTCTCAAAATAATTTGGAGACTTACTGAAAACATAAGTTAAATGATACGAAGAACATTGGGTTGAGCAATACTAGAACAACAACAACAACTTTAAATAAAGTGGGTTTTGTATGAATTTATACCGCGTTTTGAAATGGGGATTTAAGAAAGAATGTAAATAATTGATTTGAAATAAACCTTTTTCTGCCATCTTTGTAATCATTCCCTTGCAACTGACCCAATCTTCTTGTATTTCTCTCCCTCGTTATAATTTCCTGACAAGGCCATGACACTGGTTAAAAGTTAAGCCCAAATATTCACCTACTTTGCACCTAACATAGGGTTGCTAACTAGGTAGGGAGAAAAACCTCCAAATGCTGAGTAACCCTACTTCATGACCATAAATATCAAATGAACATATGATAGAAACGGACCACCTTGTCACCCTAACCTATAGTATTCCCTTACATAAAGATAACTATTTATACCAACTTTTTTTTCAAAGATTTATTTATTTATTTTAGAGAGGAGGGAGAAAGAGAGAGAGAAAGAGAGAGAGAGAGAGACAGTGTCAGTGGGGGGAGGGGAAAGGGAGAAAGAAGTCCAAGTAGACTCTGCCCTGATCATGGAGCCTGACGTGTGGCTCGATCTCACGACTCTGAGATCATGACCTAAGCTGAAACCAAGAATTGGACCTTTAACGGACTGTGCCACCCAGGTGCCCCTATACCAACTTTTCTATTCAAACTTTCAAAATGCTCCCCCACCCTCGAGTGACTCACCTATAATCCATAACTCCCATCACCACACACACATAAATATATAACCCAGAGACAGAGAGAAGCACACGAACTCTTAGCTGATATCCTAGGTTTAAGAACACCTTCATCTTCTTCCCACCAAATCGTTCTAACACTTTCCCTTCAGTTACAATGGGTAAAATGAGCCCATTCAGATCCAAAGTCAAATCCTTTCCTATGGATCTGGATCTCAGTTCCCTCTCACATTCTCAAGGACTTTGCTCTTGCAATCATAATTTACTCTTGGATTATTAATTTTCACTACATTTTGTCTTTAGCATACAAATATACTCTAGTATCTTCCATCCTAAAGAACTGATCAGTCTTCCTTTCTTGAAATATTCCCTTGGATTTTATGACACTCAGCTCTCCCTGTTCTTCCATACTCATACTGTTCTTTTCCATCTCCTCTGCTGACTGTCCTCCTTCACTCACACTGTATGTCCTGCTGGCTCCAGGATTTCAAGTAGGTCTTTTATTTTCTCTATGTTGAATCTCTGCCTAAGTAAGACCATTCCATACTTGACATTTTTATAAGTGATCTGATAGACGTATGAAGAGTACAGTGAGGATGTAATCATAAAACAGATTTTTCTTCAATTACTGCCTTCAATTATGAATTCTTGAATATCCTATAATAGCATCTATGGCAGCGAGCATACATTTCCAGTCACTTTCAGCTATTATACTATTCAGTCAAATTAACTTTAAAACTTATAATTGTTTTCTACCTGCTCTTAAAACTCCTAAGGTAAAGGATATATCTAATGACACTTTGGTGGTTCTCAAGAAATATGGAATATGCCTAGGACCTATTATTTCAACATTGGAGCTCTAATCATCTATCTGGACAACAGGAGAGGAAAGCACAGGGCATCCTGCTGCACTTGTATATTCCATTGTCTACCTGACATTTCCCCTTGGCTACATAATGTGTGCCTCAAAATTCATTTGGTCAAAATAGAACTCTTAATTTCCCAATCCCTCTCGCAAACCTATTTCTCTATCAGTCTTTCATATCTCATTACATGTCACTATTATCTATCCAATTGGTCATGACCAAAACATAAGAGTTATCTTTGATTCTTCTTTACCTTTCCCCCACCCCCTCCTTCAATCCAAGAGCAGATCTGTCATCTTCATATTTAAATATGCATTCCAAACTCATGTATCTTTTTTAGATCTCCAGGGTTACCAGCTTAGTCCACAGAACCACTCCTTAAATGACTGTGACCATGACCATTGCAAGAGCCCATTAACTGGTCTCCTACTTCCATTCTTGTTCCTGGAATCCATTTACTACACTCCAGAGAGAGCAGTCTCTTGAATGTGAACCTGATTGTCACTCCCCTCTCCTAAGCTTCAGTGGTTGCCTGCTGCATTCTGAACAAAATGAAAACTCTTCACCATCACCTAAAAGACCTTCCATGAGCCAGTCTCACAAGTCTTCTTTCTATTGTTTGAAAACAAGCTAGTTTTAACTTGGAGCCATAGTACTTGTAAGCCTTTCTCCGTGGAGCACTCTATGCCCACACCTACTCATAGCCGCCTCTCTCTCTCTCTCTCTTTCTCACTTTCTCTCTTTCTTTTATTTTCTTCTTGTAATTTAGGTCTCAGCTCAAATATTTCCACTCTGTGAAAACTCCCTTGGCCACCCAATCTACTTTAGTTTTCCCCATCTCATCATTCTTTATCATACGATATAGTTTTAATTCCCTTCTCAATTGCCACTATCTGAAATTATCTTCTTCATTTATTTGTTTAATTGGTCATTCCTCTTCCTCCCAATAGAATATCAGTTCCATGAGAGGAAGGACCTTGTCTGTTTGGCACAGACAATATTATGTGTCCACAAGTCCCATTTTCTTTTCCTCTTGGGCATATAGACTGTATTTCCTGCCTCCCTGGCAACCACGCATGGTTAGTTCAAGCCAATGGAATGTAGGCAGAAGTTATCTGTAATGCTTTCATGCCTGGACTTTAAAGCATCTGGAGACCCTCCTCAGACAATTGTGAATAATCCAGTGACAGACATTGAGAAATCACCAGCAAGCAGGAGCCATGATCCCTTGATCAACATATGGAGTGCTAAATCCAAATACACATTTGGACTGCAATGTGAGTGAAAAATAGCTTTTAACACATTAAGTCATTAAGATTTTAGAGTTGTTGATTATAGCAAGTAGCTTACTTTGACTATTATATCTTTCCTGTTCATTGCTATACTCACAGTATCTTTAACAGTAGTGCACTAAAAATATTGAGTGAATGAATGAATGAATAAATTATTAGATGTTCAGTAACTTAATTTTTATTTGCAAATCTGAGTACTTTAAATGCATATCTTTGCATAGTATATGTATATATATATTTTTTTAAGAGAGGGAGGGGCAGAAGGAGCAGGACAGAGAGAATCTTAAGCTGGCTCCACACCAAATGTGGAGCCTGACATGGGGTTCAACCCCACAAGCTTGAGATAATGACCTGAACCAAAAACAAGAGTTGGGTATTTAAGTGACTGAACCACTCAGGCACCTCTTCATGCATAGTATATTTAACTGAGAAATTTTCAAGCATAGACCTCTTTAATGATTGGAATATTTTTCTAGTGGTAAGCTAATACTAGTTAGAAAAGTTTAGATAAAGGTAAGAATTACATAGAATTATTATTGATTTGAAAATCAACCACAACTTCTTTGACTAGAAACACTGTAGGAGTGTCTTGCAAGAGAAACTAATGGGGAGATACCTGACTCTCCTGTTTCTAACTGAGAAAAAGATATTTCCATAAATAGCAAACTACAAGAATTATTAGAATAATAGAAAATACCCTACCGACAGATCAGACTTTGTTTTTCTTTAAAAATTGATCTAAATGAAAATCAATGTTTTTTATTTAAAGTTTGGTAGTTAAAAAGTCAAGTTTAGATACAGTCTTTTAAGAGCTATAAAAAATCATAGAAGCCAGTGTTTTACTGTGTTGGTAACTGTAACTAGATAATAAGTCAATTTCCCAAAGTTATAGTAATAGAAAGTTCATCTGAAACTGGGACCCTGATCCCTTATTTCTTAGTCACTCATTCATTTCCTGACACTGGATTTTAAAGATTCAGGTTTTTGCATAAAGTGACTACTTTTCGCTTTTTCTCTTAAATTTGTTTAATTACACTGAAAGAATCCTCTGTCAATACTCTGAAAAATGATACAATTGTCTCCAGCTAAATTATAAGTTATTGAAATAAATTATTGAAACTTCAATGCTTGTTCACTAAGTATGAAAAAATACATAGATGCAAATAATAAATACAAAACAAAAAGACTTATATACTTAAAAACTATCTCTGTCAGTCAGGTTTAAAACTATTTTTCCCTTTTTTTCTCCTATTATACCTCTTATCAAATGTCACCTGGACATTTTGATTCTACCTGGAAGATATCACTAACTTTCATCTTTTTATTTCTATTAACATAGTTACAATTCTAACTATCTTCTGCTTGAGCTATTTCTGTAATGTCCTAAAATTAGCATAGTTGTAGGAGGTGATGTTTCTTCATTGTTTAAGATTGACTCTGCCATGCACATCCACCATAGCCTCCTTGGAGGTCTGGAAAATTGGTGTATTAATTTGTTCAATTAATTAGCACACCTTTATTGATCTCTAATCCCTGAAATAGGCACTATATGTGTGGAGATCAACTCAGTATCTAGGCAAGGGGCAGATATTAATATAGCTTGATAAGTGCTAGGAATGTAAGTCATAGAAATATGGCTTCACTGCTGTAAGAGCCAGAATAAAAACAAATTCTTCCCAAAAGTATTGAAGAAATTTCACTGAGAAGGTGACATTTTAGGTGGATCTCAAAGAACCACTTCTTGAATTATAAAATGTTTGAAAGCTGCTCTTGAACTAAAGGTTTCAAGATAAATAGTTCAGAAAATTGCTAGCAGTCTGAAAAATTGTGAGAAGTTTAGAAAATTGGCAATGTAGGTTAATTGGAGAATGGAAGATGATGCGGCTCCAACATCTAACATTGCATAGATAGCCAGAAGGTTCTTTATTTTCTGGCTGACTAAACAGGGGCCTTCATCATTCTACATAGCTTCATGTGCATTCATTCAAAATCTATCTTCTTGGTCAAAGAAGGTTGAAGAATGCCTGAGGAGAAGTATTGGAGGCAGGTCTGGAAAAGAAGGAAAAACAGATTATGGAGGCTTATATTTCTTTTTCTGAGGTAATTTAGGTTTCATTCTTTAGGCAGTAGTAAAGCAAGAAGAGTTTTAAAGAGTCAAGTTGATGAAGGATGAGCAGGTCTACCAGTGAAAAAGCTAGGGTTAGCTGGTGGAGACAGATGTAGTGAAAGATTTTGGAGCTCATGGCATTGTGTAGGTCTAGACTAAGGCAATGGGAAAGGAAGGATTAAAAGAAGCAAAATTCCAGAGTCATTTCTGCCACCAGAGAAGATGTAAAATCTACGGACTTTGTCTACTGAATGAGGAAGCAGAATCTAAGATCGAAACAAGTGTTATAGATGATAAGCCCTTGGGTTAATAGAAACAACGTATTTAGAGAATAGGAACACAAGAAGCAAAAGAAAGTGATTTACTTGAAGACTGGGGGGGAAGAAGGTGGATAACAGGATACATTTTCAGACAAGTATCTGTAGATTGATGTAGGATAAACTAGGT
Source organism: Neomonachus schauinslandi (assembly GCF_002201575.2). Taxonomy (NCBI): domain Eukaryota; kingdom Metazoa; phylum Chordata; class Mammalia; order Carnivora; family Phocidae; genus Neomonachus; species Neomonachus schauinslandi. Next base: position 131,380,773 of record NC_058406.1, on the reverse strand, counting down.
ATTTTTTGTTAGGCAGGATTTAAAAACCATCATGAAACCTATTTTTTCATCTAAAAAATAATCTTTAAATGTTATCAGAACTATTAATAGCATGTACAAAATATTAGGACATTACTAACCATGAAATTCTAAGTTTAAGCCAAATTTAAATGAAATTGTCAATTAGGTTAGCTTTATTCTTATTCTAGACTTTTTGAAAATTATATCACTAGTGTATTAATTCTGTGAATTCATCCTTAGGACTCCTACTTGTATTTTGAATTCATGTTTCTTCTGGAATATGCACACCAAGTAACTACTGAGTTTCAGTTAATCTTCACTGATCTGGTCAGTATGAGTTTATAACTGTCTTCTGTTAAGATGGTAAATTTTAGTTATTTGGACTAAATAACTTCAAGCTCAAAATAACCCTGGGGGTTGAAGCTATTTCTAAATAATATCTTAAGTGACTCTAACAGCTATGTTTAGTTCGTTCTGACTCAAGTTTGCTTGAGATTGACATATAGCAAAAATAGATATTTCTGTCTTTTTTTCCTCCAATGTCAAGTTAGGGGGGAAAGCTATTAGAATTCCAGGCATCTTGCTTAGTTTAAGAGTGTTCTCACAATAATTCTTTACACAAATTATTACTTGATGATTATCTACTACTCCAGAAATGACTGAAAAGTCCATGGGCCACAGAACTTGAAAACATCAAGACAATTTCACCCTTTCAAAAGCTTACAACACAACGTTATGATGTTTATCATTCTCTGTATGGGGAAAATATACAATGGGACAAGTTGAAGTCCCGAAAAAAGAAATAAGCCTTTTATGGTAACAGTAACAGGCCATTCCCAACAATCCCTAAAATTACTCTTAGATGTGGGCACTCATGAATTTCTTTTAGCTATTATTTTGCACCATGGAATGAGGGGGTTACAGAGGCAATGTCTGAAAATCTCAACTGTAAGCACAATGTTGCCTCTGAGCCAGGATCTGCTGTTAAGTTGCGGCTGTTTGTTAAAATTAGCCCTAATCCAACTCTGAATTTCCTTTCCTCTGGGTGCTCAAGAACATAGTCATCTATTCTGCACAGAACTCCATGTTAACAGCTTTAAGTATATATGTATATATATAATTTATACATTTATTAAAATGTATATATAATGTATATTTTATATATATATATATATATATATATATATATATACCTCTTAACATCACAATAAAAAGAGAATCCAAATAGAACAGGGAGACATGAAACTTATTCCTGAGAAGTTCTAGTTGCAGAGAGAGGATAAAAAAAAAAAAAACATAGAATAGCTTAGAAGTTGTGGTAATAAATGAAAAAGTGATCAAATTTGATGCCCCTTCCCCCCCACACACAAAGTCCTTAGGGAGGAGAGAGTAATCAGTCTGCTTAATAAAAAATTTAAAAATTAAGAAAAAAGTGTCAAAGGTGGTATTTTTAGAGTAACATGCGTTATTTTTACCTGCTTAAAACTTTTTCCTTCTTTTTTTTGCAGCCAATATAGAAACTGTTAGAAAATAGAAATAATATAAAAAGTCATTTATATCCCTACTAACTAGAGATAATAAGCATATGTCCTTGTGTTTCTTTGTAGCTCTTGCCCCTATAATTACCTAATTTACAAATTTACTCTCTTCATCTCTGAGTGGATACTGTGGTGTGCCACCCAAATTCCCCTTCAACCCCGAGGCATTCATTTCTCTGCTTCTGGGAGTGTCGGAACAGCACTTAGCTGAGTGGGTCCTTGAGAGTCACCCTCAGATGAAGAGATCCCTGTGAGATTGAATCCCTTGTTCCAACTGCCTTGTAGTTCGACTCCTTCCTCAGCTCAGTCCTGCTTCATTTCCTTAAGGTGTTGATCCCAAACCCAAGGACAGTCCTTATAAAACTTCCTGCAAGCAGATATCTATCCCAGAGTCTGTTTCCCAGCAAACCTCACTTAAACCCTCTTCAAATAATTTTTGAGTCAGTATCCCCCCACTTGAAAATATACATTATCAATTCAGCATTACTAATTGAAACCTAGGTGTAAAATATTTTCAGGGACTTCATGGCCTTTTATTCTATGAACATAATTTACTTAACCATTCCCTATCACTGCACATTTAAGACAAGGAGTTCAGGAGATACAAGAGAGCTGCAGGAAAGGAAGTATTGGACATAAGGACTGGGAGGTAAAATGAGCAAGTGTAGGAAAGAGATGCATATTTACCTTGACAAAAGCAGAGAGTCTAAAAAGCAAGAAGAAATGCTATTGATAATGGAAGTCTAAAAGCAAAGGTAAAAAAGGTAGCGTTAGAATAATGAAGGGTAAAGCAGATTACTCAAAAAAAAAATATCAGGGGAGAAAGCTATTCTAGAGGGTACATGGGAATTAAGTACAGTGGAGAAAACCTGGAGACTAGGTCTCCAGCGCTCCTCCTTGTGTGGAGGAGAGACCCGGGATGCCTGGGATTAAGTGTTGGCTATTAAGTTGGAAAGGGAGGCTCAAGAAACATAATAGACTCCCCCCCCCCCAAGATGTCAAGGCTCAGTGATAGATTAGATCTAGTGAGCAAAATAGAAAGGGAAAGGGAAAATGAGGATAAGATATTTAGCCTGGGGGATGGGAGGAAGATGAAGCTTTTAATGGTGGTGGTGAAATTCAGAAAGTGTGACCGTCGGTAGCAGAAGATGATTAACTTGCCATCTATAGGTTAAATTCTTGATGTCAGGGTTTACCAGGGAAGATCATATGTAGGACAGGCTCAATGTGTTTTTTTCTTATCAGTGTAAAATGTGCAAAAAATTAAGAAAGATTTTTAATTGTACCAAGAGAAAAAACAAGATCATGTCACAGCAGCTAGTACATATAGGTATGCACAACACCGAGTCTTCTCAAAGAAGCAATTAGCATATTAACAGTAAGACGTCTTACCTATTTAAACAAATTGTATGTGTTTGTATGTATGTATATATACACATAGATTCTCTAAGAATATTATAATTGTACATTTTTTCTATAACCTTGAAAACTAAGTTTAGAATGTCAAATTTCTTGGGACAATAAGCAGATCTCATATTTGTAGAGAAATAAATACATTATTTAATCAATACTAAATTTCATTTCTCATAATAACAAAAGCATAGACATATTTTTATAACTGAACCAGTTTTGCAGCATTTGGATGTAATTCATAACGTATACCTGATGTTAAATATACAATGATAAGGATTATTTGATGAATGAAAAAATTATTAAAGTTGTTTTGAAAATTAGCTTGGAATGTTAAATTCTTGCCACAATCGATTTAAGGATTATTCATTGTTGAACCATTTTGACAACAGAGCACAGGTGTTAATTGGTAGCTTATTGATACAATCCACTTACCACTGATTCTCACCCCAGCTTGTCCGCATAGTCTATTCATTCCTTATCCCCACACAAAATCTTGAAGTTATTTCAAGGAACCCTTGAGGAGCCTCCAGGTTCTTGTATATTACATTAAGTTCTGGCCTTCCAGGCTGATGTCAGTTGCCTAAGAAGTCATTTGAGAGTCCGTTGGTTCTTTCCTTGCTCCCAAGTCCCATTGAGTTAAAGATACCATTTAGGTGCCAAGGGTACAATCTTTCAATGTTTCCAAAGCCACAAGTAAGATGCTAAAGTTGTATCAGTTTCTCTGCAGGCTCAATGAGGTTAAGGGACATTACACTGTACATAGAAATAGAAGAAACAATTTCGTAGGCTGCCTTACGTTTTGTCACCTTCCCTTTTAAAGCCTCTCTTTCCCCCCACAAAATAATTCCCCATAAAAAAAAATTTTTTTTTTCATTTAGAGCTTTTTTTCCATAAGGCCCTGACACAAGTTCATGATATCTGAGACAATTACCGTATTACCAAGCCCATGATTTCCTTTCTATTGCATGGACCTCTTAGCTCTTTGCCACCCAACGTCCTTAATAAAAATGACTCAGATTGACACCAGCACTGTGGCTAAAATAGATATCCCTCATTTGTGCCTCCTCTCAGCAACAATTTGGCATCTATTCATGGACAAAGTGCCTTTGTGGGAGCCTTGGTTTCTTCCATCAAGTAATTTGCTCATCCTTCATTATTCTATGTCTAGCCATTTTATTCTTATACTTAATAGAGGTGTGCAAAAAGATTTTGTGATTCCCAGGAAATTCAGGGGCCCATGAATTGGCTACAGAAGATTTCTTTGAATGTGATATTTATGACAATTCTTCTCAGTGTGCATACACACAAAGCTAATCCTCAGAATAATCAAGAAAGCCCACGTATCAATTATTTGTGCCATGCGTAGAAAGCCTAGGTGGTCCAAGACACACTGAAAGCAAGGGAAGAGAGAAACAAGAGTGCGTCTCTTCTTCATACCAGCTAAGTGAGTGTCTTAACCTGACTATCCATAAGCTGTTTAGAACCAGGCTAGCCTTTGAAGCTAACCTTAGTTAGGACATCTTTGAGACTGTTCCCCTTTCTCCTCATTCTCTGTTACACATTTTTGCAAGTACTGTGTATATGACGTTTGCCAAAAGTTCCTTTCTGGGGTAGTAATCAGGAAACTATAATTTCAGGAACGAAGGACAAGATACAAAGTGACCTACGCTTGTCCTTTTTTTTCTTTTTTTTCCAAAATCACAATTTGAACTATGAAGCTGGTTTTGTCTCTTTGCCAAGTTGGGCAAGGAATCTTGGCTGAAATATGCTCTTTTAAAGACATATGTATTGGGGCTTCTTTGGTGCCACTGGCTGAAAAAGCAAAGGTATACGATAAGTTCTTTGAGAAAAATTAAGTCCTCATATAAAAATAAATATATCATTAATTATACCTGACAGGTATAAGCACGGACTCCTTTCCATTTTAATGTAGAATGAATGATCCCTGAGGCTTCTTAGAGAATATTGTGTGGCTGAATCAGAACGTCCTTTAGAAATATTTAGAATTTTCATTCAAAGTAGCATGTCTAAAATAATTATTTAATAATGTTATTTCTACTATTTTATAGCTGCTGTATTATTACCCTTGTGGCCATTATTATCACACCAATATGTTTATTTTTAAATTTTTTATTGAAGTATAGTTGACACACAAGCTTGTCTTCATCTGAAGCTGGAGGGCATTGAGCAACACTGCTGTGAGTGACCCCAAGCCCTGATCAGAATCTCCGGGACAGAGGACTTGCTGCCTCTTGAGGAAATAAACCTGTAGAGAAAAAAGACCCGCTTTATGAATAAGGAGCTCACTGTTTGGTGAGAGAACTAGAAAAGAAAGTAGATAGTCACAATCCTTGGGAAAAAAAGGAAGAGTACTGAACATATTCCTAACGATCACCTGCTTGTCAAAGGATCTAAGTAAAACTAAAATATAAACTTCTGTACTTTCAAAATTAAAGCAACTTAAACTTGATCAAAGGTACGTTTTTTCTTTAAAAATAAGCCACAAGGTAATTTATTTATTTTTAAAGATTTATTTATTTATTTGAGAGAGAGAGAGCGCATGCAGTGGGGAGGGGCAAAGAGAGAGAAAGAGAATCTCAAGCAGACTCCAGGCAGAGCCCGATGCGGGGCCTGATCCCACAACCTTGAGATCATGACCTGAGCCGAAATCAAGAGTTGGACGCCTAACTAACTAAGCCACCCAGGCGCCCTAACCATAGGGTAATTTTAAATAACAAGTTCCCCTAATTAAAAATGATTGGGAGTAAAAATATTCAATAAATTCACAATTTCAAGAGACACTTCTACTCTGAGAAGCGGTAATAAATTAGAGCTCCAAATATTACTTTGTATACTATGGGTTACCTAATAAATAGTTGTTGACTTAACTCTGATAATGACTGGATGATTAAGTCATGATTTAAAAAGATATGATGATGTAAAATAATAATAATGTTTCATTTCTTTTTTCTCCTATTCAAAACGTTCAGTGAATTATTATCATATACAGCATCTGTTTTCAAAACTGACTTATCAAAGTACAATAAAAGAAGTGTTCTTTTACTTACATTTTCCAGTAAGGTTTGATAATACACATATGTGAGTAAATGTAACACATATACAGGTTGCATAAAATAAATAGGAAAACACCAAAGTGCAACTTTTACAAGATGGAAAATAGTAATTAATGATGAATATAGTAGAATAAACAAAACCCATATTGCATAGTATTTGTAAATAGCTTGTAGTCTACTTCATATATCAGTATCTATGTTAACTTTTAATTAATGATATATTTATTTTTATATGAGGACTTAATTTTTCTCAAAGAACTTATCGTTCCCTTTAAAATATCTTGAATTCAAAGAATCCCTTCAGGTATAAGCACGGACTCCTTCCTGACATAGAAAGAGGTAGCCTTTGTACTTACCAGCCTGATAGTTAAAAAAATCAGACAAGCAACTCGAAAACGTGCAAAGAAAGTCTATTTTTTTTAAAGATTTTATTTATTTATTTGACAGAGAGAGAGACAGAGAGAGAGGGAACACAAGCCGGGGGAGTGGGAGAAGGAGAAGCAGGCTTCCAGCCCAGTAGAGAACCGGATGTGGGGCTCGATCCTAGGACCCTGGGATCATGACCTGAGCGGAACGCTTAACGACTGAGCCACCCAGGCACCCAAAGAAAGTCTATTTTTACTGTAATCATTAACAACAAAAGAAATTAGCTATTCATTTCAAGCCTTTACCTGGACTATGTTCAGCATCTTATGTACTTTTTTTTTTTCATATAATTCTCACAACAGGCTTACAAGAAACACATGTTAATGGTCAATGTTACAAATAATGTAAATGAGTTATGGGAAGATGAAACTTGTCCAAGGTCCTGGGGTCCTTAGGATTCAAACTGAAGTGTACCTAATTCCCCAGCCAGTGCATCTAGCTTCTGCATGTTGGCTCACTCTGTATTCCCACTTTTCTGTCTGAATGCTGTATCATAAATCTCGCCTGTGAGATTTCATAAATCTCCTGCTACCGTTCTACAGACACTGGAACTGAACTAGCTCTAGCCTAAGTAATCGTGTTACAACATAAAATAAAGTTTCTATAACAATATGGGGAATACCTTCTTCGTGTCATTCTTCCTCGCACGCCCCTGTTTTTTCTCCTCCAAGGCACAGCATTGCACCCCCCTTTGGATCGGGAGATAGTACCGATGCTGTGGGCGAGGAAGACACTGATTTTCTTCCTCCTAAGGAAGGAATACCACAAAATACATTGTGTTGATAGGTCTGAATAAATAACGTATTCTATAACTGAAATACAGCTTGTTTTTATAGGCAGGACTATCTTCAAATTTGAGAGAGGGATGAGAGTGTGGCAATAAAAGGAGAAAGAAAAATTGGAAAAGATTTGGTCTAACTTTCTTCCCCCTGTGTGCAACTGCTTTTATTAATTTTCAATAATTACCATTTTAACTACCATTACAACAGCAATAGTAACTTGTCTCATTGAAATCTTCAGGACAGAAAACATCAATTCATCAAACCCAAGCAATTCTGCCTTTCCCATCATGCAGGTTAAATCTCTAATAATAGCATATCCTCACCGACTATGCTCCTTAAAGACACATATATCAAAGTACCCATGCCACATAGGAAATCTCATTAATGCTTGAGATTGATATTTTTTCCTTATTTTTTGGGTTTGTTTTTAAAAGAAGTTGTGTATGTGTGTGTGTTTCCTTCATTTTCCTTTTGCATGAATAGCAATTTCTCGTAGAATAAGAATAATATTTCAATAGTTTTGCTGATTCTATATGAATGGAATCCAAGTAGTACATGTGCGTGTGTGTGTGTGTGTATCATACACAGTTTAGTATACGTTGGTGTATATATACATACCAATATATGTATATGTTATGCTGTACATACATATATATATATACGTAGTATAGATATGGTATACATATATACAGTATACATATGGTGTGTTTTATATATATATGTGTGTGTGTGGGTATATGTATATATATATATATACATATATATATATATATATATATACATATATATATATATAAATGGCTATACATTAAGTGAAATAAAATCACCCAATCATGAGTGATTTCATGTGTCATATTAGATATTCTGTGACTTAGAATTGTTTTCAGTCTTGCAGGGCACCATGAATTCAGGGGAATCAGTGTGATACCTCAAGAAAGTCTTCCAATTCCCTCACTGATATGAGGAATTCTTAATCTCAGGAAACAAACTGAGGGTTGCTGGAGTGGGGGGGGGTGGGAGGGATGGGGTGGCTGGGTGATAGACACTGGAGAGGTTATGTGCTCTGGTAAGCACTGTGAATTGTGCAAGACTGTTGAATCTCAGATCTGTACCTCTGAAACAAATAATGCAATATATGTTAAGAAAAATAAAAAGAAGATAGCAGGAGGGGAAGAATGAAGGGGGGGAAATCGGAGGGGTAGATGAACCATGAGAGACGATGGACTCTGAGAAACAAACTGAGGGTTCTAGAGGGGAGGGGGGTGGGAGGATGGGTTAGCCTGGTGGTGGGTATTGAGGAGGGCACGTTCTGCATGGAGCACTGCGTGTTATGCACAAACAATGAATCATGGAACACTATATCTAAAAGTAATGATGTAATGTATGGGGATTAACATAACAATAAAAAAATTAAAAAAAAAAGAAAGTCTTCCAATTCTTTCTTTCGGGAGGGGACATGACATTTTGGTAAATTGGAAAGTAGAGGGTGCTGGTGCCTTTCAGAAGATGTAAAACGCTTCACTTGGTACTAATGTACATAAAGCAATTAGTTACTTGTCATGATGGGTGTTCCCTAAGGCAGTGCACTTTCTCCATTAGTATTTATGTCTACATGCCATTACACACTGGGTAGCACTAAATAGATTAGATAGGTTCAGAGAATTACTCAAGTCATGTGCCATCAAGAAAAGAGATATTAGCAAACATTATTAGCATACAGGTGGAGCTGGATCACTTAGTTTCCAGTGACATATTTACTTTTAAATGCTTGCTGAGAATGCAACATTTAAAACTGATTAATTAACCCTTAGAGAAGTTATTTCTTTATTGATTGGTAAATATTTTTGGCTAGTGAACATGGTCATGACAGTTTTGTTAGAAGTCATCTCCTCTCCCTACCCTTCCCTGAATACCCTGCCTGCTCAGCTTGAAAATTCAAAGGTTTCTTGTATTTGGAAAATACTACATTTATGAAGAGAAACTCAATTAAGGGATCTTAAATATAAAGCCAATCATATCCTGTCACATGTAAGGCTTAAGGTATACAGCCAAAATGGAAGTAGGATTATGTTATTTTATGTTATCTCCCTCTAAATATATTCTCTTTCTCTCTCCCCCTCCCCCGGTCTCTGTCTCTCTCTCTTTCTCCATGCAAAGATCTTGAATATTCATATATCTTAAAAGATAATCTATTTTCAATTTGGCTCTTTTCAAATATATGTTCTATTTAAAAAGCTATTAAGTTTTGATCATCGGCTTTTTCAGTGAAATTATTAAAGCATCATCTGCCTCATTCACCAGACTTGTAGAAAATATTTATGAGTGTCTCATCTATTCAAAGTACTGAAAGTTATCAGAGAGTCTGTCCTCTGGGCTAGCTCCCATAGGGTTCATATTTTGTTTAGAGCTTGCCACACCGTATGACATTTACCTCTGTATGGGTTTCTCTCTCATAATTGTTCACAATGCATTTTCAGACCAAAGAGAATAAACCTGATAATAATACTGAAACATTGAAATGCTGAAGCCCTGAATCAGTTACTATTGATATTTGTCTCAAGAATTTGAAAACATTCTTAGTTAACATTCATTTAAAAAGCAGGGCTCTTTTCCAAGTAAGTTCCCATGCTCCCTTATGGGGAAGTAGCTAAAATAATTGTTTCATACTCTTATAAATATCAGACTTATTTTTATAAATATATTTTTAAATAAAAAAATTAAATATTTTTATATTGATATTGATTGGTAATATTACCATGTAAGTCAATTCTTTGTTTTATTGCATACTTAGAGATCCAAATATTATGCGCAGAAGGTAACTGCAAATATAAGCCAAAAACATAAGCTTTTGGATATCTAGAAGTTTTTAATTTTAAAGAATTTGTTGTATCACCACCCACCTACTATAATTTGGGGATCAGTACATATCTATTTGATATTTGGTAACCAAAACTTACCCGTGGCTTAAAAGATATAACATTTCTCTAAATCATGCATTCTAGGGGCGCCTGGTGGCTCAGGCATTAAGCGTCTGCCTTTGGCTCATGCCATGAGCACAGGGTTCTGGGATCGAGTCCCGCACCGGGCTCCCTGCTCTGAGGGAGGCCTGCTTCTCCCTCTCCCCCCCCCCCGCCCCGCTTGTGTTCCCTCTCTTGCTGTGTCTCTCTCTGTCAAATAAATAAATAAAATCTTTAAAACAAAATAAGCAAATAAATCATGCTTTCTAAACCTTGGAAATTAACTATTATAGGAACTAAATAAAAGTCACCTTTACTTATTATATTACTATAGCCACTTGGAGATTGTAAGACATAGATTAAAGAAAATTGGATTATAAAATATAAATATGTAACTCAAACAGGAAGACAAAGATGTTGCTGCATGTGCACTGGTGTTTAAATTCCTCTTCTGTGCATGGTCCCTGTGCAGTATTATAGTTGGGGTATTCAGTACACAGAGAAAACATGCAATGTCCTTGAAAGATCTCTCCTATTGTGAATCTTGGGCAGGGGGAATTTAGCCCTGAGTATGTACTCAAGACAAAATCTATAGAGAATAAAAAAGACTGAATAGTCTGGAAATATTTCTAGATCAACATCCTTTAAAACAACTCAGAGAGAAAAATTCTTGCCAGAGAAATTTAAAATATTGCACATGATGAGCCATTCAGGACAGGATCTAAGGATTGTCAGCCTTTTCTCTAAAATCCTACACAATCTTGTTTCACCACTGTTTTCCAAGTATTAACTACACAAATGTGCTACCAAACACTGCACCAGCCTCAAGAAACGTCTTATAAATTAGCTAATGTAAGAGAGTTGATTAAATAGTGAATCGTAACCTGCTGAATATATTGTTGTTGTTTTTCTAAGTAATTAAGTCATTTAAGCAAAATATCAACAATATCTATCAAATTCAGGGTCAACTATGAAAATTCCAAACCATTTTTTTCTACCTGTTAGGTTATTAAACAAATCATTTTCTAAGCATAAAAAAATCTATTCCAACCTGTATAAAATGCTGCCAACTCTTTCCATCTATGGCAACACCATCGGATAAGAGTAAATACTAAATTTGTTCAAAATATTTCATTTAAATGTTATTTTTAAGCTTTCTTCATGAAAATAAAGGTATCAGTTGAATTCATTTCAGGTGTTCACCTGCTGTGGTTTCAATGGAGGAGAGAAATGAGTTTGGAAATTGGCAAACATTCCGTTTAAGAGATATTTATTGAGCAATTACTTAGTGAAAAATACACTGTTAGGACTGGCTACATCATCTCTGGGGTTCAGTGCAAAAGGAAAATTCAAAACTTAATAATTTCAGGATGGAATAGCGGAGCATTAAACCAAGCACAGGGTCCTACTAAATGTGTGGCCCAGTGTACCTGCCCAGGCCATGTGCTCATGAAGCTGATCCTGCTGCTGGACAATAGGGAGTACCAAAAGACGAATATGGCATTTCTCCCTTGCGTAGAAACGAAGAAGGGCATAGGCAGGTTCATTGTGCTATCCCTCACCTGGAAGCTAACCCAAATAATGGCTTTTTTCTTGGAGACTCAGGAAAGGCTTATAAGAGAATTAGTATCAGAACAGGATCCTGAAAGGTATGTTGGGCTTAGGTTGGTGAGAATGGGGAAATGAAATTATTTTAGACAAGGGCATGTAACTGAGTGGAAACTTGGGGAAAGAAAAGAGCAAATTGTGCTGGATATAGTGTGTAGGTCAAGTTCATGTAGAGTCGACAGGAGTGATAAAGTTAAAATTATAGGTTGGGATCAAAATAAGGAATTACATGAATGCTAGTAGAGTGAGTTTGAATTTCACCTTGTAAGCAAATGGAAGCCTTTGAGTAACATGATCTCAAATAGGCTGCAGGATGAAATGGGAGTAGAAGATGGGCAGAGATACTAGGGTCCAATGTCTAATTAGTGAGCCGGTTTTACTAGTTATCGGGGCCTGGATTAGGGAGACAGCACTGGAGGTGGAAAACAAGGAATAGGTGTAAAAAGCATTGCAAATGAAGTACTGCTATGTGGGGGGAGGCAGTGGAGGATTATTTAAATGGCCATGACTTGCAAGCAACTCAGCAAAAAAAGAAGAAAAAGCAAGGTTCTTGGACAATTCAGAAATCATCTGCTGAAAAACGAGATGAGTCTATTAATACATTTAGAAGTAGGAAATGCACAATGCAATAAGAAGGGATCATTTGGTCATATACTAAAGGATAATAATTGTTAATGAGGGTAATTATACCATTTGAGAGCATGATGGTTCCGTCTGTGAGTAGACTTAACAGTAAAGAAAAAATACTTTTATGTTGTTATGTGTTTCTGTAACAAGACAATCAAGGATCATGTTTATGCCTCATATTGTCTGGGTTGAAAATGTTCTTAGCAAATTCAGTAACATCTCTATATTAAGCTATATGAAAGCAATAATAATCATCTTTCTTTTTGAATTCTGAGCCCCTCATTCTACAAATAGACAAACATTGGGGTGCCTGGGTGGCTCAGTCGGTTAAGTGTCTGTCTTTGGTTCAGGTCATGATCTCAGGGTCCTTCTCCCTCTCCCTCTCCCTCCCAGCCTGCTGCTCCCCCTGCTTATAAATAAATAAATAAATAAATAAATAAATAAATAAATAAATAAAATCTTAAAAAAAAAAAAAGGACAAACATGTATAACTTATTTACCAAGGCACAATGGAAAGCACTGGGGGAAAAATGAACAAGAGGTGTCCTCAGGTAACTCATAGGGGTATAGGGAAAACAGCTGATAATACCCATTCTAATAGCAGGTTGGGGCAGACAGAGAAAAGAAAAAATGGGTCTTTTTTAAATGAAAAGAAATCGAAGATTTCTTCACAATTTCTTGCACTGAATCTTTAAAGGAGCAGTGTTTCCATTCATGAATGCATATTTGTCTAAATACATTAAAATGTCATGGACTCTGTAGCAAACTATTTCTTTTTTTACTCATCTTCCAAAGACAAATGTAACAAAATCCAGTACCTGAGTAATAATAAAATATTTTCTGTTCAATATTTGTATATCGTTTTGCCAATAAAAGTGGACAAAGGGGTGTTTCAAACTTAAAAATATAGTAGACTGAACGCATAAGGGCATAGTACTCTTAGCTTTTTGCTGATGTTATTTTTCATTTAATAAACTTAAATATATCTTTTTTATCTCAAAATCTCTATTGTATACACATTTATAACATGCTTGAACATTGTAAAATTGAGCCATGTATATTTTAGGACAAATATTGGGGGAAGTTATATTCAATACTAATGTCTATACCATTTAAACAATGGAAGCATCAGGTGAGTAACAACATTTGGACAGCAAGTCAATATGACTATGAAAGGTCTCCAATAATGAGCAAATTCAGACCAATACACAGTTTGAGTATTTGGCCTTCTTATTGACAAAGGTTGCTTTCAATCACACTGTATTTATTACCATATCAATCATCACTCTAAATGAATACAATGTTATCATTGACAAAGACATCACTTAAGCTGAGAAAGTAAAGATTCTAAATAACAAAATAATGAAAGGTGGGTTGTTCACAGCAGGAAAATGAAAAATATACCTTAAGAATCTATTCACAGGAAAGTAAAAAAAAAATTGAGGACCAATACAGGAAAAAAAAAAAAAAAAAACCTTTATTGCTCACAAAGACCTTGAAATAGAGTACAATTAATATTACATTGCTATTTATTAAAGTTAATGCCGAGGAGCATTTTCTTTGGCATACAAATTAAGATATGGGATTGAACTGATAAAAATGATTTACATGCAGGATTAAAATATTGGCAGCTTTATAGAGGGAAATGTCACTATTTTGCTGTACCTTCAAGTTTTACATTTCCTCCTTTGAATCCCTGTCAGCCTTCATGAACAGAAGAGAGTTTAATCGATGCTTGAAGTAGCAATAGCATAACATTGAATATTTCTCTTGTTAATAATCAAAATGATGTTTAGTAAACATCATAAAGTAAAATGACACACATATATGCTAATTATCAAATTACAAATTAAATAGGGTTCCATGTTTTAAGAAATGCTGTGCATTTAAAAGATGGCATTTCCACTAAGTAAACTTATATTTTCTGGTTTAGCCTAAGGCATTTGGTTTGCCATAAGAAATTCAAAGGTCAGGAAATTCAAAAATCTTTAGATCACACTTGAAACCATATAAAAAAAAAATTCTGTGATGCCAAGCTCTTACAGGATGAGATTCCGTGTGTGTGTGTGTGTGCGTGCGTGCGTTAATGTTCTTCAAAGGTTTGGATTTAGTTTGCAATTTTATTTCGTTGTAATGAAACATCCTATTAAGAGTCACCCTGATTCAAATACAGAAAGGAAAGGGTGTTATCATGATATAAAAAATGTGAGGTATTTATTTAGGTTAATTTGTTAGATATTAAAACAATATTCTGGAGACAAAAGAGAGGGAACGATGTCATAAAATGACGAAGGAGATCAAGAGCAAAATTTCTAGCCGATTCAGCTGAATGAAGGGACCATGTGGAATAGCATGACACATCTGGCTATTAAGGAAAATCATACAAATGAGTGTGAGAAACGGCTGGACAATTTTATGTGAGGGGAGGGTGAGCGTGCAAAATATGGAAGCATAAAGGTCACAAAGAAGGGAAATGGGAGGAAAGAGGCTTACAGCAATCTACCAATGATTACTACTCACTTAGAATTGCTTCTCACGCCTATAAAATAGCCGAGCTTTAAGTAAAAAGGAAATACTGTTGCTGCTTATGAATGTTTTAAATGACCAGGATGTATGTTCCCTTCAAAGGTTTTGAGAAAATATTCTAACTGGAAAATGAAACTTACTCTGCTTTCAAAATAATTCCTGTAGGTAAACTTTGGTTTTTTACTATTATAAATGCAACACTTAAAGTCTTAACTCTAAAACGTTTGCATAATAAGGACAAACAACAAAAATTCGTAAGGAAATTGTTTTTCAAATGAAATCCTTAATACATATTTTTGCATAACACAAAGCGAGTAAACATCTTCAACAGGCAAAAGAAGATAGGACAATTATCCTTGGTGATATGTTAAAACCAATTTTTTTTCTCTTATAACTTACTATATTAGAAGCATATCTCTCATACTTATCTCATTTCAGAAATTTCATTCTCTTTCTTATTAAAATATATTCCTCACCTTACATTCTAGATCTTCCTCAAATATATAGGTCATTGCTTCCTTAAATTGAAGTATGCAAGGTAGACTAGCTTTTGACATTAGGCCTTAAGATGACATTGCTATTTACACCTTCACTTTTGCTTCAAATTCTGACATATTTACCCTTGATTGTAACTGTATTTGCAAATATATTTTTTCACATTTCATAGACTGAATATTTTACATAGAGAAGTAGCATATTATTCCTCTAACTAATGGGATTAATACTGGTCTGGGCCCTTTATTAAATCACAATTTGAGCCTTGATACAGTATTTTACAGACCTTAATGCAAATGAAAACTTCTGTAATTCCATGAAGCATACTGCCACAAACTTGTAAAAGCTTTATAAACACCAGAACACTATTTTTAATAGCTCTTTTTAGAAGAAATAATTTATCCTAACTAAAAAGTAGGAAAAAAAAAGATGGAAAATAAAAAACCTGCAGTGAGATACATTTTGTCATCTTAACACAGAAGCTTTACGATCAGATTACCCTACCCAAATAACACAGACAGATTATTATCCGATCACAATCTAGGAATAGAAACCGGAAGACCCTGCCAGGAGTTTCTAATTCGCGTGAAGGAAGAGACTGTTTGTAGAGCTATTTTAATTTCCCCAATACAAAATAAAGAATTTATTAAAGAAAAGTTGGTTTAAAGAAAACATGTTGCTTAAATGTAGGGGAAAAAATCTCTTAAAAATGAGCAAAAAGATTAAAAAAAAATAGCAAGCAGGGCTGCCTGGGTGGCTCAGTCATTAAGTGCCTGCCTTCGGCTCAGGTCATGATACCAGGGTCCTGGGATCGAGCCCCACATCGGGCTCCCTGCTCCGCAGGGAGCCTGCTTCTCCCTCTCCCACTGCCCCCTGCTTGTGTTCCCTCTCTTGCTGTGTGTCTCTCTCTGTCAAATAAATAAATAAAATCTTAAAAAAAACAAAAAACTAGCAAGCAGAAAAACATTCCCTACTAGTGGATTCAGAAAGTCTAACAGGGACACATTATAAAACCCTGTGGCTTCACCAGTGAAAAGGGAGGAGAGGAGAACAACGGAAAGGATTTGAGTAACTCTTCCACCTTCCACCTGGGTCTCAGAAATAGCACACAATCCTTAGTGAAAAGGAAAAAGTAAACCAATAGTAGAAATAAAAGGGTCACTACATCTCAGTCAAGCAGGATCATAGAGATCCAAACATTATTGTTTGCAAATCTATTTATGCATGGATGCTGCAGCTGAAATATCTCAGAAGATTACTAGTTCTAGACCAAGGCTTCAAACAAATAGAGAATTTGTGTTTTTATTGTATAGAAATAGTTGGGGACCAGGGAGCTTTAAAAAATAATAATAGCAACAAAAATAGTTACTAAATATAGAACTGATATTAATAATATTATCACTAAAACAATAATAGCTAATGCATATATAAATACGTATTTTTATCAAATGCCATTTGACATGAGTTTTCAATGAAAAAAATATTACCAGATAATTGCTTTAGTCAGATTCTGCATCTAATTTTTGTCGAGATGCTGTGGATTTCTGCTCTTTAGAAATTTTGTAAAGCCAGTTTGTGGGGGGGTAATAAGGCAGTTGCAGTCAACAAGGACAAGTTGTCACTTAAATAATTTGTCCTAGTGTATTCTAGTTCATATCATTCTAGTTTTGTCACCCACACAAACTATGACAAACTGACAAAGCACCCTATGTGGATGCTGGACAAGAACCTCTCTCTAGTTTAAACTAAAAGTGATCAGGAGATTCATTTGTCTACTCCAGAAGTGTTTGCTGAGACACCCTGTAAGGCAGTAATCATATGTTATGTAAACTCACAAGATACACCCACTTCACAAATGAGGAAGTTTAGGCTTTGTGAGAGGCAAGAGACTTATTGTTGGTCACAAGCCCAGTGAGTGGGCACTGGATTGTAGGATGTTAGGGCTCATGTTATCTCTACAAGCCCATGTGACCTTCCATCACCAATGCCAATCATCCTCTGGAATTCTTCCGTCTATTAACTATCTGATGATGCAATCTTATAGTAATAAAATTTTGAGCCTAACTCCTATGCAAACAGGAATATAAAAAGAAGATATTAGAGGACTGATTAAAAATCCAAGGAATGGGGGGAGAAGCGGAATGAGGAGGAAGGGTGTTAAAATTGCCATTCACTAAATAAATCCAGTTCTGGGACCAAAAAAAAAAAAAATCTGTGGATCACTATTTACCATTATAGATGCTTTAAAAATGAAGAGGAAGGGGCGGAGGGGTAGTAGACCTGGATTTCGTCTCTCTCAGGAATTCAGCTGGATAGGGATCAAACCATTCTGAACACCTACAAACTCAACAGGAGATCAAAGAAAAGAAGAGCAACAACGCTCTCATCAGAAAAGCGACCACTTTCTGGAAGGTAGGACGTGCGGAGAAGTGAATCCGAGGCGATATTCGGGAGGATAGACGGCGGGGGAGGGGCCTCCGGCGGCCGCTTCTGGCAAGTGATAGAGCCGCGTAGCACAAAATCGGAACTTTTAGAAGTCTGCTCCACTGAGGGACGTCACTCTGGTGGCTAAGCGGGGGGTGGAACCCTCCAGGACAGTGTGGTCTCAGGACCCTCGGGGTCACAGAAAGACCGGGGGTGCCTGAGTGTGGCAGAGCTCCCAGGTAACGGAGCAGGGAAGCCGGCTGCAGAGGCGGAGCCTAGGCGCAGCTCTGGGTTGTCATAAACCGTGATCCGTGGCACAGTCGGGCCCCTGCTCCTCCAGCAGGGACCCAACAAGCGGCAGATCCGGGGAGACTCACCTTCCTCCTCCGGGAGGAGCTGCGCCGGAGTGCACCGCAGGGATCTGCTGGGTTTGGAGACTCCACCCAGGGTCGGGTGCCAGAGATAGAAACGCGCGGTCACAGGCCAGGTGAGCACGGAGTGCGACCGGAGACCGGGGAGACGGGAGTGACTGACGGCTTTTCTCTGGGGGCTCACTGAGGAGCGGGGTCCCGAGTTCTCGGCTCCTCCAGGGCAGAGATTGGGAGGCCGCCAATTTCACTCTCCGCCTCCAAGCTGTAGGGAAAGCTCGCAGGGAACAAAAGCCCCGAAGAGCAAACCCGAGCAAATTACTTAGCTAGGAGGGGGCAAGGGCGGGGCAATTCCGCCTCCGGCAAAGACATTTGGAAACCACGGCAACAGGCCCCTCCCCAGATGATAAGCGAGAACAGCCAGCCAAGACCAAGTTTACCGATCAATGAGAACAGCAGAACTCCAGCGCTAGGGGAATACTGCACACAGAATTCATGGCTTTTTTACCATGATTCTTTAGTCTTTCAAAGTTAATTTTTTTTAACTGTCTTTTTTTTCTTTTTGAATTTTTCTTTTTCCCTTTATCAACCAACATCTTATCAATCTCTTTTTTTAAAAAACATTTTTATTTTTCATTTTTAGAGTCATATTCTATCCCTTCATAGTAGTTACCCGTATTTTGGCATATATATATAAGTTGTTCTCTCTTTAAAATTTTGAGATAGTTTCTTCTAACAGATTAAAATATACCCTAAATCTCTAGTATATGGTGTTTTCTACTCCCCTGCCTGATCACATTCTCTCCCTTTTTTTTTCTTTTTTCTTTTTTTAAATCCTCTTCTTTCTTTTTTCAAACAACTTCTTTTTTTTTTAAGATTTTGTTTATTTATTTGAGAGAGAGAGAATGAGAGACAGAGAGCACGAGAGGGAAGAGGGTCAGAGGGAGGAGCAGACCCCCTGCTGAGCAGGGAGCCTGATGCGGGACTCGATCCCGGGACTCCAGGATCATGACCTGAGCCAAAGGCAGTCGCTTAACCAACTGAGCCACCCAGGAGCCCCTCAAACAACTTCTTATCAATTCCTTTTATAAAATTTTTTATAATTTCCATCTTTACAGTCATATTCCATCCCTTCATCATATCGACCCTTATTTTTGTACATATATAAGTTTTTCTTTCTTTAAAATTTTGGGAGGCACTTTCGTCTAACAGACCAAAATACACCCAAAATCTAGTGTGTGGCACTGATCTATATACCAGCCTGATCATATTTGATCACATTCTGGTTTTTTGTTGTTGTTGTTGTTTGTTTTTGTTTGTTTTTGTTTGTTTTTATCTTTATCTTTTTCTTTCTTTTTTTTCTTTTTTCTCTCTTTCCGTTTCTTTTTCCACTGCTTCAGGTCTTTTCTGATTTGTTTAGAGTATATTTTCTGGGGACATTATTACTCTGCTAGCATTTTGTTCTCTCATTAATCTATTCTCCTCTGCCCAAAATGACAAGATGGAAAAAAATCACCTCAACAAAAAGAACAAGAGGTGGTACCGACTGCCAGGGACCTACTCAATACGGACATTAGTACGATGTCAGATCTAGAGTTCAGAATAATCACTTTAAAGATACTAGCTGGGCTTGAAAAAAACATGGAAGTTATTAGAGAAACCCTTTCAGGAGAAGTAAAAGAACTAAAATCTAACCAAGTAGAAATCAAAAAGGCTATTAATGAGGGGCAATCAAAAATGGGGGCGCTAACTGCTAGGATAAATGATGCAGAAGAGAGAATCAGTAATATAGAAGACCAAATGATGGAAAATAAAGAAGCTCAGAAAAAGAGAGATAAACAACTACTGGATCACGAGGGCAGAATTTGAGAGATAAGCGATACCATAAGATGAAACAACATTAGAATAATTGGGATCCCAGAAGAAGAAGAAAGAGAGAGAGGAGCAGAAGGTATAATGGAGCAAATTAGAGCAGGGAACTTCCCTAATTTGGGGAAGGAAACAGGCATCAAAATCCAGGAAGCACAGAGAACCCCTCTCAAAATCAATAAAAATAGGTCAACACCCCGACATCTAATAGTAAAACTTATGAGTCTCAGAGACAAAGAGAAAATGCTGAAAGCAACTCGGGTGAAGAGATATGTAACCTACAATGGTAGAAACATTAGATTGGCAACAGACCTATCCACAGAGACCTGGCAGGCCAGAAAGGACTGGCAGGATATATTCAGAGCACTAAATGAGAAAAATATGCAGCCAAGAATACTCTATCCAGCTAGGCTGTCACTGAAAATAGAAGGAGAGATAAAAAGCTTCCAGGACAAACAAAAACTAAAGGAATTTGCAAACACGAAACCAGCCCTACAAGAAATCTTGAAAGGGGTCCTCTAAGCAAAGAGAGAGCCTAAAAGCAACATAGACCAGAAAGGAACACAGACAATATACGGTAACAGTTCACCTTACAGGCAATACAATGGGACTAAATTCCTATCTTTCAATAGTTACCCTGAATGTAAATGGGCTAAATGCCCCAATCAAAAGACACAGGCTATCAGACTGGATTAAAAAACAAGACGCATCGATATGTTGTCTGCAAGAGACTCATTTTAGAACCAAAGACACCCCCAGATTGAAAGTGAGGGGGTGAAAACCATTTACCATGCTAATGGACACCAAAAGAAAGCTGGGGTGGCAATCCTTATATCAGACAAATTAGATTTTAAACCAAAGACTGTAATAAGAGATGAGGAAGGACATTATATCCTACTTAAAGGGTCTATCCAACAAGAAGATCTAACAATTGTAAATATCTATGCCCCTAACACGGGAGCAGCCAATTATATAAGGCAATTAATAACAGAAGCAAAGAAACACATCGACAACAATACAATAATAGTGGGGGACTTTAACACCCCCCTCACTGAAATGAACAGATCATCTAAGCAAAAGATCAACAAGGAAATAAAGACTTTAAATGACACACTGGACCAAATGGACTTCACAGACATATTCAGAACATTCCATCCCAAAGCAACGGAATACACATTCTTCTCTAGTCCCCATGGAACATTCTCCAGAATAGATCACATCCTAGGTCATAAATCAGGTCTCAACTGGTACCAAAAGATTGGGATCATTCCCTGCCTATTTTCAGACCACAATGCTTTGAAACTAGAACTCAATCACAAGAGGAAAGTCAGAAAGAATTCAGATACATGGAGGCTAAAGAGCATCCTACTAAAGAATGAATGGGTCAACCAGGAAATTAAAGAAGAATTTAAAAAATACATGGAAACCAATGAAAATGAAAACACAACTATTCAAAATGTTTGGGATGCAGCAAAGGCAGTCCTAAGAGGAAAGTATATAGCAATACAAGCCTTTCTCAAGAAACAAGAAAAGTCTCAAGTACACAACCTAACCCTCCACCTAAAGGAGCTGGAGAAAGAACAGCAAATAAAGCCTAAACCCAGCAGGAGAAGAGAAATAATAAAGATCAGAGCAGAAATCGATGAAATAGAAACTAAAAGAACAGTAGAACAGATCAACGAAACTAGGAGCTGGTTCTTTGAAAGAATTAACAAGATTGATAAACCCTTGGCCAGACTTACCAAAAAGAAAAGAGAAATGACCCAAATCAACAAAATCATGAATGAAAGAGGAGACATCACAACCAACACCAAAGAAATACAAACAATTATAAGAACATATTATGAACAACTTTATGCCAGCAAATTCGATAACCTGGAAGAAATGGGTGCATTCCTAGAGATGTATCAACTATCAAAACTGAACCAGGAAGAAATAGAAAACCTGAACAGACCTATAACCACTAAGGAAATTGAAGCAGTCATCAAAAATCTCCCAAAAAACAAAAGCCCAGGGCCAGATGGCTTCCCAGGGGAATTCTACCAAACATTTCAAGAAGAATTAATACCTATTCTTCTGAAACTGTTCCAAAAAATAGAAATGGAAGGAAAACTTCCATACTCGTTTTATGAGGCCAGCATTACCTTGATCCCAAAACCAGACAAAGACCCCATCAAAAAGGAGAATTACAGACCAATATCCCTGATGAGCATGGATGCAAAAATTCTCACCAAAATACTAGCCAATAGGAGCCAACAGTACATTAAAAGGATTATTCACCATGACCAAGTGGGATTTATCCCTGGGCTGCAAGGTTGGTTCAACATCTGCAAATCAATCAATGTGATACAATACATTAACCAAAGAAAGAACAAGAATCATATGATCCTCTCAATCCTCTCAATGCAGAAAAAGCATTTGACAAAGTACAGCATCCTTTCTTGATCAAAACTCTTCAGACTATAGGAATAGAGGGTACATACCTCAATATCATAAAAGCCATCTATGAAAAACCTACAGTGAATATTATTCTCAATGGGGAAAAACTGAGAGCTTTCCCCCTAAGGTCAGGAATGCGGCAGGGATGTCCACTATCACCACTGCTATTCAACATAGTATTGGAAGTCCTAGCCACAGCAATCAGACAACAAAAAGAAATAAAAGGCATCCAAATTGGCAAAGAAGAAGTCAAACTCTCACTCTTTGCAGATGATATCATACTTTATGTGGAAAACCCAAAAGACTCCACCCCAAAACTGCTAGGACTCATACAGGAATTCAGTAAAGTGGCAGGATATAAAATCAGTGCACAGAAATCAGTGGCATTCCTATACACCAACAACAAGACAGAAGAAAGAGAAATTAAGGAGTCGATCCCATTTACAATTGCACCCAAAACCCAAGATACGTAGGAATAAATCTAACCAAAGAGACAAAGGATCTGTACTCAGAAAACTATAAAATACTCATGAAAGAAATTGAGGAAGGCACAAAGAAATGGAAAAACGTTCCATGCTCATGGATTGGAAGAACAAATATTGTGAAGATGTCAATGCTACCTAGAGCAATCTACACATTCAATGCAATCCCCATCAAAATCCCATCCACTTTTTTCAAAGAAATGGAACAAATAATCCTAAAATTTTTATGGAACCAGAAAAGACCCCGCATAGCCAGAGGAATGTTTAAAAAGAAAAGCAAAGCTGGCGACATCACAATTCCAGACTTCCAGCTCTATTACAAAGCTGTCATCATCAAGACAGCATGGTACTGGCACAAAAACAGACACATAGATCAATGGAACAGAATCGAGAGCCCAGAAATGGACCCTCAACTCTATGGTCAACTCATCTTTGACAAAGCAGGAAAGAATGTCCAATGGAAAAAAGACAGTGTCTTCAACAAATGGTGTTGGGAAAATTGGATAGCCACATGCAGAAGAATGAAACCGGACCATTTCCTTACACCACACACAAAAATAGACTCCAAATCGTTGAAAGACCTCAATGTAAGACAGGGGAGTCCATCAAAATCCTAAAGGAGAACACAGGCAGCAACCTCTTTGACCTCAGCCGAAGTAACTTCTTCCTAGAAACATCGCCAAAGGCAAGGGAAGCCAGGGCAAAAATGAACTATTGGGACTTCATCAAGATAAAAAGCTTTTGCAAAGCAAAGGAAACAGTCAACAAAACCAAAAGACAACCGACAGAATGGGAGAAGATATTTGCAAATGACATATCAGATAAAGGGCTAGTATCCAAAATCTATAAAGAACTCATCAAACTCAACACCCAAAGAACAAAGAATCCAATCAAGAAATGGGCAGAAGACATGAACAGACATTTTTCCAAAGAAGACATCCAAATGGCCAACAGACACATGAAAAAGTGCTCAATATCGCTCGGCATCAGGGAAATCCAAATCAAAACCTCAATGAGATATCACCTCACACCAGTCAGAATGGCTAAAATTAACAAGTCAGGAAACAACAGATGTTGGCAGGGGTGCTGAGAAAGGGGAACCCTCCTACACTGTTAGTGGGAATGCAAGCTGGTGCAGCCACTCTGGAAAACAGTATGGAGGTTCCTCAAAAAGTTGAAAATAGAGCTACCGTATGATCCAGCAATTGCACTACTGGGTATTTACCCCAAAGATACAAAAGTAGGGATCTGAAAGGGTACGTGCACCCCGATGTTTATAGCAGCAATGTCCACAATAGCCAAACTGTGGAAAGAGCCAAGATGTCCATCGACAGATGAATGGATAAAGAAGAGGTGGTATATATATACAATGGAATATTATGCAGCCATCAAAAGGAATGAGATCTTGCCATTTGCAATGACGTGGATGGTACTGGAGGGTATTATTTTGAGCGAAATAAGTCAGTCAGAGAAAGACATGTATCATATGATCTCACTGATATGAGAAATTCTTAATCGCAGGAAACAAACTGAGGGTTGCTGGAGGGGGGGGTGGGGTGGGAGGGATGGGGTGACTGGATGATAGACACTGGGGAGGGTATGTGCTCTGGTAAGCGCTGTGAATTGTGCAAGACTGTTGAATCTCAGATCTGTACCTCTGAAAAAAATAATGCAATATATGTTAAGAAAAATAAAAAGAAGAAGAAGAAGAAGGTAGCAGGAGGGGAAGAATGAAGCGGGGGAAATCGGGAGGGTTAGACGAACCATGAGAGACGATGGACTCTGAAAAACAAACTGAGGGTTCTGGGGGGGGGGTGGGAGGATGGGTTAGCCTGGTGGTGGGTATTGAGGAGGGCACATTCTGCATGGAGCACTGGGCGTTATGAACAAACAACGAATCATGGAACACTACATCTAAAACTAATGATGTAATGTAGGGGATTAACATAAGAATAAAAAAAAAATGAAGAGGAAGAAACTCAAAATGACCAAAATATAATTTTTAGACAAGTAATAGAGTTATTGAAATCACATAATGTTACCACATTGGAAACATTGCAAATAATAATAATAAACATACATGCACACATATACATATATATACAACATATACATGTATGCATACATACACACACACATATATATACTTTTTTTTGCCATTCCTTAAAAGCTTTTATCTTTTTTCTTCTTCAAGACAAGATTTCTGTTCTACACATCATTGTGTACATGTGTATACATCTAAAGGAGTCTGGCATAGCCTCCCTTCCCATGGCAAAAGCAACCCACAGGTCAGTGGAAACTTTTACTCAGGAATTGGAGACACCTATAAAATTTAGTCACAATTTTTGCATTTTTGACTATTTGTTCTTATGTTTACTTACATGCTTGAATTCTTAGTTCTAGCGGAAAACAAAATGGAAAGTGCAATCATTTATGTATGAATTAGTTCAAAATTATATTGAGAGTCTGTTATGTACCAGGCATCATGAACAATATTAAAGATGTTGGCACACGCCATCTATAAATTTTCATGGAGAATCTGAAAATAATTAAGAAAGGAGAGAATCCCAAACTAAGGGAAACATTTGGTACAGATGAGCTGATTCTTTAATATTAAATACAGCATTTTTTTTTAAGAATTGCATTTATTTGGAAAAATGTCTAAAAAAAAAGAATTGCATTTAAACGTTATGTTCAGAATAAGGTTTACAGTTAATATATCATTCCCTAAATAGTAATTCTTAAATCTCAGTTTATAAGTTCTAATCTACACATTCTCAGATCATTTGCTTAGATTGTTAGAAACATGATCTCTATTAAGGTGAATGGAAAAAGTGTGGCTTCAAACTCCTACCAGTGCTTTGAAAAATTACAACTAAGAATTACAAGCCTTTCCAGCTGCTGATACTAATATTTACCAAAAGCTGAATTTGGAAAAGGTTCACAGATGTGAACAATTTTATCAGAATTTCCTTTATCCTTTTTTGTCGATTATTTGAAGAGTGCTTTCAAGTAAACTCAATTTTTTCATAGGTCGAAAATTGTTCTTTTTAACAATTTAGCAATTTTCCTGTCCAAACAGGAAAGATATATATACATAAAAACAGCAGCAAATACTAATTTTATACAATCTAAAGACAAAAATTAAAATATATCAGAAACATATTTTCAAAAATGTATGACTTGAAAAACTTTCCCTGAAATTCCATGGAATTTGAAAAGAAACACAAATTGTTCAATATTCCTGTGAAGATACTAGAATCTATTTTCAAGGGAGAATCTGAACAATCGGTGCTTTGCCTACTTAGGACTGGGGTTCCTTAAAATAGGGGAATCAAGGTGATAAGTTAACATCAAATAATTTCCCACCAGGATTGTGATTATGGAGAATGACAAATGTTTACAGTACAATTTTAAAAGTTAAAGATACGTTACCAATCCACAGTGTCTGTCTTGCTTATATCCATTTCCTCCTCAGGGCTAACCCATCACCTTTCAAGCAGACAATGGATCTGGTTGTATAGTTTATTAATAGTAATTTAGTAATAGTAATAACAATAACAGCATTTTGTATTTGTATAGTACATTGCCATTGACAAAACATTTTATTTTACTTGCAGTTTTTCGTCCAATCCTTTTAAGAAGAACTCAGGTCATTGCATATGGCTACAGTTAGGTGATATTCAGACTCAGGTGCAAACAGTGCTACCCAGAATTAGACAGCCTGAAAACTGCACGTCCAAGTCCAGCCTCCCCTCCCTGCCTTACCCAACACTTGTATTTGTTTCCTTGGCCTGCTTCCACTTCTTCCACTAGAGTAGTCTTTACCAGTACATGATTATGAAACCCAACTAAATCTATACCTGTCTTTCCAACCACACCGTATGATTCTTGAATTTGGGCTCCACAATTTTCTCCTAAGTAACCTATATATTTATTTTAAGAGCATCAGAGACTTAAAAGCTTTTAGTAGAACAAACATAAATCTTTAATTTTCAGGTGAGGAAACAAAGACTAAAGGGGACAAAAGACCCTTTTCCAATACCAATTAATTTTTAGTCCTTTAGCTCTTTGAGATGGAGCTCGCTGCTTTTCAATATGGAATTAATTTCATGTGGGAACTAGATTATTAGGAATCCAATGAACTCAACTAATGCAACAAAAGAAAGCAAATGGATGAATGCATGAATTTTATCAAATATTTATGGTTCTTATTGATATCCAATGATTTCACAAACTTCAACTTTACACTTACCCTAAGTCATCAACTTTGGTCATTTGTTTGGTGTGGCATGTTGTAAGCTCTAAGAGCAAATTCTCTGGGGTCACAACTTGGCTTTGACATTAAATGTCGGATCTTGGACAAATTACTAACTTCTACGTGTCCCAATTTTCTCATATATAAAATATGAAAACTAATATTATTTTCTTCCTCAGATTGTTGTGAGGATTCCTTGAGTTAATACATAAAAAAGTGGGACACCTGAGTGGCTCAGTCGGTTAAACGTCTGCCTTTGGCTCAGGTCACGATCCCAGGGTCCTGGGATCAAGTCCCACATCGGGCTCCTTGCTCAGCAAGGAGCCTGCTTCTCCCTCTGCCTGCCTCTGTCTCTCTCTCTCTCTGATAAATAAATAAAATCTTAAAAAAAAATACATGAAAAAGTATACAAAATAGTACTTGGCAAACAGAAGACTTTCAATAAATCCTAGCTATTGTTATTACCATTTTTAATTTATTTTTCTCAGTTTCTGAATAGTTCAGATGAATCTGGATTTGAACGATACATCTGGTTTTCCAATTAGCTATTGCTAAATATTCTCAGAAAGGTAGCCAGCTCTAATGCTGACCTTAGAGAAATTCAGTATAGTTCTGCCTAGTGGCAGGATTTTCTGTTCTGAACATTTTTCTTTTTGTAAAATTGTGGTACAGATTCATTCCAATCAAAGTTTTAGCAAGCTGTGTTTCCATTATTAAGGTAGAGGAGATGGTGGAGAACTTTTGTATCATTAATAGGTGAATTGTTTGTATCCATGTTTCAAGCTTAAATCAGTAAAATTCCATTTAGTTTTAATTTGAACTATGTCTCTTTGAAAGCTCATATTGATGCTTTAAAATTGTACTCAACTTTCTCTTTGCCTTGAAATTATCATCTTAACTGAAAAGGTCATAAATAAATTCACCCTGACTCTACATAACATCTGTAATTTGAAATAGAAAAATAAAAGTCTGTATTTCCAAAGTTGTTACTATAGCTCACTTGATAGCCATATTTTTATTTTCTTGTATCTTTTACTTCAATTTAGTCAAGACCATCTCATTATGGAAGATATCAATTTATGTAAATCCTTTCTCTTTTTTTTGCTTTTATTAGTTTGAAACAATGTGCAACATTATTTAACTCAATTTTGTCTTTAAATTGAGTGAGTTGTAAGTAGATCAAGGTTACCAAAAGGTTCTCGGACTACACATTATATCTTTGCCGTATGTCTGTATTGTATTTTGGAAGACGTTAACGGAGGCCTTAATCAATTTGAATATCCTAAATAAAAGTTTAAAATAGAACCATTCATCTAGACATATGATCTACAATACATGAACTAACTGTATTGTCTAAAATACCTGGTCGACTGTTGGACTCCCTCACTTGTTTAGTTATTTGACTTTACATGAGCCTATTCTTAAATAGTGTTGATCACTTGAGGATATAAAAGAAATTTATTTTAGACAGAGTAAATGAAAATACAAGTTAGACATTCCATCCAATGCAGTTTGTTGTAATCATAAGAAAATGAATTAAGTGTACAGGATCCTTTAATGATGAAGGGAATAGAATGTCATTGTCTTTTTTAGTATGATGAATATTTATTCAGAACTGTCAGGAATGCTTACTACCTACTATGTCATGTTCATTAAACATGTTATACAGCAGTCTGTCAGGGAAAGAATCAAAAGATCTGCTAGAGAAAAATATGCTTCACAAGCAACAGAGATCATCATTAATTCAAAAACAGAATACTCCATTTAAAACAATATTTTTTTCTGCTTCTCACCCAGCCCCCAACCTTCAAAATTCAGTAAGATGGTATCAAATATAAAATGTAGCGTGGATACAATCCAAGATTTTTCCCTTGATATATATTAGAAAATTGGAACAGGATGGTTATATTCCTGATAGTTGAAGCCTTACTACACAAGTTACTAAAAACAAACAAACAAACAAACATATTTATGTAATACTGATGGCTAAAAAATTACTAGTAACAAGGAGTATTGTCCCAATCCAGTACTCCTAATTGCATCATCATCATAAAATATTGACAGAAATAGAAGAAGAAAAAGAAGGAGGAAGAGGAAGAAGACAAGGAGAAAAGAAAGCATGTACTATTAAGATCTCTACTGCAGAATATAGACTGAGTTTTCATCATCTTGCAACTCAATCTGTTGAAGAATGAATAACATGAGGTAGCTTATTTGAAAATTTAAATAAGAAGTAGAAAGGAATTGATTGTTAAAAAATTTACATTTTCAAAGCAATTCTGTTAATCTCTAGTTACTATATCCTGAGCATGGTATATTTACAATTTTTTATTTTTGCCAACTATGTTCTGAACATACTGAAAGTCATTTCCTTTGCTTTCAAATTTATCTTTAACTTCTTTTTTTAATATTTATTTATTTATTTGAGAGAGAGAGAGAGATTGAGAGCATGAACAGGAGGGAGGGGCAGAGGGAGAAGCAGACTCTAGCTGGATCCCAGGACCCCGAGATCTTACCTGAGCCAAAGGCAGACGCTTAACCAACTGAGCCACCCAGATGCCCCAAAATTTATCCTTAACTTCTAAAAGAAAAATTAAAAATGCCTGTGAGAGGTTCAAAAGCAACCTGGGTAGAGTGTTTTTGATGTCAGAGTGGGAGTTCTTGGGGAGGGGGAATGAAATAATCCTTGGGGAGCAAAGTAAACCATTTTCGGGGCTTTTGGGAGTCAAAGTACTGCATTTGTGAAAAGTTATGTAACAGTGGCAAAAGAGTATATTAGTAACACCTCCTCTTCTTCTTTCCCTAGATTTCACCGACATTTGTTTATTATTTTCTTTTTCTGCCAAAAATCACTACTGTGGTGAAAGTTAGAAGACATGGATTTGTTTAGGCCACTCCCCAGTCATGAGGATGTGGACAATTTTTATGAAAGTTCACTTTTCTTTTTTTTTTTTTAAAGATTTTATTTATTTATTCATGAGAGACAGAGAGAGGCAGAGGGAGAAGCAGGCTCCCAAGGAGCAGGAAGCCCGATGCGGTACTCGATCCCAGGACCCTGAGATCATGACCTGAGCCGAAGGCAGACGCTTAACCATCTGAGCCACCCAGGCGCCCGGAAGTTTACTTTTCTTGATCTGAAAGTGGGGACAATCATATTTTCCTACTCGCAGAAGTTAACTTCTTGGATGCTACTTTGATATAATTCATGTACACATACAAAAAATAATCTGTAATTTGTATCAAAAACCTGCTAGAAAAAGGTACTTCATAAATAAGGAAGGTCGTCATGAATTCAAAACAGAATATTCCATTGGAAACAATAGATCTTTTTTTTCTGCTCCTCAACCACTCCTCTGATTATTTTTTCTTACTTTCCCTGGCATCACTCTCCCCAACCAAAAAAAGAAAAAAAAAAATGAAGAAGAAGAAGAAAGAAAAGAAAAGAAAAATGCTTTTCTTATTTGAATAAATTTGTGATGTCACTGTTTGGTGAGATGGAAATAAAATTGTTGGGAAAAAATTATTTAGGAAACTGGCCTGAAAATTATAAATAACTACCATATTTGAGCAGGAAGAAATAAAAATTCCTTCCCTATAGAATTACTAAAATATGTAAATTTTTAATATTAAAAAAACAAGTGTAAGACAAAATAATGCAAAAAACCTTAAAAGGTAGTATATTTACAACACTCTGCCCTAGAATGGTGTTATTTAGCATTTCTATATTGATATAGAATACTTATGATTAATGGATACAATGCTACATCATAAATCCAGGAAGAATCTTATACCAAAAGAATTGTTGAATATTTTTATGTCTATATTTGAGATCATTTCATTAAGCTATAATTCTATAAAAATAGGCAATCCATGTACAGCCTATATAGATCTACATAGATTATTTCCTTAATCATAACTGATTTTCTAGCCCTGCCAGGTGACAGTCTCCTGCACTTGATTATCTGATTTGGAAATAAGAGTTATCCAAATATCAAGTGGCCACGCAGCTAACACTGGTTGATTATTGAAAGAAAAAAAACACACATGTGATTCCAGGAAAAGTTATCTTTTTTTTTCTGCACTGCAGTTTGTCTAAAATTAGTCTTATTTTTCAGTTTTATCAATTTACTTATTTCTTTCACCGTCATTACCATTTTTCAGTTGTACGTTTAAGAATTCTTGACATCACCTTGACTTTCCTTTACCTACTCAGTTCCTGTCATTTCTCCTCTCACTTATCTTTCAGATTTTCTTGATCCACCTGTTCTCATGCCACCAGCTAATCTAGGTCCTCATCGCTTCATAGCTGGATGACTATGATAGCCTCATAACTGATATGTCCGATAAGTTTCTCTCTTCTCCAATCCATCTGGCATACTTTGGACAGACTAATTTTGTAAGGGGCCAATTTCATCATTTTACTTCCTTGGTCAAAAATTGAAAAGGGCTTCCTCCTGTCTACCACATTGAGTCCAAATTCTTCTGCCTGCCTTTCATTGTGTTTTATTATCTGACTCTCTCTTCCCCTTGCAAACTTATTTCATGGTATTATGCGAGAAAACCTGTCAAAAATGTCTCCTCTTTGCCTTTTCCAAATCCAGTGATTAGTTTGTAAGTTTGTCATGTCTCCCTATTCCCAAACCACATTCAGTAAGGAGGTTTTCTTTGCTTCTTTCATATCCAAATGCCAGTCATTTTTAAAGCCCAATCATTTCACACACTTCCTGGAAACCATTAGTTTATATTGATCTCTTATTCCTTTATTTGAAGTATTTATTTTCAGTTTCAATACAGTCAGTATTTCATACATTAATAATTAATTTTCGTTTCTGAAACTTTTTCCTGGGCCAAACACTATGCTTAATGTTTGACAGACATGAACACATTTAATTTCACAGGTCTAGGAGTTATAGAGACCCAGAATGCCTATAGTTTGTGATTAAAACCTGAAGATTTCAGAAACAACAAATGACCATGAAGATCCAATATTCTCATTATAAGAAATCTTTTATTGTGCCTAATTTAGGATTGCCATGTTTAGTAAATAAAAATACAGGAATAAAGATATAGGTAGACTTTCATTTCTATTAAAAAAATCAAATACTTTTTGATAAGTATGAAGTCCATGCAGTCCTTGAGACTTATTCATACAAAAATGTTATTCATTGTTTATCTGAAATTTAAATTTAAGTGGCTTCTTGTATTTTATTTGACAATTCTAGTCTCAATCTGATGTGGATTCCAAAGACTTCATAATAAATAGTATCTTTCTCATACAATATTAAGAATATGGACAATAGTAAAGCTTCTCTTCCTTCAGGCTTAGCTTAAACTTTTAGTAAAAGTAGAACGAGAAGTTTGTACTCTGAGATTCCTTCTAGATTGCTTCAAACACATGAATATCAAGCATAAAATATAATAATAAAAATATATAATGTTCAAAACAAGATCAAGATTCTTGGGATAAATAGAATTAAAATGCAAAGCAGTGAGTGGGGCTTAAGCCACATGTACCCTAGACTGTTGGTCAAGAAGCAGGGCGAGGGGTGCCTGGGTGGCTCAGTCGTTAAGTGTCTGCCTTCGGCTCACGTCATGATTCCAGGTCCTGGGATCGAGCCCCACATCGGGCTCCCCGCTCTGCGGGAAGCCTGTTTCTCCCTCTCCCACTCCCGCTGCTGTGTTCCCTCTCTCGCTGTATCTCTCTCTGTCAAATAAATAAAATCTTAAAAAAAAAAAAAAAAAGAAGAAGCAGGGCGAGAGGGCGCCTGGGTGGCTCAGTTGGTTAAGCGACTGCCTTCGGCTCAGGTCATGATCCTGGAGTCCCGGGATAGAGTCCCACATCGGGCTCCCTGCTCGGCAGGGATTCTGCTTCTCCCTCTGACCCTCCCCCCTCTCATGCTCTCTCTATCTCATTCTCTCTCTCTAATAAATAAATAAAATCTTAAAAAAAAAAAAAAGAAGCAGGGCGAGAAAGCCAGGTGACCATCTCATGAAGGACAATAGAGGATAAAGATTCTAAACACGAGTTAGAATCAGGAATCAGGTTTTCTGAAAGTAGGGTTTGAGGTAGACTTTTTCCATTCATGAGAAGAGGTTGAAAAAAGGCCATTAGCAAGCAAATTCTTAGATTATGGTTTATGTGATATTGCTGTTTAGCGAGGTGGGGTACATTAATATGCTATTCCATGTTTGTAATTATAATTTCTTTTTATTCTGATTGCAATGACTAGAACTTCCAGTATACTGACAGCAGGCATCCTAACCAGTCGTGATTTTAAGAGGGAATGCCAAATTTCATCTTAACGTTTATTGCACTGTTGAGTTCAGACAGATAACCTTTAGGAATCCAGTCATGATTTAATAGTTATGTGATTTTTTTAATCAAGAATCGGGGTTGTATATTACACCTACTTTATGTTATTTATAAATAAAAGTATGTTTTATACTTTATTTTTACATTATATAAGCCTTGTACATAGTGATATAAAGTGATACTTTCAGTAGCACTCTACAGTTATATTTTGTGTTATAGATCTTTGGTAGTTCTCATGGAACACAGCTATAGTTTAAAGCAGTCTTTCCAGGGAAAAGACTGAATTTCAAACAACTCATTGATGTATTAATTAAAGAATGCCTCTATCAACTTTTAAAGCAGAAATACTTCAAAGAATTTTTGACACCTGTTTTAGTCTCTTCATGTATTTGTTATTATTTGTCATATTTCTCTGATATTGTGATAAATATAATGTTGGAACTGACACTAGATTATCTATGGACTCCTGCTTATGTAACCACTAGCAGCTCTAAGTTTTTCTTGTTATCTTTTCTTTTACTTGCATCCCTTCCCTCAAGGAACCTAATTCATAGATCTCCTGGACTCTATCCTCTTTGGCTAAAATACTCCAAGGTTTGAGAACTTTACCTCAGTCACTGGACCTTCCTATTATTGCTCATTTCTTTCTTCCAGTATCTTCCCTATTCTCCCCAAATATTACTGTTCAGATATAATGGTTTAATTACTAAACTCTACTGCATCTCATTCATCTGGTTCTTTTCTTTTTTCCCCCCAACATTTTTCCAAGTATAGTGCACAAGACTAAAGATCAAAGATCAATACAATATTAAATGAACCGGAACAAACTGTCTTAGAAAGCTACTCTCAGTAGGATTTCTACGCATCAGAGCACTTGCCAACAGGTGTTCAAAACTACCCTGAATTTGAGTGGACATCAAACCTCAATGAAAAAAAGCCTAGAAGAGATTCTCGCAATATATGCCCTAAATGTTTCTAAGTGTATTATTGTAGCCAGTTTGGCAAATATTAATAACTAATATTTATTCAACTCATATTCTGGGATCATTCTGGCCATCTAAATATATTCATTCCTGTCATTCCCACAATAGGACTTTGAGGCAGATGCTATTAAAAATCCCTACATTAGGGCGCCTGGGTGGCTTCGTTGGTTAAGCGACTGCCTTCAGCTCAGGTCATGATCCTGGAGTCCCTGGATCGAGTCCCGCATTGGGCTCCCTGCTCGGCAGGGAGCCTGCTTCTCCCTCTGACCCTCCCCCCTCTCATGTGCTCTCTCTCATTCTCTCTGTCTCAAATAAATAAATAAAATCTTTAAAAAAAAATCCCTACATTACAGATTGAGTAACTGGGACACTGAGAGGCTTAATATTTGCACTAGGTCACATAGCCAGTACATATTACAGGAAGTTTAGAACCAAAATTATTTCATTCTAGAGGCTATGAATGTAACCATTAGGTTAGTGGTCTTCTGGTGATTTTGAAAGATCTTGACTTTACCCTTGTGAAGCCAGAATCCTAGGGATGCCTAGAGTTAAATTGTGTGGAAGTGGAATGGCTGGTAAATTTTATAGAGTCATATACAGGGCCACTGGAGAATCTCACCAGTTCTTGGAACTTCAAGATTATGGCCTCATTTCCAGATTATATTTTGGCCTTAACCGTTGAGAATGTTTAAATAAGAACGTTAACCTGAGTTATCCAATCCACAAAGGGAGAAAGAAGTTTCCCAAAACAATATGAAGGAAAATAGCCTTGAGTAGTTGGGGATAAAAGCGCACCTCCTAAATTACCCAGAGACATCATATTCTCAAAGTCAGCCATTCAGAAGATGATCAGCCATCTAACAACTAACGTGTTTGATTCTCAACCTGAGAAACGGGCTTTGTAACAGCCAATTTATCAAAATCATATTCTGCTGTCAAAGACTTGGTGGCTCCAAAAGACATCAAAAGATACAAAATGAGTTTAATGTTAGCTATACTTTCTGAATCTCTGCTATATATGGCAGGCACTGTCTCAATGACTTCAGTTGTTTTTTTAAAATGTTATTCTCACAGTATGGTTGGTGAATTTGATTTTAGTAAATTGGCTGTGATTGTATCAAAGCATTCTCTACTCTGAATGGGGGAACTACTGTATTCCTTTCTCAGGTTCAGAATCAAATCCATATGTTATCCATTAAAATGGAGGTAAGTATCAAAATCTTCATTTTAAAGATGAGGAACCCAAGACTTCTAAGTTCTCATAGTTACTAAAGGGCAGTACCAAGTTGTAAGCCTAGGTGTCCTTTGGTTCAAAACAAAACAAAAATAAATCTGAGATTCCCTGTTATCCAAAGTAGCATGCTGACGTTTGAACTCAGCTCTCATTATATCCAGCACAGTCTCTTCTCCAAGCTACATTTCCTCAGTTCTTTCAGCCAATGTTCATATGAAATAATTTCAAGATTTTTTCACAAGCCTGGTATCTCCTTGTGAAGATTTGTCAAACTTCTTTTTAAAAGATACCAATAACTGACCACTCTTGTCTGACCCGCAGACAGTTCTCTCTCACATCTTAACCTCCCTGGCCTTCAATTTCTCACATATAGGTGTACAAAATTTGCTTATCTATTTCAGAGTTGAAGTGAATTTCAATGAAATCACGTGTTAAAACATTTTTAAGTATGTGATGCTATATAAATTGTATCATTATTACTAGTGTAGGAACAGGTACATTAAAGTTTAATAATATTTCAAATATTATTTGTAGTCATAAACTTTCCTCTCAAAAGACATAATATTCTTTCTTTTGATACACATTTTACATTCTTCAAAAGAACTCTAAAGTGTTTTCTAACTATTAGCTTAACATTTTCTATGGTGCACAGACCGAATGTATTTTGTACTAGCTCTAATTTGCAAATAGAAAAAGACATGAAGTAGGAACCATTTGGTAAATTAATGAAACATTTAACAATTATACAGATTTTGTGACTCCAAATCAGTACATTAAGGCTTTTGATTCACTTATCTTTAATTCATGTGTAGTTCATTGATGCAAATGTTTTGGCTATAACATTTCTATTGAATCAAACATATGCTCCATTAAAGACTCCATGTGACCTTAGGGCCTTATCTGACTTTCTAACTTAACTCAAATGATATTAATGATGGAACACATTCTCATTTCCTGTAAAATTTTAGAACGCTTTCATACTACTGCTTACGAAAATGATTGCTCAGTAACCACTGGTGGCAATTTTTCGTACAAAGTAAACTTGTGTGGCATTTGTCTATATAATTTACCTGCTTAGCATAGAGACAATTTCTATGATTAATTTTATTTTTAATTTAAGCCCTCAGATGCATAACAAATATATAGATAAAAATGACATCAATAAGCACCACCAAAAAATTAAGTCATTATTACTAAAAGTACATATTGATGTGTATATTTCTAGATATTTTTATGTATATATATTTTTGTTACGTTTTACACTATGCTTTCTTACCTAACTATAAATTGTGAACATTTCCCAAATCAATGAATACATTTCTTCAAAATCATTTTTATTAATTTCTAGTATTTCAGCATATAAATGAAACAAAATTTTTCTAGATCACTCTCTATTGAAGGGCCTTTATATTACTTCTAAGTTTATTTATTAAGTGATACAACAGCAGTTATAATTGTGGCTAAATCTTTATTCTAATATTTCACTGTTTCCTGGGGATAGATTACTAAAAACGGAATCGCAGCATTTTTAAGGTTTTAGATCCATATTGCAAAGTGATTCATAGAATGGTTCTATGGAGTCTATGACTTGACATACCAAAACTACTTGTTCTAAGATAACCCCGGCTGTAGTCATTTTTAAATTAAATCTTTCCCAATTGTCTAAAAGAGACATTGTGTCTTCTCGAAGATCGCATGTCTGTCTCAGTCCCTATATATTTAATGTGTGAATGGCCATATTTATACCTTCTACTTCACAGTTCTTATTCATGTTCATTTTTTATTCTAAATAGAATTTTCATATTTTGTCGTGATTTTGTAATTTAAGGATATCGGTCTTCTCTGTTTGGATTGAGTCTATTTTTAAATTTATATTTTTTTCCATATGGAAATGGGTTTGCAATGTAGGGGAGGCAAAATTTTATCTCTTCCCTTTTTAGGGTTTTTCAGCTGTGCCTGAGAATTAAACTGATGTAAGACAGAGTAACAGGAGAAAAGTATACAAGTTTATATAAGTGTTACATGACACAGGAGATCTCATAAGGAAACGAAGCTCAAAGATGTGGCAAAACCTAAATGTTTTTATACTAGGTTGGACAAAGAGACACAATTGTGAAGAAACTAAAATATATGGTGAGGCCAAAGGAAGATAAAAAATATTTTAACAAGGTCTGTTTGTGCAGAATTCTCTCAACTTTAACTCCCAAATGAAGAATATTGCTTTTCTCCTGGTAAAGGAAGGGCATCTCTCACATGGGAATTTTTACCTTCTATTTTCAGAAGAAAAGGGGAGATTAAATGCTTTGCTTGCATTTGCTGTTTGCTTGTTTTCTAAGTGCCTTTAGCTCAAAATAATCCTTATGTCATAGTGGACATATTTTGGAGTGACATATTCTACCAACTTCAAGAATATAGTTTTTCTTTACCTTTCCTTATGGAAATATATTAAAAATGCATATAACTGAACTGTTACTTAAGTTTATGATTTCTGCCTTTGTTATAACTTTTTAACATCCTTTTACATGCATATATATAATTTAATATTCTTATTCTGTTTAACAATTTTAATCTATTAGGAATTTATTTTGATTTATGGTCCTCAAAATCATTCTGTAGCCATTTGATCCAAAGTGTTTATGAAATAATCCATCCTTTTCTACTGATTTGATCTGTAACATTTATCATGCTTTTGTGTTTACCTAGATCTATTTCTGAGATTTCTCTTTTCGTTCATTCATTTTGTCTCTTTATTACATCAATACCACATCATTTTAAGTAAATAACATATTTTAATATCTACTAGGATAAATTTCTTATTACTCTACTTTTCTAAAATAAAACAAAATTATTATGTCAAGTTCTAAAGGAAATCCCACTGGCATTTCATAGGGATTATATTAATTTATTCATTAGTTCTAAAAGAACTGGTATCATTATAATATTAAGTCTTCCAAACAAGAATATGGAATTTATCTCCAGTTATTCATGAATCTATTATGACTCTCAGTAAAATGTTTAAAGTCCTGAACACAAGTACATTTCTTAGTTTTGAGAAGCATACCATAGTTGTATAAAATGTTAACATTAAGAAGGCTGGGTGGAGGATATATTGGAATTCTGTGCTATAGTTGCAAACTGGCCATAAATCTAAAATTATTCCAAAATTTAAAAATGTATTAAAACTATTGGTTTTTTTTGTTTGTTTCTATCCATTTAAATCAAACATGCTTTAATGGGCTTAAAGTGAATTTCATGATGACAGGAACTGGTGAACCACTCACCAGCCACATAATCGCTCAGTGCTTCCAGAAACCTGAATACCAACAAGAAAGCCTCAATAGAAAGCAGATAATCACTTAGCCAAAGAAGTTTCTTGGAATTCTTACTTCCCTTCTTCCTTGTCTTCCTCCTCTCTCAGGAAGTTTCCAGCTGTATGCATGTTCAGGATGTGAGAAGGGTAAAAGAGTCTTATCTCACTAATGCAGACAGGGACACTGTAAAAACCATGCCCCAGATGCAGTCAAAAGACATAAGGGCACGGGCCTGGGTCAGGCCTGCTCCATCAATTAAAATAATAATAATAATAATAATTCTCAGTAGCCACCACGGAGGGCTAACAGGCCCAGGAACACTACTCTGGACAAGTCAGCTTAATGAAGTATTGTACATTAAGACTGATCACTCCTTGTCTAGACCATGATACTGTCATATAGCTGCAAAAGGGGTAAGCTCTAGAAATAGTCCTGGCACTTAGTAGCTGCATACTGTGCACAAGTCACTCAACATCTCTAAGCCTCAGTTCCTTCGTCAGTGAAATTCTGTTGCTCTTGCAATGGAGTTGTGTCTTAATCTTGTCAAACTGTGTAATGATTTCCTGAAAACTATAATGAGAGCAGATAATGAGGTAGCCATTGTTCTAGATGCTGGAGATACACTAGTTTCTCTTACACTCACTAGTTACTTGAGTTACCTGATGGCAGGAAGCAATTTTAATTCATTTTGCTATTACCAGCTCCCAGCACCAGCTAGTTCTACGAAGAATTCAGTGAATATTTAGCAAAGACATTTCCTTGACAAGGGTAGCCTCATACATTGTAAAACTTTTGAGGTTTCGCCAAGTGAGAGATATTCTGACCCTTTTCCACTCCCTCAGAAGTCCTGGGGTCTCAGGAAAATTCTACTTATTGTTTGGGAGAGTAGGAAAGGCAAAGTTTATGACTGCACAAGGCATGAAGAGGTATAGGGAAACTCTCTTCATCAGGTGCTGCTTTGATTACCTTTCCTAGACTTTCTGCCATCACATTGAGAAATTCTTGCATCGAGCTGAGTTGTCACAGCAGAAAAGTCTGATATTCTCTAAAGAATATGAATGTACCCATGGGAATATGTCTGGGAAATGAGAGTATTTGCCCGTGAGCTTCGTACAATATTATCGAGAGAAAGATCATGTTTGCCTAGCTCATCAGGAAATTCAGATGAAAGGGGCAGTGCTACCCCAATGTCTGAATGAAATACAGGACACCCTCTGGGTTTGTAGACTCAGGATTCCCAATTTTCAGTATTTATTATCAACATGACATGTGCTCAATTGATTGATGCTCCTCTGGGTTGCTTCAGCCCCACTAGCTTCATTCTCTTGGCTGCTCTAGATATATAAATGGCCCAGGGCTGGGAACACAGGCTCTTTGTTAAAAAAGGGGTTAGCAAATTTAAAAAAGGTGTTAAAGACAAACCAGCCCCTAATATAGACTTCCTCTCTGATGTAATCAGAAGAACTAAAAGATTTAGGAAGAAGCAAAAGGAGACTTGTGGGTGGTCTTGGGTCAAAACCCACAACTTTTATGTTTGCCTAATTCTAGGAATCTTTATAAATTTCATTCTTCAAGAGAGGTTATTCTTGAGCATCCATTTATGCACTCAGAAAACGAGTTACTATGAGATTTCATGTGGAATAAGGCAAACATGAAAATAAAAATATGATTAAGGTTTAGCTTTCAGGATTCTTCTTCACACCCATGTTATTATTAAGAGCTAATATTGGTAATACCACAAACATATGAAAAAAATCTGAAAGGTGTTGACAACGGGCTAAAGAAATCCCTGAACTTCAGATTCCCCTATGCCAGAAACCAAATATTGTGTTTAAGGACACAGAATTCATATGCACAAAATATATAGTGGAAACATTGTTGCAGATGTTTAGATTCCCTCTATCATGAAAAACACGTCGTTACCAATTATTCTTAAAATTCAATAGTGTAGTGGTGGCGCCTGGGTAGCTCAGTCGTTAAGCGTCTGCCTTCGGCTCAGGTCATGGTCCCAGGGTCCTGGGATCGAGCCCCGCATCGGGCTCCCTGCTCGGCGGGAGGCCTGCTTCTCCCTCTTCCCCTCCCCCTGCTTGTGTTCCCTCTCTCACTGTGTCTCTCTCTGTCAAATAAATAAACAAAATCCTTAAAAAAAAAAAAAAACTCAATAGTGTAGTAACCAGGACAAGTGAGAAACCAGCGACAATATGGGGATGTATAATTAACCATTAGAAAAGTGTAATGGACATTATTTTAGGTCTGCCTAAGAGCCAGGTTATAGCCAAACATAATTCGTGGTCAGTGATGAAATGCAGGCTGTTGTGATTCTGCCTTTCAGAGGAGGCACTTGGACAAATGGAAAAGGCAATCAAAGATTTGTGAGCCATGCTTAGTCCATTTATTTTTGACAGGGTGTTTTCTGATAGTGTGCACGCATATGTATTTGTGCATTTGGTAACCAAGGTATTATGCAAACTATATAAACAGTGATTTTTTGCTTTGAAAACAAAATTAAGCAAGTGCTACTAAAAAATTAATAACTGCTGGTCCTTTATATAACCTTCGATTATGGTATGCATTCTTGTAGTCCTTTCTTAAAAGAGGCTCCTTAAGGAATTATAAGTAAAGTTTTATATTAAAAACGTTTTAGAAAATATATAGTAATTCTACTAAAGTAAACTTCTCAGACCCAAGTCATAACCTCGATCTTATTAAATTGCTTAGGACAGTTCATAGAAAATCAACTTTATTTTTATATAGGTAAAAAAATTTCAGTCAAAGTATATAAATTGCAGTTTGTTCTATCAGATCTTTCAAGACTGTACCTT
The DNA here is from genome assembly GCF_002201575.2 of Neomonachus schauinslandi. Lineage (NCBI taxonomy): Eukaryota > Metazoa > Chordata > Mammalia > Carnivora > Phocidae > Neomonachus > Neomonachus schauinslandi. Next base: position 131,338,824 of record NC_058406.1, on the reverse strand, counting down.
ACTTCCAACATACATTTCTAGGAAGTCAAGAAAAGAGCAGATTAATTTCCAATTAAAAAATTTGCTGAGGAAATTTCTGAGTCATCTGTTCTTTTTCTTCTCCCTTTCTCTGCCTTTTGCAGTATTTCCCTATTGACCATAAAGTAGATTTTAAGCTGATACGTGCATTTAGTGAGGAGGCATGTTCTTAGTTTTGAAATGTTGATAAGTAGAAGCCCATTTATATCTTTTTCTCTTATTGACAAGTTAATTTACCTTTTATTCTTAACCACCTCCCAGCTCATTTTATATTGTGGCTTTGTGGTTTATAAAAGAAAACCTGTTCCTTGTAACTTAGAAGTAACTGATATTTATAATATGAAGACATGAAAGGTCTCCAAAACTTATCGTCTTTTAAGTTAGAAAGTATGTTTAGTTTTACCTGAAATAGGTTTATCTGAAAAAGACTCAGAAGTGTTTTCTCAGTGTTGGGTAAAGACAAAGCCCTTCTAGTGTGTAGCTAACAAGATCTTTTGTACAGAGGCTTTTGCTTACAATCTCCTCTCTTGGTATAAATGTTTATTTGGCCTCAGGATGAGCATTCCACAGCATGGTTTCCCAGTAACCCTACAACCACATGTGGGGGCATGCTTCAAAACATCCTTAAAGCATTTCTCCTGACCTTGCTTCAGTAGATTAACTTCAGTTAATCAGATTAACTCCAAATCTACATTGGAGGATCTTGATATTTTAAGTATGGCTTAAAAGAAATACTGACCAGAACTACAAAGGAGTGAATTTCAGAATCGTCAGTGGGCTCAAATTCACCATGAACTTAGAAGGGTGGTGAACACTCTAGAAGGAAAAGAGGAAACCGATTTCAATGTAAATTGTGGACACTACATTGTTTTAATTGAGCCTTTTCAGAACCCTTGGAAATGTAATTGTGGACACATTTTATGTACAGGATATTTTTCCTATTCTAATTCACATCGGCTATTAAGCAATGCTTTACACCGTAGGACATTTGCGATAACACTCTCAAAACACAGTGTACCTCTTAACCCATACCAAATCATCAGTGAATTTGGCTTGTTGTACTATGTGGACTAGCTGGGCCACAGAGATGGCTCTTCTCCATTCATTTAGGAACAGTAGATTCATTTACATGCTCAAGACTCTAATCTGCTAGGGTGAGTTTTCTGTGGCCCTGTTCTGTGGCAGGAAGTTCTCTGTGGCAGGAAGGGTATTTCCATATGCTCCCATCCTTTAATTACCCATCCTGAATAATTCATTTTACTTCTATTAGGGTTGTAGTTTGGGGGCAGTAGAAAATATTATTTGTAATTCTCCTTGCCATCAAATAATCTTATTATCAGTAGACTCTAAACTACTCTGTTAGAATTTTTGGGTTAATAGAGTGCCTGGTTGGCTCAATTGGTTAAGCGTCTGCCTTTGGCTCAGGTCATGATCCCAGGGTCCTGAGATCAAGTCCCTCATTGGGCTCCCTGCTCAGAGGAGAGTCTGCTTCTCCCTCTACCCCCCGCCCCGCCCCGCTCAAATAAATAAATAAATAAAATCTTAAAAAAAAGAACTTTTGGATTAATAGACTCATGCAGATATTTGACCTGCTATAAAATGGAACTACTATTCCTTTCCATCAAGCTTTAACCAGTAGTGGTCATTATTGCACTTTTAGACACTTTCTGAAAATTCATCTTGCCTGTGTAGAGGACAACTTTACGCTTTCAAGATCTGATTTCTTTCCCTCCTGGTCTCCAACCTTTGCCCTCATCCTCATTGTAACGGATGACTCTCTCCTCTGCACCACATCTTAGCTATTTATGGAGCAATACTGGGGAATTTCTAACACAAATTACAATTATTGGTTTGTTTATTTACCTCTCCTACTAGATAATGAGCACATTGAATGTAGTATATTTAGTTCCTGGAACACAGTAAGCATAAAATTAATGTCTATAGAATAAATCAATTAATGAACCATGTTTATTTGATTATTAGGCATGATTAATGAGGAGAAACTGAAATATAAAACACATCATTTAAAAAAAAACCTTTCAAAATCTAGATCATTGCAGAATTTGATGTGAAATTGACAATATACTTTATAAAACTCACAAAATAAATATATATTTAATAATTATGGTAAGTTAAACTGAAATGAAAGTATCAATTGTTTCCATTTTTATTGTTTTAGTTTGTGAACTTATATGTATTTAATATATCTGAATTGTGGCTTTTTTCTAATTTTCAGAGAAATATATCAGATTTTAGTTAAGCATTGATAGCAATGACAAACAATAAAACTTGAAATTGGGAAGTATTAAAGATACCATAATAAATTATTTTCTGGACACTTACAGAAGGAAGTTTTCATGACAGCATTTTAAAAAGCCTACAATGTTAGTTCTCATTGTAATATAAATCATTTCAGAAAGGTGTACCTTGGTCTGGCACTTGCAAATGTTTGAAAAGAAAAATAATGTAATACATGATAAGATTTTGCACTGGGGCCTATTTATATGGGAATCAAATAAAAGACTTCCCAGCACCATTTGGTTCCTTTGTGCAAACACCAAGTTACCTAAACACTGGCACAGAGGACAGAAATAACTGTGTATTTACTCTGTAATTATATGATACTCAACCTTATAATTAAAGGAACAACAGTTGCCATGTACACAAAGTAAGTGCTCTATAAAATAAAGCAATTACTGAAATAAACTATATAATTAAAAATCTCTTAAGGCAGCAACAACGCTTGCTCAGCTAATTCTGTAAGCACCAAGATAGTTACGCCATATGCATTATATTGCAGTTTACAATGAGTAGAAAATATATCTTTTTCAAAAGCATGTTCTCTGGAAAAGAACACAAACAAGCTAAAACCTTTTAACTTATTCCCAGATCTGGTACACCCACCTTGTTTGAGGAAAGGTTGAAGTGAGAAGAACATTCTGAACACTAACATCCAAATGTATTTTTGATAGTAATTGGTGATTCAAAGCAGACCTATTCATTGACATTAAGAGAAACAACATCTCTTTTTAAAGGCTCATCCCAATAAGCCCTATTACATTTCCAAAGAAATCCCAAAGATAATTGAGAAGATATTCTCTTTTAGAGACCCACATATGTTTGACTCTGAGATCCTTTGTTCCAAATAGGTGTACAAGAATTGCATAAAGACCAAGGAAGATCTTATATATAGTTCTCACTAACTTTCACTATCATTTTCCCAGCAACATTTTCTCTTTCTACCCTTACTTTTATTTACTTTCTTATAACTCTTTTTAATTATACCCTCTTTTGGGGGGGAATAAGATTTTATAAGTCCTTCCTGATTCATTTCATGTCACAGATAATGCAGAGGGGGTATCAAGAATGACTCTCCCAAATTTCTGACCTTTGCAACTGAGTAGATGGAAGGACCATTCACTAATAAAAACTACTGGAAGAAAGTGTGGAATATGAGGAGCTTAATTTTGGATATGTTGGATTTGAGATTATTTTGGAATTTACAAATAATACTTCAATTATGCAGGTGAATATACATGCGTGAACTCTGAAAAGAGCTCAAGGGTACAGAGGACAATTGAAGTCATGGGGATGGGTAAGCTTATCCCCCCCCCAAAAAGCACATTGTAATAAAAGGTTGAGCAACACTAACAGGGAAAGGCATGGTAGAACAGGATGAGATAACAATGGAAACTCAAGAGGTACCACTGTGGCTCAGTTGGTTAAGTGGTCGACTCTTGATTTTGAGTAGGGTTGTGATCTCAGGGTTGTGAGGTCAGTTCCGTGTCTGGCTCCGTGCTCAGTGCAGAGTCTGCTTGGGATTCTCCCTCCTTCTCGCCGCCCCCCCCCCACCCCGGCTCACGCTCTCTCTCTCTAATATAAATACATAAAATCTTTAAAAAACCAAACCAAACAAACAAAAAAACAATGGGAGCTCAAGAGAAATGACCGGTCTAGTAGGAAGAAACAGGAGAAAATTTTGTCAAAACACCAAGGGAAGACCATTTTTCTGATAGGCAGGAATGGTCAACAGTGTTAAATGCCATTGAGGCACAAAGGGATAGGAGATTGAAAATATCCTTTGGATTGAATATCATAGAGGGCATGGATGACTGTAAGAGTCACCAGTGATCGTGGAGGTTTTCAATATTTATGTGAATCTGAGGACTTTTTTTTAATCTTTTTTTTAATTATGTTATGTTAATCACCATACATTACATCATTAGCTTTTAATGCAGTGTTCCATGATTCATTGTTTGCGTATAACACCCAGTGCTCCATGCAGAATGTGCCCTCCTTAATACCCACCACCAGGTTAATCCATCCCCCACCCCCCTCCCCTCTAGGACCCTCAGTTTGTTTTTCAGAGTCCATAGTCTCTCATGGTTCATCTCCCCCTCCGATTCCCCCCCTTCATTCTTCCCTGAGCTGTGAATCGTGTAGGACTGTTGGATCACAGAACTGAACCTCTGAAACAAATAATACATTATATGTTATTTAAAAAAAAAAAAAAAAGGAAGAAGATAGCAGGAGGGGAAGAATGAATCAGAGGACTTTTTTAAAAAGTCAAATAAATGGCTACAGAATGAAACTACTTTATTGATAGGTGTCCATTTAGTAATAGATCACTGATAAAATAAGTAATAAAGATAGTATTACTTCCGTAATGCTTTCAGAGGAGTTATTTAATAGCATATATTTGAGAAGAGGAGTACATATATATTTAAGCAGCATGATTTATTCACACTTTCTAGTGTCCATATGAATCTGTGTTCTGTTTGCCATGACTCTGAGGCACATTGTCCTTGAATCGCAACTTTTAGGTCTACTTTAACTCATTTTAATGGACCTTTTTTGTTTGTTTTTATAAATAAGCAGAAATGGTTAAATTTTAAAAAATTAATATATTTACCTCTTTTCCATTCTGACCCAATGTGGAAAAGAAGCTGAATCAAAATATAAATGAATGCTTCGTCCCTCCAAAGTTTTCGAAACCCTATCACCTTTTGTACCATTTTTGGTGTTGTTATTTTCCTGTTATAACTAGTCGAGCCTTGTGTCCTTTTCTTCTATCCAAGAGCTATGTAATAGCAGCTCTTTCCCTTTTCCTAGGATTCTGTATTCCAGTAAGAATTGCTGGGAATGGGGTGTGTGTGCTACATTCTTCCCATCATAAGAGCTTCTTTTTAATTCCTGGCATCTTTTCACACCAATTATGACTCCTCCATGCAAGGAGGAGAAAAGAGTTGGGCAATAAGTGAGTTAGGGAGAAAAAAATCCTCGCAGGTCCTTCCCACAGGTATCCCCTGGGTTGTCAAGGGACCACCAGGAAGCAGAGGTTCTGCTTTGCTACTCCGTGCTGTTAAAGTTACAGAGACACCTGGGCCTGTGTTTGTCTAGCACTGCCTGCAATTAGGTGTGTAATCTGTCTAACTTGGGGAAGCATTATTAGGAAGTACTGCCCACACTAGACCCATACTTCTCAATATCACCTTTATAAAAGTGGCCTATGTTCAAATCTGTTCTAGCCATCTTTCAGCATGTTCCACCTTTAGGCAGGGAAAGAAATGCTGTCTAAAAATGCCAACGAGTATAAGCTTGAAGTGGAGTCTGAAGTCCTCTCTGAGATGCCAATCTCCTCTTTCCAACTGTGCTTGAGCAAGTCATTAAAGAAATACCAAATCTTCATTTAACTTTACAAATTTTAGGTTGTTTCAAAAAAAAAAAAAGATCTTATGGGCGCTTGGGTGGCTTAGTCGATTAAGCGTCTGCCTTCAGCTCAGGTCATGATCCTAGGGTCCCGGGATCAAGCCCCGCATCAGGGTCCCTGCTCAGCGGGGAGTCTGCTTCTCCCTCTCCTTCTGCCCCTCCCCCTGTTTATGCTCGCTCCCTCTCTCTCAAATAAATAAATAAATAAATCTTTAAAAAAAGATCTTATACCCAATATGTATTTTGGTTTTTTTTTTTCTCTCTATAGTTTTAGAGCAGGTGTTTTTTCTTTGACTACAACATTTCAAATACAATAAAACATACAGGATATAGTGATAACCCAATAATTTAGATTTTAAGTGTTCTTTTAAGTTTTGTGGCTTACTCTTATTTGTAAGCATGATGACTAAAGCTGTACCAAGAGTGACTGAGGTCATTATTAACAGGAATGAATGAGAGAGGGAAGGAGAAGGAGATGTCAATCCCAAGTGCTTGATCCTTATCCACCACACACCACTCCCTTGTCCTTAGATCCCACAAGTCCAGCTCAGCCCAGTGGGTCGGATATTAAGAAGGGTTTGTCTGCCCAAGGAAAGCATTCTATTGCAATTCCTGTCCTCCGCCGTCTCCATCCAACCTAAATAACATTTTTCAGCTCCAGAAAATGCTACCTCTATCTAATGGTAGAGCAATGTATCGGTAATGTTACCAGTAAAAGTGGCATTAGCCAGACAAAAAGAAAAGTTATAATAGGGCAAAAAGAATAAAAATAATAAGTTATTTTATTAAGGAGCACAAATGATTTCCTCTCACATATAAAAATATGTAATGTGACAGAAAAGAGACATATTATTAAAGAATAATTTAAAAATAATTATAAAGGATTTAAAATGGAAAATTCAAAAAAAATATCAGACTCAATTCTGACAAGTTAATTAGGGAGGTAGTATTGGGAGGCGCAGTTTCTTTCTTCTAAAGCACAAATATTGCAGCATCTGGGTGGTGCAGTCTCCTAAATATCTGACTCTTGGTTTTAGCTCAGGTCATGATCTCAGGCCTGTGAGGCTGGCCCCCCCAACCCCCTGTCAGGCTCCTGACTGAGGGGAGTCTGCTTGAGATTCTCTCCCTCTGCCCCTCCCCCTGCATGCTCTTTCTCTCTCTCTCTCTAAAATAAGTAAATCTTTAAAAAATAAAATAAAGTTGGGGCGCCTGGGTGGCTCAGTCATGAAGCGTCTGCCTCCGGCTCAGGTCATGATCCCAGGGTCCTGGGATCGAGTCCCTCGTCGGGCTCCCTGCTCAGCGGGAAGCCTGCTTCTCCCTCTCCCACTCCCCCTGCTTGTGTTTCCTCTCTAGCTGTCTCTCTCTCGGTGTCAAATAAATAAATCTTAAATAAATAAATAAATAAATAAATAAATAAATAAATAAATAAAATAAAGTAAAACACAAATGTTTTCAGACTTTATATTTCAGGAATCTAGACCCCGTTTCTTACAATGCTTGACTACCTATACTAAAGTAGATTTTCTTATGTATAATATATAATATGTTACATATATATTATATGTAAGTACTTGTTCTTTAGGGAAAGGTATAGCATGGGATTAAAAAATATTAAAAAAACAATTACAGTTACTACGAGGATATTCTTCCCTTTGAATTTGTGTGCAACATATTTCTTAAGTTTCAGTAAATGGATCTATTATGTTTTAGCTTTATAGAAAAGTTAAATAATGATTCATTTGAAATAAAATGGTACAAATGTGTCTATTAAATATCTGATTCACACTGGCCCTAGTTCTAGGTGGGTTATAGAGGTGATTACTATACAGTCTCTGTCCTCAGGAAACTTGTGTTTTATAGGAAGTGGTTAACACACACACACACACACGCACGCACACACACAAATAATGGAAAGGAAGAAATAAGAATGTCATTAGTTTTACAAATGGTTGCAAGATTTAGAATAGCAGGATGTGAGTTTTCACTGTGGAAATTGGAAAAGGAATCTCCCAAAGGAGGAAAAACATCTCACAGTGTCAAATTGTACAGACAGATCAAATCAGAGGGGGAGAAAAAATTATCCAAGGGATTTGTAAGGAAGACATTGGGGAACTAAGCTGGATCAAACGCAGTGATGTCTTTGGGAGGGTCAGAGAGAAACTGGATGGAAATAGGCCAAAATGTGAACACATCCATAAAAGATAGAAAAATAAGCTGCAGAGACTGACTAGGGCAAGAGGATGAAAAGTGTGAATGTTAGACAAGGAAAACTAGATTTGCTTGGTAAAGAAAGGGTTGTCACAGGAAGCTTATGCAAAAAATGATTTACACTTTTTACATATGTTTTAAAAAAATTTTCAGCTTTATTGGGATATAACTGGCACAAAACATGTAAGTTTAGGTGTATAATGTGATGATTTGATGAATTGAAGCAATTACAACAATACAGTTAGTTAGCACATCCTTCATCTTACATGATTACCATTGTATTTTGTTGTTCTTATTGTGGGCATATTTAATATTTACAATCTGTAATTTTCATGTATACAGTATGTTATTGCTAACTATAGTCACTATCCGGTGCATTACATCTTTTTCCAGTTTCTTGTGTACTCTTAGATTGTTTATTTAAAATCTTTTTTTCTTAATGCATGCATTTATCAGTATGAACTTCCCTCTTTGAACTGCTTATGCTACATCCCGTAAGTTTTGGTATGTTGTGTTTCCATTTTTGTTTGTTTCAAGATATGCTTTGATTTCCCTTTTGATTTAATCTTTGACCTATTGGTTATTTCAGAGTGTGTTGCTTAATTTCCACGTATTTGTGAATTTTCCAGTTTTCCTCCTGTTAATTTCTAGCTTCATATCATTGTGGTCAGAAAAGAGACTTGGTATGATTTCAATCTTCTTAAATTTGCTAAGACATTTTTTTCGACCTATCATATGATCCATTCTGGAGAATGTTCTGTGTGTACTTCAGAAGAATGTGTATTCCACTGTTTTTGGATGGAATGTTCTGTATATGTCTGTTAGATCCATTTGGTCTAAGATTTATTTCAAGTCCAATGTTTCCTTATCAATTCTCTGTTTGGATGATCTTTCCATTGTTGAAGGTGTATCAAAGTCCCTATTATCAAATTTCGCTTGTTTGTTGCTGGTATAGAGGAAAGTGATTGACTTTTGTGTATCAACCCTGTATCTTGCTACTTGGCTATATTCACTTATTAGTTCTAAGAGTTATGTGTTAATTCTTTCAGATGTTCTATATAGACAGTAACGTCATCTGTAAACAGTTTTATTTTTTTCTTTCCACTCTGTATACCTTTTATTTCCTTTTCTTGTCTTAACACTTTAGCTAAGACTTTCAGTGTGATGTTGAAAAGGAGTCGTGAGAGGGGACATCCTCTCCTTGTTGATCTTAGTGGTAAAACTAGTTTCTTACTTTTAAGTATGACATTCACTGTAGGCTTTTTTATAGGCTTTATCAAGTTTAAGAAGTTACCCTCTAGTCCTAATTTACTGAGAGTTTCTATTATAAATGAGTATCAGATTTTGCCAAATAATTTCTGCATCTAATGATATGATCACGTTACTATTATTATGTTTTAGCTGGTTGATGTGATAAGTTACATTAATTGATTTTCAAATGTTCAACCAGGCTTGCACACCTGGATTAAGTCCTACTTGGTTGTGGTATATAATTCTTCTGCATTGTTGAACTTGATTTTCTAATATTTTGCTAAGAATTTCTGCATCTATGTTCATGAGAGATATTGATCTATTGTTTTTTTGTAAATTTGGTTTTGGTATTAGGGTAATGCTGACAGAATGAGTTAGGGTCTTCCCTCTGCTTTTATCCTCTGAAAGTAATTGTAGAGAATTGTTATTTTTTTTCCTTAAATTTTTGATGGAACTTACCAGTGAATCCATCTGGGCCTGATGATTTCTGTTTTAGAAGCTTATTAATTATTGATTCAATTTTTTAATAGATAAGGCTCACTGAGACAATTTCCTCTTGTTTGAGTTTTGGCAAATTGTGTTTTTCAAGGAATTGGTCCATCTAGCTTATTAAATTTGTGGGCCTAGAGTTTTTTTTTTTTAATATTCCTTTATTATCCTTTTAATGTTTATGTGATCTGGAGTGATGTCTCCCCTTTCATTTCTGATGTTAGTAATTTTTTGCTGTCTTTTTTTCTTAGTTGGCCTGGTTAGAGGCTTATTGATTTTATGGATGTTCAAACAACCAGCTTTTTGTTTCATTACTTTCATTACTTTTCTCTATTGATATCTTGTTTTCAATTTCATTGATCTCTACTCTCATTCTTATTATTTATTTTTTTCTGCTCACTTTTTATTTAGTTTGCTCTTTTTCTAATTTTCTAAGGCGAAAACTTATTGATTTTAGATTTTTTTTTAAGATTTTATTTATTTATTTGAGAGAGAGCAGGGGGAGGCGGAGGGGGGATAAGCAGATTCTCTGCTGAGCAGGGAGCCCGATGCGGGGCTTGATCTCAGGGCCCTGAGATCATGACCTGAGCTGAAGGCAGATGTTTAACCAACTGAGCCACCCAAGTGCCCCATAGATTTTTTTTTTTTAAGAGAGAGAGAATGAATGGGAAAGGGTGGCAGAGGGAGAGGGAGAGAGAGAATCATAAGCAGGCTGCATGACCAGCATGGAGCCCAACATGGGGCTCAATCTCACAACCCTGAGATCATGACCTGAGTCAAATTCAAGAGTTGGAAGCTTAACTGACTGAGCCATTCAGGCACCCCTGGATCTTTCTTATTTTCTCTTATATGAGCTTAATGCTATAAGCTTCCCTCTAAGCCCTGCTTTCACTGTATCTCAAAATTTTGATAATTTTTTTTCATTTTATTCAAAATATTTTTAATATATCTTGAGATTTCCTCTTTGGCCCATTTGTTTTTTAGAAATGTGTTAATTTCCTTACATTTCAAGATTTTTCAATTATCTTTCTGTTATTGATTTTTAGTTTTTTTTCATTATGGTCAGAGAGCAGACATTGTATAATCTCTGTTCATTTAAATCTGTTAAGATGTGTTCTATGGCCCAGTATGTGATTTATTTTGGTAAATGTTTCATGTGAGCTTGAGAAGAATGTGTATTCTGCTACAGTTGGATGTAGTTTATAGATGTCAATTACATCAGTTTGATTGATAGTGTTGTTGAATTGAACTTTACTGAAATGTACTGACTACTGGGCCTGTCCATTTCTGAAAGAACGGTGTTAAAGTTTCTAGAATGAAAATGGATCTATATATTTCTCTTGCAGTTCTGTTACACATAGTTTGACTCTCTGTTGTTAGGATATTGATTTTTTTTTTTAATAAATTACCTGTCTTCCCTGCAAACTGCACAGTCCTGAGGGTATTTTCTTATTATTATATGTTCAGGGCCTAGAATTGTACATTGTACAAAGTATATACTCAATAAACAGTTTTCAAATGAATTAATAAAAATGTTTTCTATCTAGTGATTATACTTTCAGAAATGAATTGCCATGGAAAATAAAGAAGAAAATTTGCAAAACTGGCACTTGCATATTATCTTCATTGAGTATTGATCACATTTTGGAGTTGACTTGTAATTTAGGCTTCCTTTAGGTGGGAAATAAGAGCTAACATCCAAATATTAGTACTTAAAATTGAGTGCTTACTGTTTTTCTGGTTAGACTAATTGTTTTATTTCCATTGTCATCTTATTCTTTCAACGGTCATGTAAAATATGGAATATTGTCACCCTTATTTAATAGATGAGTAACAGAGGCTTAGAAAGGTTCAACAATTTTTCCAAGGTTAACAGCTATTAAGCAAAGATCTTGAGTATTGAGCCAGATGTTTGATTCCCAAAACACTGCTCTGGACAGCTAAAACAAGGGTATCAGAAATTAGATCTGTTCTAGTAACTCCATGTTTGCTTTTAGGAGATTGGTCAATATATATGAGTAACTCAGTTAATAAGCAAAAAAAAATTTCCTCATTCTTGGGGAGCTATGGCCTCCTTAACAATGAAAAAAATTGCTAGGATAAATCCTTTTGTGACGGAAGAATAGTTCTCTTAGCTGTTCCATAAGTTTGGATTTCTAGTACATTGGGTAATCTTAAAGTGGGACTCTTGGGCACTTGAGTCAGAATTACCTGGATTATCTAGGCAAAATGTGTTTTGAGCTCTTAGGGACTTAATTACTGGAGCAATTGTACAACTCTCCACTTCAGTTTGGCCCTTTAGATACAGCAACCAAGTAATTGAGGTGGTTTTGTAAAATTGCAGTTTCTCAGTGTTACTCTTACTTCCTTTAAATTGAAGCCCCACTATTGCCATCCTTTATTTTCTTACATGATAATGTTGATAAGGGTTATGGCTAGTATGTCTAAGTGTGGCTTTAAACACCAATGAACACCTAATAGTTTTTTCATCTCTATAAACACAGAAGAGAAACTGTTAATGAAATCAAAGTTAATAAAAAATACTTTATTACAATAGAGAAGTCTACTGCAAAAAAAACACCAAGGAATACTAAGACACATATTTGCAGAATGTCTAATCATGAGATAAAATACTTAATCATTTTTTAGAAGCAGTGAAATATCCAGTGACATGTGTATATATGTACAATTGTATGTTCAAATATATGTTATTCTTAAAGTTTTTCTACAGAGACTTTAAAATGGCCATTAAAACAGAGTAGCAGAACAAAATGAATCAGGACAAGAATTTTAAATATACTGGATATGTAAGTAATCAAGAAAAAGTTTAAAAAAAATGGAAATGACCCAACAACAAAAAGTTAGAGCGTGAGTAAAATTGTCAATATGTTTGGCCCTTTTTTGCTTTTAATCATGACTTGTGCAGTTCTCCTCAAGCTACTTCTTTGATATCATATAGATTTTCAGAAGCCAGTGAAAGCAGTACTTGGTTTGTGTCACGTACTGTGACTAAATTTGAAAGAAATTATGCTCAGTCTAAGAAAGAGACCTTAGCTGTAGTGACTGGAGTAATGAAAGTGCCCAAATAAATTCTTGGAAGAGAAATTACCTTGACAACTGCCCATAAGCTCTTATTTGAAATCTTAAAATCCTAGATTGGGTAGCATCTGGAGCAGCTGCTAAAGTGCTGCCATGAACTTTAACACCGTCATATATTCAATATAAATATTTTCTGGAATACTCTAATGCAGATGTCTTTCCAAGGCTATCCTGAGAAATGTTATCACCGAGTCTAATCTAAAACATTTTAAAACCTCCTCTCTTTTAAAAATTACAAATAAAAGGATAGAGTATATTACCAAGGAAATAAGATTTAAAAACAATTCTTATTTATAAATGTGATTAGAACTCTGTTCTGATTATGGTGTGAAAAAGCACTTAATCATTTACAAAATATAACTGTGATTATTTATTGATCATTTTTAAGATTACTAACTACCAACTTTGTACTAATTGCTGTGTTTAATCCTCCATGAGATTATAAGCGAATCATTTAAAGATGATTTACCATGCATATCTTAAAATCTAATTTCTCTTTTCTCTTTATTTTGTGTTATTAAGTGTATAAATATGTGCTCTGGTCAGAAGCCATAGGTTGAGTTTCTGGTATCATTGTTTGACTTGGACAACTCAGCACCATTCAGAGTTTCCTCATTCATAAAGTATGAATAAATGGAAATTGTGTTTGATGAATAGATTTAATTGGAAAATATATAAATTATTTTTATTTTTTGTTACATTGGGAACTTATAATTATCCATAGATTAATTTTTCCATCACACTAGGAGCTAGCACGGTATTATATTACCCAAAGATGGTTATTTTTTTTTAATTTGTCTTCCTGAATGATAAATGAAAGCCTGAAAAACCTCACCAATATTATCAGTTCGTGTAAGAATTATTGTTATATATTTATCTGAAAAAGGAGAGGAAAGAAAATTCAATTTCATTATGAGTACACAATAGAATGGTCAAAGGGTCAACGATAGAGGAAAATACTCTGCCACGGTTTCCTAACTTGAAACATATGAAACATACGGTGACCAGTTCTGATTCTCAGCCTGACTAGTTTGCCAGTCACTTTTTATTTAAAAAATATTCACTGATGCTCAGGTCAAAATTATGGCTGCATATTTGCCCTCAGAGTAATTTGGTTTCTGAGTAGGAAATGTAGGGGTTTAAAATCTCAAAGACCTGAAGACAAAGTCAAAGTCAAACTGAAGGGGTTTCAGTTTGTTTGAAACATCAGTAAGGTTTCACGTTGCTAAAAATAGACTTTATGTTTCAGAGTAAGCAACCACCTCATCACTATACAAGAAAAGATTTCTACACGGACTTCTGGTTTGTCTGCAAATATAAGCTGCAATCCTGTTCTTGTTTGTGTATCTCCCAGCTCATCCAGTTCTCTACAGAGTTATGAACTTGACCCATGGTCATTACTTGAAGCAAAATGGTTTGAATGAAAGTGCATGTGTCCACTTCACAACTAAGTACATCTTCTCCCTTCCGTTTATCTTCTTTTAACTCCTCTCCAATATTTCCTCCCGTGGTTGTGGTTCAGAATTCTGATGAGTTAATCTATGGCATACTTGTTGAAATAAAAATCAGCATACCTCACTAAAAATTCTTTAAATATCAGAAAACCAATTTCATGACATTTTAAAAGAGAGATAATGTTTAAAATGAACAAGAATCATTGGAAATTGGACTACATGAGTGATGGAAAAATAAATCTATTGTTTCTCCTCCTGTTTAATTGTTACCCATAAAGATAAGCTAAAAACTGATACAAAATATTAAATCTATAGCTAACTTGTGGTGATAAATAATCCCTTTATAAGGAAAGAATGACCAAATAGACTGTCATTTATTCTCTTAGGAAATATCTGCAGGAGTTGTTGTATTATCACCATTTTATAGGTTCATATGATTTAGCAAAACTAAATAAATACAGTTTTCTGTATTTCTAGTTTTCTATATTTTATGTGATATAAAGTTTGTTTAAACATTTTTTGGAAGAAAAAAAAATAATCCTTAGTAAAAGTTTTTCTGAAAACGAACTAGACAAATATGTGCCTGTTTCAAGTACCCTAAATATTTGCTCTTATTCTTTCCCAGAGTGTAGCACTCTTAATTTTATAAGTATTTAGTAAGTGAATAGTCTAATCAAGTAATCACTTGCAAATTATATATTAAACAGATAGACTGAATGCATAGCTCAACTAACATATTTTTACTTTGAAACATTTGTAAAATTGGTTAAAATTCTTACTATTGCCACTATAATCACCAGATAAAACAATACATTTTGTCATGAATGACACCGCAATACTTACACCTATAAAGCATTAATATAGCTATTTACTTTTAAGACCTTTAATTATAGCTTAAGCACATCAGATTATTAATTGGAGGCAATAATCATTTCAACCATTTGGGTATATTATAGGACTCTTAAGTAAACATTTTCAGTTGGTTAATGATCGCTCTTAACCTACCAAATATATTTTCAAAATACAATTATTTGGTGATTCGGAAAGAGATTCTGTACATAAATTCAGTCACCTAAACCATCAACCCCTATACATCTTATACGGTCCATTGGAAGATGGTTAAAAAATAAAATGATGTCAAGAAGGGTATGACACAGTGAACTCATGACTTAAATCATCTTGGCTTCCTTGTGTCTATGTGATTTGAATTGAACTTGGTGAAGTTGTCTACTAAAGAATGGCTAAGTCTCAACAAATTTAGTTATAATGTAAATGTCATAAATACAATTTCATAAAATAGCAATTCCAGTTCACTTATTAACATAAAAATACTACACAGAAAAAAATGTCTCAAATGCAAGATATTAGTAAAATTAAATGCACAGGGCTATTAAAATATTATTTAAACATGTAAGACATTATGAATTATAAATATATACATAGTACAAAAATCTTTTTATAGAGATAGAAATAATATCAAGCAGAGTATCATAATTTGATTTAATTTTCCATGGTCTATTTGGAAGCTCGCTTTTAATAATAGCTGCCCAATAACTACTTTTAAATTACTGGAAACTATAGTTTTTAAAAAAATTTAAGTAAGATAGAAAATGTTAAACTGTCCATAGAAAATTTTTTTGTCTTGTCT
>NC_058406.1:131307948-131320448 GCF_002201575.2 Neomonachus schauinslandi | reverse complement strand
GTATCAAGATGTGTATTTACACAGGTAAAGCATTTTTGCAAAGCACATTTGCATTGAAACAATTATCCAGTACTTTGCAAATAATATTGGATCATTTCACTTGAAATACATTGGCTCCTTCTGTCTTTTTCTTAATGTATTTTAAAGTAAAGAAATAATAATGATCGTTTCTATAAATTAAAACTCAATACCTACCCTTAACATTTAAAGTAAATAATTTAATATGGGTAGATTATAACAAATTATCATAGAAGAAAAATCTTTTTAAAGCAATGTCAATGCTTAAATAATTATTACCAAATTTCCTTGATCTGTTTTATAAACTGTAAAGCACTAATTCCCTTGGGAGGTCTGCAGCTTAATTTACCCAACACATTTTTCATTGCTTCATAAACATTTTTTTTTGTAATTTGCTAATTTTCAATTTGCCTCTAAATAGCGTATTTTTTATAAAGCTCACAAATTTGGCATTGCGAGCCAGAAACATTTATCCTTTTTCAAAAAGAACAATCCGCTTATTAATAACCTGAGCCTCATGTTGTTTAGAGATGAACATAACAATATTCATTTCTTCATAGAACAGTTTTTATATGATGTTCGTAAGTTCCATGGCATAATATTTTTGTGATTTTCCAGTGCTGTCATTTAAAATAGTTTTACAGAGAGGAGAAGATAACACTTTTCTGAAACAAGTTTATTGAGGTAGGCTTACAATAATGAGATATAATTTGAAGCCACCACATAAAATTTTATTAGACAAAAAATTATTCAGAGAACATATATAACAAATAAGGAAACAAACAAAACCCAATCCATGTAAAATAACAAAATGAGTTTGGCTAGATATTTTTAAAAATCCAAGGACGTTTGAGCGTTAGCTGTCATTATGGTCCAGTTCACTGTTTATTTCCTTGGTATGCATCTCCTGACCTGTATATAAAATTCATAGTTTCAAAAGTGACATGTGCAAGCCTTGGACAACTGGGGAAAAGGCATATTTCCTGACCTTGTAACCATAGCAACCACTTGCTGATTGGTAGCAGGCAGGCTTTCCATCCTTTACCACTGAAGGCAAGTATGTGAGGTTGTTGGCTTTGTTTGTGACTCTGGCTGTATTTACATGCAAACAGGAATACCAGATTTGAAATCATTGTTTTCTGCTAAGCATACTGTCATAGAATTGGGGGGGGGGGGCTTAATTTCACAGCTTTATAATAATGCTACAATCACAATGAAATCAGAACACATTTTCTACTAAAGCTGTGTGTAGAAGCTTAACTTAGGATCTTGTTCTATTTAGCTGTGCACCCCACCATCAATCCTCTGCCCCAAGAACAGAAAAAATATGGATGGATGGCAATACGTAACTTGTAAAAAGATTCCACAAAAATCAGTATCATTCTTTATTTGATGATAAGATTTACATGTAAGGGGAAAAAAAACACCTCTTTTAAATTATGCTAATGACAGTCTATTTCCATAAACTACTTAAATGGTAATTAGGCAAGCATTTATGTATTGTTTGCATCCCTGAGAGGCTAAGCTATTTAGAATTCCCTTCTGGAATGACCTAATACAAACTCCTTTGGATGACTTTGCTTCATATGCAGGATATTTGCCTTTGGAGAGTGGAGACCTTCCTTTTCATTTTCTTTGCCCCAACTATTCCACTTTCTTCTCATAACCAGCTTCTCACCCTCCTGTGATATAAATGAAAAATGGAATTTTGTAAAATTCACTTTGGTGAATAATCTGTTCATGGATTCAGGGGGATGAACCTGGCACACACTGAATCCACACTAACCCTCCAATTGGATCTCCCCTCCCATATCAAAATTATGTGTTTTGATAGAGAAGCCATATGAAAATTCATCTTAGCAAATCCTTGCTTGAGTGCAGAATAATGAAAGGATACAAACTGAGACTTGAACACTATATTAAAATATATTTATATGCCATATTCTACAAACCAAATGCTCTAATTTTTAAATAAGTAACTTGTACGGTTTGTATTGGTTAAGAAATTTTGTCAGAAACCATTCAATGAAATAAATCCCGTGATTTATAAAACTAGTATTTCCCTGAAATTTCCTTTTAATTAACATAGATACACTCACATACTATTTTACTGAGATATTCTACTTTTGTTTATGTTGCAAGTTTAAATCATATTATGCAATAAAATAAACATTCAATAAAATATTTCTGATGAAATCAGATCAAATTTCAAGTAGAATGATTTTTACTTATAGAGTTGAAGTATGAAAATTTTATTTTGCCATAATATTAAGATAAGCATAAAATGAGCAAAAATTCAAAATAAAAGTATTTTTTAAAACCATTATGCTAGTGGCTTTATCCTATTAGTAAATAAGGCACTGAATTTGAGTCTAAAAAAAAATGCTCTGGAACTCACACAATACATATTAAAGAAAGATTTAAGAATTCACTATACATGTTCACAGTCTCTCTGGGACCTACTTAACAATTCTTCTATATAAAGCTGTCACCCTTACTTGGTGTTTTGTTGTTGTTGTTGTTGTTTTCTCATGGAAAGGTCATTTTCTGATTTATTTGTTTTTTTTAGATATTCTTAAAAGTGACAGAATGGGTTTTTTTTGTTGTTTAATAAGAGACTTTAAATTAATACTAATAATTTTATAACAAAACCCTATAATATTTTTCATAACCTTTAACAGATGTGCATATTTTTAAAATGGTAATACTTTAGCTTCATATTTTCATATTTCTATATGGTATAAAAGAAAAATGGTTGCCTTAATATAAACATTAAAAACATAGAGCTTTGTACCAGTGCTCAGCTAAGATTGGGAAAGGATTTTTTCATTTTTGTACATAATGGTAGTATTCAGACATAATTTGATTTTAGTATATTCCTGTAAAGTTCTTTTCCTGCCCTGATGTACTATATAAAACATTTCTTAACTCATTAATGTCAAGTATAAATTAGTTTTATATTGGAATTTTAACAGTCTAGCCTCCACGGGCAACATAAAAACTAGACCATTGTCAGAAATGGTGTTAGGCTGCATGCAAATTTAAGCCAGGTATCATTTATCATCAAAGAAAACACAAGATGTATTAAACTTTCAGGTGTCCATAGCACGGTCCCCAGTACCACAAATTATTTTGTTCATCTTTACTTTTAAAATATCAACAGTTTTTGCTGAACACACGCAGAACAATTTCAGCAATCATATTTTAATGTGCTCCCTGGATTTACCAAATCAGAGTATGACTAATAGTCAATGTTCAAATGTCTAAGATACATTTTTTCATATATATGCTCTGAATATCTGAACAGGCACGTTGTATTGTATTAATATCATAATTCAAAGGGAAATTTATTAACCCTCCAGTATTCCCATCATTGCTAAAAGTTGCAAATTCTAGGTGGCAGAACCTAGACAGTAATATCAAATTTTAATAACAATTCCTCTTCTTGAGTCAGGGCTATACTGGAGAAAAGCATAAATTGCTGTGACTGACCATTGGTTGTTAGAGAAACAATCTGACTTCTCCACACCCTTATTTCAATGTATCTGCTCTGTCCCTCAGCTGTATTAATGACAGCATGAAAGGTCACATGATAAACGAGTGACAAAAATATCAAAACATATTAGCCTGTAGCTTTGTTATCAGTGTATGACAGAGATGACAGAAAATTGTATTTTTTCCCCTGAATAATTTTGCGTTACATTTTGCTGGCTAGGCAGAGAAATTCCTGCCACTGACTGTTTGTCTCCTGTTCTGACATACTTGAAGTAATAATATACATTAATAATAGGGACTGTTCCCAGAGAAAGGATAAGAATTCAAGATCAGACAGTCTCCATTCTATCAGCTGCTATCCTTGTTTTGATTCTAGCAAAAACAAATTTTCTTTCAAATATGCATAGAATTGAGCATTATTAATGTTAGTGATAATAGGCTAGGGTAGAATATAGACCCGGCAAGTGAATCATAGAACAATTTTAAAAAAAGGAACCTAAAAAGCAACCTGAAAGCTTCATGACATTGTATTTCAAACTGCACTATTTTATATTTAGGGAAAAGCATGTCCACTAATTAAATAAAGGCAATCTCAATAATGTCTGATCTATCTCGTTGGGATGTGGACCCAGTAATTACAAATTACAAGCAGAATTTATACCTGCTGGTTTACAGACTGTCAGGGATTGTAGACCCCAGGGAGATGAGGTTTGCAATCTTTGAGAAGAGATTATAGAAATTGGCCAGGGCTTAATGTCCTGCAGAGCTAGGGTGTAGTCTCCAGGGGTAGGTTAAGTCCTGTCTTGTCTGAGCTACCCTTTCCTGGGTAAATGACAACACTGCCAACTCAGTCCTATGCATCTCTTAAAAGGCATCAGTCTGTATTGAATTAATTAATTATTACAGGAGTATTAATATAATTAGACTTCTTCTGGAAGGCTGTTCAATACATGCTGTTATGGAATTTTTATATAAGCATATTTGACTTTAAGAAAATACTTCAAACTTACGGAGATGAAGTATTTTGATATTATAATTTAAGAATAAATTTAAAAGAAAGGTATTCTTATGTTAGTAAATTTGAACCAGACTTTGGGCAAAACGTGGGTGATACAAGAGTAGATAAGAGCAACTACCTGACCTCAAGGAGCTTAAACTCTAATGAAGTAGACAAACTAAATGGTTATTATAATGTAGTGATAAATCCTAAGTCTCGTGAGAGAGGAAACATCAGGAGTACAGTAGGAAGCTTACCTACCTAGTCCTGTCTTGTAGCTTCAGAGGAAGCAGATTTAAGGACACAGCAGCTGATATTCGTTCGTGGTATAAGGCCAAAGCTCAGAGATCTCCCTATATTTCAGAGAAAAGGAATTCTCTCTTAAATATGTCCATTTTTAATGTGACAGGTTCGTATTCAATTCCAGTGAAAGTGGATTACCCTAGAAAATGACCCAGAAAGTTTCTTTGAAATAATTTTGACCTTTTGAAAACAAAATAACAACAACAAAAAACGAGTAAAGCTGAAGTGCAACCGCCAAAATGACTCAAGTTCTTGAATTCGTGTATTTCTCTAGCACTTCTAGTGTTCTAAACAGGGACACTTGTTAAAATTGGAGAAACACATGACTAAAATCCTCAACTTTGAGGAAGCAGAATATAAGAGGGATGACAGTTATGCAGGCAGATACAGTTTTATAAGTACCCCCGCAACTGGTTTTTCCAATGAACCATACTACCATAAGAAAGTTCAATAACACAGAGGACAGATTTGAAAGAGGTGAGATTTTACTGGCTATTAAAGGAGGAGATAGAAGTTAGTCATTCAGAAAAATAAGCATGGACCATGGGCAGGAAGCTATCCTACAAAGACCGTGGGTGTAAAAATGCTTATCAGGTTTGGGAAATGGTATTTAATTCTATTTGCAGGTATGGCTCACTGGCAAGAATTAAAATGGATGAGCCCAAAATAGTAGTTTATCATTTACTATGGTTTATGCTACAAATAACAGGAAAACCACTAATAATGGCTTAAACCATAAATTTAAAAAGTTTATTATTTGTTCAACTGGCAGTCCAGAGTTAGTTTGGGGGTTTGCTGATGTCATCAAGAATCCAAGTGCTTCTCATCCTTCCCTTCAAATATGAAAGTGTTGATTTTCATCTTTGGGTTTGTCACCTTGTGGTCAAATGGTGGCCACTGCAATTTCAGACATTGTGCCCTTAAACTGACTAAAGCAGAAAGGTCAGCAAGGGAACAAAAGGGGATCTCTTCACCTACCTCTGTCTCTCTATCATGGAGAAAATTCCTGTCCAGAAGATGCTGGGGGTTTCTTTGTCCAAGACGGAATCCCATGATCCCCTCTATCCGCAGGGGAAGAAGGAAAATGATGTGTCTGCCTCTTTCACAGGAGGAAGAGGGTGAGAGATAAAAGAGTTAGAGATGGCTGTTAGAATGGCAGAAACCCATTCACTGAGACTATGAGATACAGTAGAAAGAGCACAAGGAGAGAGATTTGAGTTAAAAGCTGACTGTTTTATTATTTATTATTATTATTACACTAGTTATTAGTGTAAAAGTAATGTATGTAAAGTATGCGGTGCTGTACCTGGTACATTAATTAGATTGCTAGTGTATATTTTCTTTTTTTTCTTCCTTTCCTTCCTACTTCCTTCCTTTCTCTCTCTCTCTTTCTTTCTTTCAAAAACAGGAAGCCACTGAAGCTTGTTAAGCAAGTTACAATGATCAAATCCAGTGGCTCTGAAGATCAAATCCACAATTTTTCAATTTCTCATGAAGAGAGAGATTACCCTGAGAAGGGACTAGATGCTATTATAATAATTTAGGAGATGGAGAGAACCTGGTCAGGGGCTATAATGATGACGACAGTCAGAAACAAGAGTGATATTTTAGAGAAACAAAAAAACAACAAAATACACTGAGTGATTTGTTTTATATGATGGAGTTAAGAATCGGGACATGTCAAGGGTGAAGATAATTCTTAGTGGATATGGAGTCAACCAAGAGAGAGTGCGGAGGTTTTAGTGGGGAAATTATGGCACATTCACTTATGGGTTTCTGCTGAGTTTGATATAGCCACCTGATTTCCCAAAGGAACTGTCCAATTGAAAGCTGGAACTATTGTTAGAACTATTGGACTGAACTAGTTGAGAACCACAGAAGACAGGTGAGAAGAGAGAAGAAGATGGGAAAAGGAGCTGGAAGCATTTAAATAGTTTTTTTTGGTTGTTTTTTGTTTTTTGGTTTTTTTTTACAGAGAGAGGGAGGGAGAGAGAGACAGTGTGGGGGGCAGAGGGAGAGAGAGAATCCTAAGCAGGCTCCATGCTCCATGCTGAGTGCTGAGCATGAAGCCGACTCAGGGCTGGATCTCACAACCCTGAGATCATGACCTGAGCCAAAATCAAGAG
This sequence comes from Neomonachus schauinslandi, assembly GCF_002201575.2. NCBI lineage: Eukaryota > Metazoa > Chordata > Mammalia > Carnivora > Phocidae > Neomonachus > Neomonachus schauinslandi. The sequence continues at coordinate 131,313,509 of NC_058406.1, read as the reverse complement.
TCAGAGGCTTAAACAACTAAGCCACCCAGATGCCCCTAAAGAGAATTTTAAGAATAGACATAGGAAGGAGAATTACAGGGAAATAGATAAAGTGGAATTGCAGAAGCTCAGGAAGGAAGACATTTTGAGAACATGCTACAAAGAAGTAAACTGGAACTAAAAGTTGTTTTATTCAATTTGGCAACTAAGACATCATTTTTTGACCTCTGAATGAACAATTTTTCTACAATGATGTGGACAAAAGTCAAATTTTAGTGGGCTGCCATGTGAAAGGGAGAGGCAAAGAAGAGAGGAAAACCTGACAACAGACGTAATGTGATTTAGGCTGAAACTGTAACATTGCCAAAAGCATCATTTAACATAATTTTTCATTTGTTATTTAATGTTGGCAAAATATTATTTATAAACCCAATTACTCTTATGTGAATAATTATTATATTTAATTATTTTAGAGCTTATTCTTCCTTCATTTAGCATTGCCAAAGATAAGCATTTACTTATTATTTTCACTAAACAATTATATACTTTCTCAGCTGTAGCCTTGTGTTCACTGATAACATAAATTAAGTTTAATAATTCAAATGACCATTTTTATCATTAGAAATATATACTTCAATATCTATTTACCTTATAGATAGTGTCTAAACTATTTCTTAATCTTCCAGTGGCTCAGCAATAGTCACTGAAATATAATTACATCTTAATTAACCATTTAAAGAATATTTATTTCTCTGAAAAATTATGGAGCATTTATAGACCTACAGAAAATAGTTTCACCTACAATTTCTTTAATGCAATCCATTTAGCAGTGTAGGCAAGGTTGCCTTAAAGGACTTTTTTTTTTTTCTGATTATATCAAATTAGATCTTTTAAAATTACTGGTACAATAATTTTCTCTACCTTTATTCTTCCTATCCATTATTTATGTAGTATAATTAGGGTACATGATATCTTATAATTTACAATCTAAATTATATTAAAGCCATAGCTAAATCATGTATTTAAATTCTTATCCAATAATACTGAATACTAATTCCTTGAGTTTTCCATGGGGATGAGATGTTAAATTTCAATGCATGGGCAATTCATAATGGCTATGATTCAGATCTGATCTCTGAGGAATTTCTCAATTCCTGATTGTGGTTCACACATCACTTATGGTAGAAATAAATGTGATTACAGACAGCTTTCTAAATATTAGGTGGTACTTGCTTTTAATATATAAATATGCAAGTTTTATACACATATACATACACATACACACATCTATACAATATTTAAATATGTTTATGCACATGTATAAATTATGTGCACACCTGTAGAGAGAGAACACTGTGTAATTACGAAAGACTTTTTTAGATTGTTTGATAGAAAACCTTACATGTTTTTTAAAATGGAAACATTATTTTTCAATAATTACTAATAATTTAACAGTGCTAATCCAAGAAATGTTAATCATTTATTAGAACTTCTTCTCTGAAAGACACTACAATAAGACATTTACACATTATACTAGTTAGTATTCAATTATTCAGATTCTCCACCACAACAGAGTCAAAATAACAACAGTTTAGGCAAAATAGCTGTTTCTCTCTCACACGTAACAGACCATGAGTAAGTGTCATACGTTCTTAACATTCAAAGTATGGTCCTTGGGCTAGGAAAATAAGCATTTTCTGGGAGCTTGTTGGAAATGCAGTATCTCAGGTCCCACCGAGATGTTCTGACTTAAAATCTGAATTTCCACAGGAGATCCAGGTAACTTGTATGCATATTAAAGTTTGAGAATGCTTGACTTGGATAATATTCCAGATGGATATGGTGTCTCCATGAGGCAGGGGTCCAAGTTTCTATCTTGTTGCTTTTGTTCTCAAGCCAGAGCTTCTATCTATAAGATCTGCATTCCCTGCAAGCAAACAGGGGGTGAGGGAAAAGGAGAGTACTGTATTTTTTATCATGACAAGACCTGAAGCTTTAGACATCACAACTGCCTATATTCCACTGAATAGAACATAGTAGCACAACTACATGCAATGGCAAAGGAGAAATTGACCATGTGGCTCAATAAATCTCGGCATTTATTACTAAATTAGGAAGAATGGGATGTGATATTTGTTAAGCAAAAGGCTGGTTCTGCTATTCATATCCTATCTGATTTAGTCCTCATGAAAAGTATTTTTGTGCCACTCACAGATGAAAGAACTGAGAGTCAAAGATGGTAAGTCATTTACAGAAGGTTACTCCTACTTCTGTGTTACAAAGTCAGCCTGATTCCAAAATTCATAGGATTCATCACCACATTATACTTATATCAGACACAGTTCATTGATATGTTTCATTAAAATTATGAAACTTCCCCGTAATAACCAGAATTAAAATTTCACATTGAGTTTTGATAACCAAACAACAGTGAAACTGTGTTAGTACATTGTTAAAGAAAAATTATTCATGACGTTTATTAAAGATGATAAGGCAGATTTTATTCAGGGCCATTGTAATAAGTGTAAGCACCTAAATTTGCTATCAAATTTTGCAGTAGGGGAGAGATTGGGCTCAATGCTGAATACAACATGAGCAAGAGAGAATTTATAGCCAACGAGCAGGGTGAGGGTCAGTGTATAGAAAATTACTGAGAAAACATCAGGGGTAAGGGGGATTCTGGCCGAACCAATCTAACAAGATTTCCATCTGCTACCATTCTCTTTCAGCCTCAAGAAATTCCTTTAGTATTCTTCTATTGCATGTATACTTGTAATAAATTCACCCAATATTTTGCTAGATATATGCTTAAGAGTTGGCTTTTTTCTTTCAGCATTTTGACAGTGATATTCTGGTATCTCTGGACACTTTTTTTCCCTAAGAAGTCACCTTTTATTCTCATCATTTTCCCCTAGCATACAGTGTGTCTTTTCTCTCTAGCTGCATTTAATGCATTCTCTTCCTGATTTTCAAGAGTTTGAGTAGAGATGCTTAGATGTGTTTTTATTTGTGTGTATCCTGTTATTAAGTTGTGAGTCTCTTAGAAATGAGGGTTTTGTTATTAAATTTTGGGGGGAAATTTCCAATATTTCTCCTTCATTTCCTCTTTCCTTTCCATCTGGAATTCCAATTATGCTGGCACACTCAGTAATATCCTAGAAGTCATTCAGATTCTGATGATTTCTTTCAATCTTTCCTCTATGTGCTTTATAGTTTATGTTTTAGATGGACCTGTTTTCAAGTTCACAGAGTCTTTCTTCTGAAGTTTACAAACTTCCATTAAGCCCACTAAATGATTTTTTTTTTTTTTTTAGTTCTAGGATTTCCATTTGATTCTGTTTAGAGCTCTCACATCTTTCCTTGAAATTTATTATCTTCCCACCCATTATGTACATTTTTACTGGCACTTTTTAAAATATATTTATAATACTTATTTAAAAATCTGCTCTTTTCAATATCTGGCCTTACCTAACTTTTTTTTTTTTAAAGATTTTATTTATTTTTTTGACAGAGAGAGACATAGTGAGAGCAGGAACACAAGCAGGGGGAGTAGGAGAGGGAGAAGCAGGCTTCCCGCAGAGCAGGGAGCCCGATGTGGGACTCGATCCCAGGACCCTGAGATCATGACCTGAGCCGAAGGCAGACGCTTAACGACTGAGCCACCCAGGCGCGCTGGCCTTACCTAACTTTTATTAATAGGGCTTTTAGCAAGCATGGGGGTTGCTTCTGTTAACTGTTTTCATTTATTCTTGAATGATCTTGTTATTTGATTTTAAGTAATCTTGATTATTTCTTAAATGATAATCTTGAATGCATGGTTGTGTGTTGCTGGTCATTCTCAGAATTAGCAATTTTTAATCATATACTTTGTAATATAGATGATGATATATTGTAGAGACTCTGGATTCTATTTTCTTCCTGTGAAGAGTGTTAAGATTTTTTTCTCAGTAATCAATTAAATCACTGGGTATCTTCCTGACACTTTGTCAAGGCAAGTCTATTTTGGCTTTCCTTTTAGTTCAAAGGAATATTCCTTAGTCCTGGACTTGATCCTTACTCTGACATGGTTCTTCTGGGAGTTTAATTGAGAGCCTAAATTGCTAACTTGGCAGAAATTGCACATAAGACTATTTATACAGCACAAAGAATTTGCTGAAATTTCTGCTCTGCTCTTTTCCTCTTCTAGCTATTGCTTTTTTGTTGTGCTTGTGCTGTTGAGGCATCTGTCAGATATTAAATGGCAATCCATATCTAAATTTTGAGGATTCTGTCTCTATAGCTTCTTTTCTTGGATTTCATCACTTCATTTCCAATGATTCCAAACTTCGAATTCTGATTCCTCAGCACTTTCTGTTTTAGCTCTATTCACTATTGCAGTTGTGACAGACAAGAGTATTGTTAGGGGAAAAACCAGTTAAATGTGGATGTCCCCTGGAGTTCTGCTTTCCATTACATAGTTGTCCATCTCCACTCTCTGCATGACTTCAAAAAGTTATCAGTTAAATTCACTATTTCTGATTGGGAAGAGTGTTAGTCCAATGAGTGCTTCTATGCCACTACTAGGAGCAGAAGATACATTTCCTTTTCCAAATACTATTCTTCCCTAACAAATTTACCAGTAGGATGTTACAAATATTGTTGCTAGAACTACTTCTTATGCTGAGGTGAAGAATTTGGAAAAAATAAAAACTTGTTTTGTTTTTTTTTAATTTTCATGGTACATTAGATTAGAATATTAATGGATTGGGCCCCTGGTGGCTCAGTCAGTTAAGTGGCTGCCTTCGGCTCAGGTCATGATCCCAGCGTCCTGGGATCGAGTCCCGCATCGGGCTCCCTGCTCAGCGGGGAGCCTGCTTCTCCCTCTCCCACTCCCCCTGCTTGTGCTCCCTCTCTCGCTGTGTCTCTCTCTGTCAAATAAATAAATAAAAATCTTTTAAAAAAAAGAATATTAATGGATTTTTCCACTCTACATGTAAGAATACCTTTGCTGTATCAGAGATATAAAAATAATTAAAAATTAGGCATTTAATTAGGATTTGACTGTTTATGTGTAGTAGATTTTTTTTTTAAGATTTTATTTATTTACTTGACAGAGAGAGACACAGCGAGAGAGGGAACACAAGCAGGGGGAGTGGGAGAGGGAGAAGCAGGCTTCCCGCGGAGCAGGGAGCCCGATGCGGGGCTCAATCCCAGGACCCTGGGATCATGACCTGAGCCGAAGGCAGTCGCTTAACCAACTGAGTCACCCAGGCACCCTAAAAAAATTCTTGACAAGGAGAGGTTGAGAAAGCAAGTAACTTTTGGAAACAGTAAAATACAAATTGTAAAAATAAAACATGCTAATGAATTTGACACATCTAAAAAAGATGCCACCCTTATTTTTCTTTTTTTTTTTTTTTAAGATTTTATTTATTTATTTGACAGAGAGAGACACAGCGAGAGAGGGAACACAAGCAGGGGGAGTGGGAGAGGGAGAAGCAGGCTCACCGCAGAGCAGGGAGCCCGAAGTGGGGCTCGATCCCAGGACTCTGGGATCATGACCTGAGCCGAAGGCAGACGCTTAACGACTGAGCCACCCAGGC
>NC_058406.1:131168593-131307938 GCF_002201575.2 Neomonachus schauinslandi | reverse complement strand
CCTGAGCCGAAGGCAGACGCTTAACGACTGAGCCACCCAGGCGCCCCGTGTAGTAGATTTTTTACAGCTATAATAACTCATTTGCTATTTTTCTTCAGTATTTAATTTCCAATCAATTTAGTTAACATCATATGCCTATAGATGGAACATTGGGTGTAATTGAGTGTATATAATCTTTGAAAAGGATTTACCTAAATTTTAATTCCAAATTTACCTTTATGAGCTAAATGACACTAAATATTTTTAACCAACCTAAGCTTCAGTTTCCTTATCTATAAAAATAGAGATCATAATATCTGTTTTATATTAAATAATATTAACCTAAATGAGCCTTGTTAGCCTAAAATGTACACTGAGTTAATCATCATTATCATTTTTGTACTTTGATAATACACATATAGATAGGCATAGATAGAATTATGGATATATATTTACTGTAACTACACATTGAACATTTTTACTAAATTTTTTTTTTTAAGATTTTATTTATTTATTTGACAGAGAAAGACACAGCGAGAGAGGGAACACAAACGGGGAGTGGGAGAGGGAGAAGCAGGCCTCCCGCCGAGTAGGGAGCCCAATGTGGGGTTCCATCCCAGGACCCCGGGATCATGACCTGAGCCGAAGGCAGTCGCTCAACCGACTGAGCCACCCAGGTGCCCCCGTTTTTACTAAATTTTAATTCTAAAATTTCTATGGGAATTTAAGGAACTAGAGTAGTTCAAAACTTCTTGAAAAAGAACAAAATTGAGGATTGACATTTCCAAATTCAAAATTTACTACAAATGTACTGTAATCGAGGCAGTCCGGTACTGACAAAAGGACAGACACATAGGTCAATAGAATAGAATTAAGAATCCAAAAATAAATTTTCACATTTATGGTTCATTTATTATGACAAGGATATGAAGACAATACATTGGGGAAGTGACAAATGGCACTGTGACAGCTAGATCCCTACATGTAAAAAGTGAATTTCCATCCTTACCTCATAAAACATATAAAAACTAACTGAAAACAGTTTGTAGATCTAAACATAAGTCCCAGAAAACTACAAAATTCCTAGAAGAAAATATAAAAATAAGTGTTCATGGCCTTGAATTAGGCAATGGCTGATTAGATATGACACTAAAAGTACAAACAACAACAACAAAAATTTAAATTGGACTTCATCAAAATTAAAATCATTTATGTGGCAAATGATACCATCAAGAAACACAACCCACAGAAAAAGAGAAAATGTTTGACAATCATTTATCTAACAAGGGACTTGTATCCATACTATAAAGAAACCTTCCAACTCCACAATGAAAAGACAAATAACCCAGTGAAAAATGGGCAAATGATTTGAATTCACATTTTTCAAAAGAAGGTATATAAATGACTGATAAATACATGAAGAGTTGCTTAACATAAACTATTAGGAAATGCAAATGATATACCACTTCAAGCACACCAAGATAGATAAAATAAAGAATAGAGAAAATAACAAGTGTTTTGTACAAGGATGTGGAGAAGTTAGAATCCTCATACATTGTTGGTAGAAAAATAAAATAGTGCTACTGCTTTGGAAAACAATTTGGCAGCCCTTCGAATATCAAATGTAGAGTTACTGGGCACCTGGGTGGCTCAGTCGTTAAGCGTCTGCCTTTGGCTCAGGTCATGGTCCCAGGGTCCTGGGATCATGACCTGAGCAGAAGGCAGACGCTTAACCATCTGAGCCACCCAGGCGCCCTCCACTTCTAGCTTTATTAACAAAAGAAATGAGAACATATGTCTATGCAAAACCTTGTACATGAATGTTTATAGCAGCATTGTTTATAATAGCCAAAAAGTAAAAATAACCCACATGTCCCTCAGCTGGTGAATGGATAAACAATATGTGGTGTATTGATACAATGAAATATCCAGTAATAAAAAGAATGAAGTATTGACTGATACATGTGGCAACATAGATGAACCTTGGAGCCAATGTGCTAAGTAACAGAAAACAGTCATAAAAACATATATTGATGACTCCATTTTTGTGAAATATTCAAAATAAGAAAATCCAAGAGAGAAAGTAGATTAGTGATTGCCTAGGGCTCGGGTGGCAGGAAGAGCTGGGGCTGGGAAGTAGAAAAGAGCAGGTGTGGAGAGAGACTGCTAGTGTGTATAGAGTTTCCTTTGGGGTAAAGAAAATCACCGAAAATTAGATTTTGTGGATGGTTGCACGACTCTGTGAACATGCTAAAAGCCACTGAACTGTACAAGTAAAATGGGTAAGTTTTATGGTATGTGAAATGTATCTCAATAAAGTTGTAAAGACAAATTTACAAGACATGCCATACATGTTGTTCCTTAGATTTTAATATGTTTGACAATAATAAAATTCAAGCTTTCTGTTTATTTGTTTTAATATTGGCAAGATGTTCTATTACCAAAAAATCATTCCTAATCCAAATGAAGTACAAACTTTACCAAGGTCCCTACCAAACTTGCATATGCTTTTATGTTTTATATCTTTCCTGTTCCTGTCCAGAAACAAAGTTTAATTTAATTGTAATCGTGAATTAGAACATCGCTTGCATTTTGTCTTCATTATTTTTTAAAGGATAATGACATTTGGGCTTTTGTGACTAATTCAAAGTATTTTTCAAGTACAAATCATTAGTACCATTTGTGTATGAGTAAATGCAATAATGATTCCTCTCAAATAAAATTTTTGTCAAAAGTAGTTGGACAAAACTATGCAGTAGAGAATGTTGAAATGATTTAGAAACAAAAACAAGATGTGAAAAGTCTATCTGAAAAGATGAGTATGGCAGGAGGGTAAATCATGACCAGAAAGAAAAAGACCCATTTCTATCTCCTGACTGCCTTTTTGTTGGTGGAGATGAGCTAAGAGAGGTTGGGCTCAAATGCCCTGTCCATATCATGTTTTTCCTATACCTGAAATCACAAAATTATTCACAGAGGGCAAGACTGCTTTGCTCTTGAAACTTTTCAATGCTAATATATTTCAGTATATTTTCAAGTATTAAATCATAACCATAAGTGCGTTTTGAATGTAAAGTGTATGGATGCCATTTACATAGTTTCTTCTTTTGAACTGAGTCACAAAACTCTCTAAAAAATACTAGACTAAAACAGCTTTTACGGGCGCCTAGGTGGCTCAGTCGGTTAAGCACCTGCCTTCAACTCAGGTCATGATCCCAGGGTCCTTGCACAGTGGGGAGCCTGCTTCTCCCTCTCCCTCTGGTGGTCCCCCACCTACGCTCTCTCTCTCTCTCTCTGTCAAATAAATAAATAAAATCTTTAAAAAAATAAAATAGTTTTTTAAAGAATTATGTAAAATTTCTAATTAATGATATTTTTTCTACAAACCTTTGATAAACTAGGAACTAAGTAACCATATATTAAATGAATTTATCTAATTTTGATTATAAAAATTATTTAAAATGGAGAATTAAAAGATTTTATATAGATGAAGAATTGAATTGTGAAGATAAAGTCTAAAATATGAAATTGTTGGGCGCCTGGGTGGCTCAGTCGTTAAGCGTCTGCCTTCAGCTCAGGTCATGATCCCAGGGTCCTGGGATCGAGTCCCACATCGGGCTCCCTGCTAGGCAAGAAGCCTGCTTCTCCCTCTCCCACTCCCCCTGCTTGTGTTCCTGTTCTCGCTGTGTCTCTCTCTGTCAAATAAATAAATAAAATCTTAAAAAAATAAAAAATAAAATATGAAATTGTTGGCTATGGATAAAAGGTTATATCCATATAATATGCAAATAATATACAAATTATCCATAATCCATATAATATACAAATTAAAAATAAATTTAAAACATTTTTTATTTGAAATTAAGATCTGTGTTTATAAATTACTGAATATAAGGCATATTTTCTAAAGTAGACCTAAACAGTGCAACACTGTCTGAAATCACCATACAAGATTCCTTTCTGACATGTAGAATAATAATACATGTAATACATTCCAGACATTCATTGAACATCCATGTGTTTTTGGTATCTCAGTGTAGGTAGGATAGAAATCGATTATTTGTGAGAAGTAAACATTCATTAATGAATGCCAGAACGATCTTCCTAAATTCACGTGTAGTTTGCAAAAGCCAATCTGCTAGAAAAAGACACAAAAAAATTATTTTATATTTAAGATCTCAAATTATTAAAATGATACCAAAGCCTCATATTATGCATATTGATTATCTTTCCTCAGCATACACAGCCCTGTAAATTATAGCTTACTTCTCTATATAAACATGTTTCTTCATAAACCAGCTTGTTGGTGATTTCCAACTTTGGAGTTAAACACTACATTTTATAATCCAAATTTATATTTTTTCTTCAACATTGTACATTTTTTCATTGTCAACATTTTGGTATTTTGGTTGCCCACACACTGTCACATTTATTATTTAACATGAAAGTTGTATTACTCTAATTGCTTTAATCTTCATGTAAAATCCATGTCACTGTGGACAATTTCGTAAACCATTATGGACCTCCTGAGCTTCCTTGATCGTTACATTGGGTGACACTGATGGGGATGAATGGCAGGAAAATTTAAGCCATACTATCGAAAACCCTGCATTGCTTCCTTGAGAGCAATAGTGACACACCGTGTGGAATTTCATAAACCTGACAGTCACTTCTACTGCTTCGCACATACTTTCCCCAGGTACAATAATATGAGGTATGTAGGTGAACGTGGTGAGACTTGATAAAAGCTCAGTGATCCATTTACTTGTTTAGCTAACTTTCAGCCAGGACTCTAGTTCCCGAGACACTTCTCACCAAATTCTATTGATTTACCATTTGCACTCTTGAAGTAGATACAGAGGGTAAGATATATGCCATTTGATGTACGCACAGATCCATGGGTCAGCCACTCTCTACCACCACACAGAGCATTTTGTCAGTGCTTTTCTCATTTCAAAGGGATTTCAGGGAAACTGGCTTGCATGATTCAAGTCAAATTTGAAATCCAGATGGATGGGTTCTGCTTTCTTCTGAAACTTGAATGTTTATCCTCTTAAATTTATCACTGAAACCCAGAAAAGATAAGATAAAGGTTTCCTTTTCTCTCTCTTTTCTCAACTCTCATTGTTTCCTCCAATACAGTTTCTTATCTATTTCACCAAGGCCAGGACACAATGTGAGTTGACTCCTAAAAGCACTTCCTGGAGAGGCCACCCTGCTCTCACCATCTATATTTCTGTGCCATGGGAATGAGGGCTCTTGGAACCCAGCATGCAGGCAGCCAAGACAGGGAAAACACATGAATGTGTCATATAATAATTTTGTTTTTCCTCATTGTCTTTTGTAGGCCAATTCGTTTTTCTCTAACTAAAAAGTCATCATCACCTATCTATATCCTGTACTTGGTTTCTGGGGGTTTGTCTGGTCATTTCAAGAGGCCATTGTAAAAATATAACAGAAATATCAAAAACCCATTATAAGTACTTTTTTAAATATTTTAAGCCTGTGATTTAATATTTCAAGAATCTTTTAAATCTACCATTGAAAGGGATTTTTATCAAATTAAAAATATTTTAAAATAAGGAAAACAACATCACTGACCATCAGGCAAATACAAATCAAAACTACAATCAAGGGGTGTCTGGGTGGCTCAGTCGTTAAGCGTCTGCCTTCGGCTCAGGTCATGATCTCAGGGTCCTGGGATCGAGCCCCGCATCAGGCTCCCTGCTCTGCGGGAAGCCTGCTTCTCCCTCTGCCACTCCCCCTGCTTGTGTTCCCTCTTTCACTGTGTCTCTCTCTGTCAAATAAATAAATAAAATCTTAAAAAAAAAAAAAAAAAACTACAATCAAAACTACAAAGAGCCTCACACCCGTTAGAATGGCTAAAATTAACAACAGAAGAAACAACAGGTGTTGGTGAGGATGTGGAGAAAGGGGAACCCTCCTACACTGTTGGTAGGAATACAAAATGGTGCAGCCACTCTGGAAAACAGTAGGGATGTTATTCAAAAAGTCAAAAATAGAACTACCCTATGATCCAGCAACTGCGCTACTACCTAAAGAAACCAAAAATACTAATTCAAAGGGGTACGGGCACTCCAATGTTCATAGCAACATTATCTACAATAGCCCAAGTGTCCATTGACTGATGAAGATGTAGTGTGTGTGTGTGTGTGTGTGTGTGTGAATGAAATCTTGCCATTTGCAATGATGTGGATGGAGCTAGAGAGTATCATGCTTTGTGAAATAAGTCAGTCAGAGAAAGACAAATACAGTATGATTTCACTTATACGTAGAATTTAAGAAACAAAACAAACAAGCAAAGGGGAAAAAACAGAGAGGGAGGCAAACCAAGAAATAGACTCTAAACTATAGAGAAGAAACTGATGGTTACCAGAGTGGAAGTGGGTGGGGGGATGGGTAAAGTAAGTGATGGGTATTAAGGTGGGCACTTTTGATGAGCACTGGATGATGTGTGGAAGTGTTGAATATCTATATTGTACACCTAAAACTAACATTACACTGTACATTAACTAACTGGAATTTAAATAAAAGCTTAAAAAATAAATAAATAAAAAATAAAAAAAGAGGCCTTGCCCCCTTCCACCATGTGAGGACACAGCAAGAAAGCACCATCTGTGAATCAGGAGGTGGGCTCTCACTAGACATTGAATCTACTGGTGCCTTGATCATGGACTTCCCAGCCTCCAGAACTGTGAGAAATAAATTTCTGTTTTTTATTTAAAAAAAGAAGAAGAAGAAGAAGGAGAAAATGTGGTATATATACACAATGGAATCTTATTCAGCCATAAAAAAAGAAGAAATGCCCACAATCTTGCCATTTGTAACAACATGGATGGACTGTGAGGTCGTTATACTAAATAAGTCAGAGAAAGAGAAATACTGAATGATCTCACTTATGTGGAATCTGAAAAGACAAAACAAAAACAAACAACAAGAACAAAAACAAACTCATGGATACAGGTGGGAGAAATGGGTGAAGAAGTCAAAAGGTACAAACTTCCAGTTATAAAATAAATAAATCATGGAAGTGTAATGTATAGCATGGAGACTATAGTAAATAATACTATATTGCATATTTGAAAGCTGCTAAGAGAGTAGCTCTTAAAAATTCTCATCACAAGAAGAAAAATTAACTGTATAAGGTGATGAATGTTAACTAGACTTATTATGACCATTTCACAATGTATACAAATATCAAAGCATTATGCTGTACATCTGAAACAATATGATGTTAAATGTCAGTTATACCTCAATCAATTTTAAACTACAAAGCACAAATTTGGATACAAGTAACACTCTTAAAATTTGGATGATGCTTTGCAAGGTCCAGACAATGAGAGAGACAACAGCCAGTTATAAACTTACCAACTCCCCCCTAAAATAAAAACTTAGACTATCTTACCTAAGATAATGAGAAACGTGAAAAGTTCGTTTTTAAATTTCAGTCTTAAATGTAAGTTTTAGATTTCCTATGATGTTAGCATTAGTTTCGAATTGATGTCTAAGGTGGTATATAACACGTGGTTGGGTCCTCTAAAGTCTTCACGGAGCAGTCGATGACAGGAAGAAGGGCTGATGGCAAATGAACCTTCTGCAGATTCTATTCATAGTCATTTAAACAATATATCCTGAGTACCTAGTAAATGCAAGGTACTAGTGACACAGTGATGAAGAAAAGCAGCCACCTTACATGGGACTCACTGCCTACAAACACGGAAAAAAAATTAAGAACTTGGAAATACTGCCATTATTATTGTGACTTTCTTTACCTGTGTCCAGCGGCAGTGAATCTGAGATTTCTTGAACAAAATTGCAGCAGTTCCGTTCATAATTCCTCTGGGCATGCATAACTCAGAATATTCCTGACCAGCCTGGTGTTGTAAGCTATGGACTCAAAGCTCAACTCAAAAACTCAACTCCTAACCGTGTAATTTTAATAATCACTGTCTTTCTCCACTCCGTGGAATGTTTCAGCAGGCTTCTCTATCACTACATGCTCTTGTTTGGATAAGAACATTTTAAAAAGAAAAATCTTCTTATAATTTTATCCCCCAAATGAATTGCTTAGTCTTTAACCACAAATATGACAAATAATCTTCGTGGACATTAACTAAAACAATATTAATGAATATGTTAATTATATTGTTTAAATACTAGAATGTGTAACAGATTTCATCTGATAATACTATAATTCAAAAAAATATATTATTTCAGCCAAGGAACTATCATAAAGTTTCAACTATGTTTTCTAGAATATGACAAAAAAATCAGAAGCTATTTAAAGAAATCAATTTTTACAAAGTATTCTTTAGTTATAAACCATACTTATAAGAATTGATTATCCAGTTTATTTTCTTCTATTCTCCTTTAATTGAACCCAGTGAAAGTTATTTAAAAGTCAGTTATTTCTTTCTTTATTAGTACATTTATTCTAAAAGCAGTAAAAGATATATGCTCAGAGAATTATTTGATACTGACTGAAGTGATACGAGAAGGATATATATAAATGTGGATCTATTTTTATGAAAAAGAAATACTTTTATATGGAATATTTATGCTACAATTGAATGCTAAAAATAGGAACTGTGGAGGATGGAGAAAAATAAAATCAAATTCAATATGAATATAATAAATCCACAGCACAGAACGTTCTAGAAATTGTGAAGGGTTAAATGGCATGGACTTTTCCTGGACAGTTACAGGATAAATATAATTAGTGTTTATATTAATGAAACCGTGTGACATAATGGTAAAGTTATATAATTACCAGGTTCCAAAACATCACAGAAACAAAAAGAGAAACAAAAATATAATTTAAAAGACAAATCAGCTAAACCTTTTTATACCATAAATTCTACATACTCAGAGGCAAAAAAAAAAGGTTCGAGAAAAAAGGGGCAATAGTGTCCTAAAGTGAGTCCATGTGTGAAGATAACGATGGAATAAACAATCAAATGAAGCAGATGGGTGCTTCAGTCAGTTAAGTGATTTTTGGAAGAAGTGAATTTTACTTATAAGGTCCACTCATCTCTGAAAGTGTTAACAATATGGTTAAAAAGAAGTGGAAATGTTTCAGGAAAAGAACTTGTTCACTTTAAGAGAAACAGATTTTTGGAGCTGGAAGTCTCTAACTTTTATTTCAGAACACATTCCATACGAGCAATGCTGCCTAACAAACCCCAAGGGCTTTGCTTACTCTATGATCAGCTTCTAATAAGCATGACAGAAAACAAAAAATAGGCATATTAAAACCCACAGGCACATGCAGACACATAAACACACACAGAGAGCCCATTTTCCAAGAGCACATTTCATGGTTACAGAGAAAAAAATCTTTAGTAAAAACTCACCATCAGGAATTTCATAAACTCTTGCAGCCTTCTGTATGAGCATTTGATGGCTGAAGATGTTTGATGGCATGGTGAAGTTAGTGGCCCCATCCAGATAGTCCATACTGAAGAGGAAGAAAAAGAAAAGAAGAAAAGGACCAGTGAGGAAGATGCTGTGATACTTGGGAGCAAATAAGGTGAGAGGCTAAAACAAAAATGAGCTGTGCACAGAAAAGGTAGATTTGAAGAACTGCAAGGAAAGTGTACAAAACTGGATTGTGTAAGCTTAGAAAAAAAGTTTGGCAAAACTCATTTTCATTTCATAAACCTGTGAGACTAAGAGGATAATAATCCTACCACTAAGTAACATTTTAACAATCTGAGCATTTAAGCTAGTTCGAGGATGCCAAATTTAACCAAAATAGTTTCCAACTATTTTGAAATAGTCTGACATTTGAAAGCTGTAGAATGATTCAAAAAAAAAAAAAAAATGACTGTGTGGCTTCAGCACTTACTGGTATCAAAATATTCCTAGTGACATACCGACTTTTTATTAAGAAAATGTATTCCAAGTTTTCCCGGATCTATTCTAATGTTTCAAAGAGGGGTGATCGACCTGCCCCTACCAAGATCTGAAGTTAGAAAACATCTGAGTCAAACTCCACTTTTACATCCATTCTCAATATCCGATTACTCACCAGCTCTGTAAATTCTCTTTCCAAAATGTCTTTTAAATCTGGACATCCTTGGTGTTCCTACGATTTCCTTCCTTTTAGCTCTCATTTTTTCATGTCCTTACTCTGCGGTTCTGATCTCTAAAATAGAGCTTCAATCTGACTACTTTTCTGCCTCGCTGTTAGCATCCATCTGGTCCAGGCATCACCATCTCTATCCTAAAACACAGAAACCACTTCCTGATCATCCTACTGCTTCCGGAGTCTCTCTCTCTCTTTAAAATAAGAATCTGATTTATCACTTGCAGGCCCTGGCTTAAAGTCCTTTGGTTTTCAGATAAAATTCCTCAGGATGAGCAACAATGCCCTAAATTATCTTGCCCCACCTACATTTATAAACTTATCCAGAATCATGCTTGCCTTTTTCTCACTATGCTTCAAGTCCATTTAGACATTCTTTCTTCTCCACCTTTAATCCAATTCTCTTTCTGGTTACAGAGTTCCTGAAGTTATTGGTACCACTTTCTTTTTGACTTCTGAAAGCCAGCTCCTTCATCCTTCAGGTCTCAATTTAAATGTCACTTGCCTCAGGGAAGGTTCTGCTGACCACCAGCTCCGAGGTAGTGAAACATTTCCCCTGCCTAGCTGGATAGGCTTTACCACGTCTCCTTAATTATTATATTGTAGTTTGTATACAAGATTTTCAAAACACGTATTAGAGTATTGGAGAAGTCCTCTAGAGGAAGTGACCACCAGTTGACCTGTGAGGTGGATTGGTGCAGTCAGAGGTTTCTAACCAGCGCCCCCTCACCCCCATCCTTGGAATGTACCTCCGTCCTGGCCTTGCACTCGGAGCCATTTCAAGGACGCAACCTTGATAGGGTAATGTGGTGTTGAGACCATCTGGACTGAATACTCGGCTACACCCAGTTAAGGCCTCTGTGTATTTTTAAGATTCTGGCAGGCGGGTCCAGAGTTCCACTCTGTATTGCAGCTGCCCAAGACAAGCCTCTTATGCAAGTTACCTTGCTTATTAAAACTGCCACTTACCAATCTGTAATCGCCTGCCTCTACTTTGGTCTTTCTTTTCATGGGAGCAAATTTGGGATTTCACCTGGGGAACTCCCAAGGTTGTGAACCAAAAACATTCCACTACTACTATTTTCAAAGTAGTAAATGCACGTAAGTTTACATTTCAAATGATTTATGATAAAAAGGAATAGTCCTCTGCTCCACCTGCATCCCCAGCATCAACCCCTCTCAACCTGCTTCTTTTGGTGGTTAGCTACATGTTTCCAAATAAGTCTGCTAATTCTATTATTTCTGGATTTTTTTTTTTTTTTGCTTTAGAGGGAATCATTTGACTTCTTAAAATTGAAAATAAAATATTAGATCTCCTACACTTACCAAACCCTTCTAACTTTTATCCTCAAAGTTTTGGTTTAAATCAGTGATCATGTTTATATTATTATTATGTACACAATATGCATGGTTAAGTCATGAAGTGTACAATGATTATATTTAATTTTTATAATATTTTTGGTTTAGCCTAGAGTTGATTGCTTTATCTTTTCATCTGCTTAATATTCTAAGAACCTATGACCAGTTTTTCCACAGACTTCACCAGAAGTATGTATTTCATCTTGATGCATACAAATGGATTTATCTGTTTTATTTTTAGGTGGAGACATCACTCTGGTGTCTTAGGTTTTTCCATTTAACCAACATTTTGGTTATTATTATTCCTTGATGCCCCTCTTCTGAAAAAAAAGAGATGATTTGCCTTCCTATGACTGTATCTTCCCACTAGAATGCCAGTCACAGTGGGGTAGAGACTTTGTCTTGCTCACTAGTACTTCACAAATGAATTGAACAGTACTCAGCACCTAGCAACCAGTGAGTATTTGTCCTGTGAACTCAGATTCTCACTACTAGATCTTGCCTTGACACCAGGCTACTCTGCTTAATGTTGCTCTGGTTCTACATTGTCTAGGGTTATACTTATGTTCTATAACTTGGCCTGCAAAGCTGCAACTCATCTATCAAGGCATCTATCTCTTCCCATTCATTCTAGCCTCTTCACTTCCATCACACTACAATTCAGGTCATTCTTTCTGCACATTTATTTACCTTTGGCAATGCTTTGCCCTGTTCTATTGTGACAACCCATGCTGGTTCTTTAATGTGTAGATCACGGGAAACCATATTCTTTAAGAATTTTCCAGATCTTTACCTAGAGTCCATCCTTTCTCTTCTATTCATATTTTTTAACATGGCTACACACAACACTATCATTGGCATCACCTGGAGATTTGTTTTGAATGCAGAATCCAGGCCCCAAAACAGACTTATTGTCTCCCAATTTGCATTTTAGGAAGATTCTCAAGTGATTCATATGCTCGTTGGCATTGAGAAACATGTTTTAGAGAATCTTCATAGTTCAGGTCCTGTTTGCTACGCATTCCCCACCTGTAAACTGTGATGTACTGAAAGGAAAATTCTTATGAATCCAAATATCTTTAATATTAGCTTAGTTTTCTCGCATATAGTAGTTTTTCAGTAAATATTTCTCAAAGGAAGGGAGAATGGAAGGAAGGAAGGGAGGAAAAGGAAGGAAGGAAGGAAGGAAGGAAGGAAGGAAGGAAGGAAGGAAGGAAAGGAGCAAGCAGGGGAGGAAAGAAGAAAGAGACCCTCTCAAAACTCAGGCTCAGGAGACTGTTTTAACCCTAAAATTTGCCCGTAGGCTGTGGAAAGATTGCAGGAATGCCAAAGATTGTTGGCAGCCCAGCAGAAGCTAAGAGGAGGCAAGGAAAGATTCCTCTACAATTGAGAGGGAAATAGGTTTGCCAACACCTTGATTTCAGATATCTAGCCTCCAGAACTATGAGACAATAAATTTTTGCTGTTTCAACCCATGATTCTGTAGTCCTTTGTTCTAACAGCCCTAGGAAACTAATACAAATCATTAGGCCGATTTCCCACCTAAATGTAGTAGCTCTGTGAGGTGATGAACATTCTCCTTGTTTTGATTATTTTTCCATGGGACTGTTCCAATACCAGGACTTTGGCATAAACTGCTGGAACTATTAAATGATTCATTAAACACCAGGCCAAACAAAATTTTTGGTGTTTTGGTACATTTTAATGCCACCAGTAGAGAGATTTATTGTCCATTAAACAATATTAAGTATCATTTCACATTTTATTTTAAAATAGTCTTCTCCCATGGAGTTGTTTAACTGATAATATTTTGTTATAACTAAGTTTTGTATGTCCAGACTTTAGCTGTTTGAAAATAAAAATTGAAACAGCCAACCAAAAAATAAATGGAGGCACAAAACCATCTTCTGTGGCCTGCTGTTAAGTCTAGAAATATCTTATTCTGTCAGTGTGATTTCATAGCAGGATGAAAAATGTCAAAAGTGAGGATGACAAATCAGTCTAGTGAGGAAAAATGACTCTTGGACAAGAGATGTCATTTGTCATGATTGCCATTTGACTGCACTTTCCCCCTCTTCTCTTTCATATGAATGCAATTTTGCTATTAGTTTTAAATTATCTTAACTGCACAATGGCTTGATCATGAGAATTGTGTTCCCTTTCAAAGAGTTTTGTAAAATAATAAAGTTTCAAAATTGAACTTATATTTGTATATTTCAATGAATTTTTAAAAATCATTAATGCTTAATTTATCAAATATTGCCTTTTTTTTAGAAGAAGGGGTCATGTTTTCCAAGATATAGGTAGCACCATGGCTTTATAAAAAAAATTTTTTTTTTCAAAACTGACACAGCTGAGCACAGCTCTCTGAGCCACTGCATAATACGGATGGTAATTAAGCCACAGCTTCAAGGTTGCATGGGCACAAGACAATTCAGCCTAATGAAGTATCGATCGACTGCAGTCGAGGTAAAACAAGTTGACATTCATTTAGAGGTAGCAATGTGAATATACCACAATGCCACCAAAGAAATAAAGGGAACAAACAATGAGGCTGAATTTTAATCTTGCAAACACAATTAAGAATCTTATTTATAGCATGCTGCTATCACTTAAACTAAAGCTAATTGCATACTTACTGCCCTGACATGAGATACTTAAATCAGCAGAAATTATATATCCTTAGCATAATGGCAAAAAGAAAAAGAAAAAGTGCAGGAAGTTTAGTGCTTCAATTAGAGACAATACTAGTACCTTAGAAAACTATACCGATGAAAGTGTTTGAAATCAAATTTCTCACCTAGTTGTTTTGCATAATTAAGCTTATCTTAAGGTTCTATGAAGAGCAACTCCAAAGAGTAAAATTCAATCTAGATTAAACAAAATTTTATGGAGAGTAGATTGGTTTCTTCTCAATATTTACCACATCATATGCAAAATAATACACACTGACATTCAACTGAATATATTTTACTAATCATTGTTTTTTTAATTCACTGAATTTCTTTCTTAAGTGGATAGTTTCTTTTAAAAAATTGTATCCAATTTATTTAAGCTAGAAACAAAAAGAGTTCACCCATTTTTCCCATTCCCTACCTCTTTCAACTACCATGATGTTCTCTGTATCTATGAGCTTTTTATTTTTTTAGATTTCATACATAAGAGAGATTATATGGTACTCATCTTCCTCAGTTTGACTTATTTCACTTAGCATAATGCCCTCCAAGCCCATACATGTTATCACAAATGGCAAGATTTTATTCTTTTTAATGAATGAAAAATATCCCATTTGTTACGTCTTGTCTTTTTGATAATAGCCATTCTAACAGGTGTGAGACAATATCTTATTGTGGTTTTGATTTGCATTTCCCTGATGATGGATGAGTGATGTTGAGCACCTTTTCATGTACCCATTGGCCATCAGTATGTCTTCTTTGGAAAATGTTGAGATCTTCTGCTCATTTTTTGATTGGATTGTTTGTTTTTTATTATTGAGTTGTATGAGTTCTTCACATATTTTGGATATAAGCTCCTTATTAGATATATCATTTACAAATATTTTCTCCCACTAGCTAGGTTGCTTTTTCATTTTCTGCCAAGAAGCTTACAGCCTGTGTTTTCTTCTAAGAGTTTTATAGTTTCAGGTCTTACCCCTTTGTCATAAATTAATTGACCATATAAGTGCAGGTTTATTTCTGGACTGTCTATTCTGCTCCTTTGATCTATGTGTTTGTTTTATGTCAATACCACACTGTTTTAATTATGATAGTTTTGTAATATGCTTTGAAATTGGGAATATGATATTTCCAGCTTTGCTCTTCTTTCTCAAGATTGTTTTGACTTTTGATGGCTGCATAATATTCCATTGTATATATATACCACATCTTCTTTATCCATTCATCTGTTGATGGACATCTTGGCTCTTTCCATAGGTTGGCCTTCAAAAGGAATGAAATCTTGCCATTTGCAATGACGTGGATGGAACTGGAGGGTATTATGCTGAGCGAAATAAGTCAATCAGGGAAAGACATGTATCATATGACCTCACTGATATGAGGAATTCTTAATCTCAGGAAACAAACTGAGGGTTGCTGGAGTGGTAGGGGGTGGGAGGGATGGGTGGCTGGGTGATAGACATTGGGGAGGGTATGTGCTATGGTGAGCGCTGTGAATTGTGTAAGACTGTTGAATCACAGACCTGTACCTCTGAAATAATACATTATATGTTAAAAAAAAAGAAGAAGAAGAAGAAGATAGCAGGAAGGGAAGAATGAAGGGGGGGAATCAGAGGGGGAAATGAACCAGGGGAGACTATGGACTCTGAGAAACAAACTGAGGGTTCTAGAGGGGAAGGGAGTGGGGGGATGGGTTAGCCTGGTGATGGGTATTAAAGAGGGCACGTTCTGCACGGAGCACTGGGTGTTATATGCAAACAATGAATCATGGAACACTACATCAAAAATTAATGATGCAATGTATGGTGATTAACATAACATAATAAAAAAAACTTAACAGTTAAGTAGCCACTATCCATATGTAAGCAATATTATTAATTGCCTATTATTACTCATATAAATAATTAATAAAATAGATTCCATTTTATATTAAAAAAAAGATTGCTTTGACTATTCAGGGCGTTCTGTGGTTCCATACATGTTTTAGGATTGTTTGTTCTATTTCTGTGAAAAATACCATTGGAATTTTGATAGAGATTTTAATGAATCTGTATTGCTTTAGGTAGTATGAACATTTTATGTATTTATTTTCTTTTTTAATTTTAATTCCCTTATAGTTAACATACAGTGTTATATTGTTTCAGGTGTACAATAAAGTAATTCAACAGTTCCATACATCACCAGTATGGACATTTTGACAATAATAATTCTTCCAATCCATGAGCATGGAATATCTTTCCATTTATTTGTGTCTTCTTCAATTTCCTTATTACTGTCTTGTTTTCAATATACAGATCTTTTACCTCTTTCATTAAATTTATTCACAGGTATTTTATTCTTTTGATGTAATTATAACTAAATATTTAGAAAGGGCCTTATTTCCCCAGAAACAAATTTCCAGGGACTGCATTAATAATCACATAGAGGAAGACTAGGATTTCTCAACATTAATATTTAAGTCTCCCTTTCAAATGAACACTAAAATTAAAGTTAACTAGTAAGTAGAGCTATCACACAATACATTTTTAAGCTGTCACTAGTATAAAGAATTGTGAAGATATATTGTATTCATTATTTTGAAAAAACAGTTTTTATAATATGATACTAAAAATTATTTTAAGAATAATGACATAATACTTATAAGATATCTGGCCATTTTATAACATTTTCTTAGGATTTATAATTTAATATACACATTTAAAAATATGATTAAGCATTAGGAATAATTATATTAAGCATTTATCTTTAATAATGAAATATTCTTAAAAATGACATGCTTTCTACTCAACAATCTGTTGGCATGTAAGAGACATTTAAAATCCTATCATACATTATTTGCTTTAATATTTCCTTTATAATTTTATTTATTTTAATTTTAAATAAATTGGAAGCTGAAATATGTTGTCCAATACTCTCAATATGTTGTCCAATTAATCGCACAACTATTTATTAATCTAGTATCTGAAAAGTTTATTTTTTGACAAATGGAGTCTTTTACTTAAAACACTGTTATAGGCTATTTACTTCAATGAAAAGGCTAGCATTATATCCTTTCCAGAAGGCATACTTATTTCACATTCTGTCTGAAGAAGTCATTCACTCAAAGACTTCACATAAGAATTAGAATTCAAAATGTATTTATGCTAATCAATTGACTCAAAGTTACTGACATTATAGAGCTTTCACAAGTTGTATTTTCTCATAAAATTACTCCCAAATTAAAAAGAGAGTGCTAATGTGTCTAATTACATTATAGACCTCAGGCAGATGGATATATTCCTTAAAACACTGATAACCAGATCAGATCTTAAGATTCACAGAAATTGCCCTACTTGTTATAGGAAAAAGACATTATCTTTACTGATTTTTAAAAATTCAATAATAAATTGTTTAGGGCTTCAACTATGTGATTTACATATTCTAGGTTTATCACATGTGATTTGAATTTTGTTTTTCTTTTGAGTTATCTCTAAATAAAAAAAACACTATTTTATCAGATAGCTATAACTAATATTATTTGTGTTAACAATATTTGAGCATTATATAAAAACAATGCTGTGATTTCTATCACTATATGAATTAATTACTACATACAGTGCAAAACAAACTTAATTTTACATTTAAATTGTTTCCCAGCTTCCATCACACTATCCTGTATTATTGATAACAAGGTTAAAAAAGAAAAAAACAAAACATTGTACTGACTTATCTTGCATTTCTATAACTATAAAACAACACAAATAACAGATGGTACTTAAAAACATATTTCTATTTTTTTTTAATTTTTAAACGTTTTCTTTATTTCTCCCATTATGCTATATACAGTTCTTTTTTGCTTATTAAGGACTCAATAAATATTTGTTGATTTGAATTTTCTATTTAAAGTATGTAACAGCCAATTATGTAATCTTAATTCTAAACTCAATGTAATAAAGCTTAAAAGTAATTATAAAGTATTTTTTTTCTTAAAGATTTTATTTATTTGACAGAGAGAGACACAGCGAGAGAGGGAACACAAGCAGGGGGAGTGGGAGAGGGAGAAGCAGGCACCCCGCCAAACAGGGAGCCAGATGCGGAGCTCGATCCCAGGACCCTGAGATCATGACCTGAGCGAAGGCAGACGCTTAACGACTGAGCCACTCAGGATCCCCAGTATAAAGTCTTTAAAAATGTTTTATTTAGTGTGAGGTGGTAAAATATTGCATGGTAGTAGTAGTCATTTACCTAATGACTATGGTATTTGCCTAACCTTATGTCTCCTGGAAAATGGTGGGGTTGTTTTATTGTTATTTTTGTTTTTTAACCATCAGACCCTTGACCATATTAAATAATGTAATACATAACTCCTTGAGGTTGACATTCCTAAATACATAAGACAAAATATGAATATAATTTTTATGACGAGCTGATTAAGAGAAAGAAACAAAACAATGTTATTTTATGTGCATGTGTTTGTATATTAACATATAATGATATACATTTTGGCAAACTATAGACAAAAGCAGATATAAACATCTAGGTACACAAGTTAGTAGTGGGTAACAAGATACATCCTTATGTACATTGGTTAATTTTACTTTGTTCCTTTGTCCCACAGCTTTCTTAAAATTACATTAATAATGTGGTACTGATGATACTAGAGCCTAGAAAAAATGTTAGAAATGAATCCCCATAAATATACCATGCTCATGATGTAATGATGAACTGATGTGAGGCATTGGAATTTTGTAAAATAAATGTTACATTAAAAATGTAGTCCACATTGATACATTAATATATGATAAAATAATACATTTAGTCACACAGCTTTTTTAATAGTCAAGGAATAACATACAGCACTTTTTTGGCATAAGTGATGCCGTTTACAAATATGATTTATCGGAATCATCATTTTTTAATTGTTCACAAATTAACATCCTCATTTTAATAACTATTTTGCATAATTAGTTGCTTTTATGCATATTCATGCCTACTGTAAATAATCCTTTTTTTTAATAAGACATTCATTATTGTATGTTTGGGCAAAAAGGTGCTTAGAAAAATTCACCTTTCTTTTTGAGTGAATATTGAGTAAATAGTGAGTCACACTTATTGTTCTAGTTAACATGCATATGTGAGAAATTACAACAGTCAAAAGATCATGGGACATCAATGAGGAAGGAAACCTCTGAGATACAAAGGAGATAGAATGGAGGGGAATATTGTAATTATGCAATTTACACAAGTATTAAAGCCTCATTTTAAAACTACTCCAAAATATAAGCTGAAGATATAAAGGTGTTGGGACAGTAAGAAATGCTATTGTAAATCTTTGTAATCATAATCATTTAGGTGATCTTATCAATACTTTCTGTATCACTGGGTTTTATTGAAGAATTTCTGTAAGAGTGTGAAGATAATCTGATTTTATTATTATGAAAATTGCATGTGGCAAAAAGAAAACTATAAAAGGAAATTGGATTAAAAAACTCCTTCTTCCAATTTTTGTCCCAGTCCATTTTTAACTGTATCTTTTGCATTTTTCCAGATATTTTCCATGCATGTACACATAAATCAATTCTCTTTTAATTTTTCCCATAAAATAAGAATATATGATTTCCCTGTTTTGTATTATCCTTTTGTTTCATTTAGCAATACCAAATTTTATTCCATCTAAGACACCACCTATTGAAAGATGCACCGTTATTTTATATTTCAATGAGAAAGAAAAATGTTAGCATTTAAACCATAATGCAGTGTTTTTTATCTTTTAGAGTTACTATTTTAAGCACAATATGTGTTTCCTTTCAGTTTTAACTGAACATATATTTGTATAGAATAACCATTTTGTGTATGCATTAAAAAAGGAAAATTCAAATAAAATAGATTGGGTAAGATATACTGACATTTCATGTTCAAAAACCACCACTTGAAATCACTGTTCAATTTGTAGTCATCAAAGTCTGCATTTTCTCTCATAATATGAATGTTCTGTCAAGCCCTTAATTTAGGAATTTTCTCTTTTTTTTAAAGATTTTATTCATTTATTTGACAGAGAGAGACACTGCGAGAGAGGGAACACAAGCAGGGGGAGTGGGAGAGGGAGAAGCAGGCCTCCCTCTGAGCAGGGAGCCAGATGCGGGGTCAATCCCAGGACCCTGGGATCATGGCCTGAGCTGAAGGCAGACACTTAATGACTGAGCCACCCAGGCACCCTTATTTAGCAATTTTCTTAAAAGAAGCCATGAAAATATAAAAACCCACTGCCCTCTGGTATGTTCTGAATGGTTGTGTCCCTCCAAAATTTGTATGTGGAAATCCTAATCCTCAAAGTGATGACATCAGGAGATGGGGCTTTGGGGAAATGATTAGGTCATGAGGGTGGAGCTGTGATGGTTGGAATCAGTGCCCTTGCACAAGAGATCTCAGAGCTCTAGCTCATCCCTTCTGCCAAGTACGGGTTATGTGTAGAAGATAGCCATTTATGAACCAGGAAGCAGGCTCTCACCAGATAACAAAACCTAACCATGTGGGCATTCCACTCTCAGATTTCTAGCCCCAAGAACTGTGAGAAATAAATTGCTGTTGTTTATAAGCCACTCAGCCTGTGATATTTTTGTATAGCAGCCCAAATGGACTAAGACAAACCACTTCCTGAATGTTCCAAAACATGTCAAGTTCACTAACCAAGCACTGAAGATGAGGGAAATACTCTTATTTTCTAGAAACCAAATAGTTGTCTCCAGGGATGTTCTTCGAGTCCACTGACATTCATTCCATATATTTGAGTCTGATGTTTTGTTGTGCAGGAAATGAAACTGCCCCTGGAAAATAGGATTATGAGATTATCTAGATTTGAAATATGTTAATATATGTAAAAATGTGTCTTAAAATCAATGAAATATGGTACATCTTGGGGATTTGCCCCATTCTGCATATACATTTTGACTTTACTTTTTATTTATTTATATTTTTTTGGTGGTGGAATAATAGTGCATTTATTTATTTTTTCCAAATTATTATTTTTTTATTATTATGTTACGTTAATCACCATACATTACATCATTAGTTTTTCATGTAGTGTTCCATGAATCATTGCTTGCGTATAACACCCAGTGCTCCATGAAGAATGTGCCCTCCTTAATACCCATCACCAGGCTAACACACCCCCCACCCCCCTTCTCTCTAGAACCCTCAGTTTGTTTCTCGGAGTCCATACTCTCTCATGGTTCATAACCCCCTCTGACTCCCCACCTTCATTCTTCCCTTCCTGCTATCTTCTTCTTCTTTTTTTTTTTTTTTAACATATAATGTATTATTTGTTTCAGAGGTACAGGTCTGTGATTCAACAGTCTTACACAAGTCACAGTGCTCACCATACCACATACCCTCCCGAATGCCTATCATACAGCCACCCCATCCCTCCCACCCACCACCACTCCAGAAACCCTCGGTTTATTTCCTGAGATTAAGAATTCCTTATATCAGTGAGGTCATATGATACATTTTTTTCTCTGATTGACTTATTTCGCTCAGCATAACACCCTCCAGTTCCATCCACATCATTGCAAACGGCAAGATTTCATTCCTTTTGATGGCTGCATAATATTCCATTGTGTATATATACCACCTCTTCTTTATCCATTCATCTGTCGATGGACATCTTGGCTCTTTCCACCGTTTGGCTATTGTGGACATTGCTGCTATAAACATTGGGGTGCACGTACCCCTTCAGATCTCTACATTTGTATCTTTGGGGTAAATACCCAGTAGTGCAATTGCTGGGTCAAATGGTAGTTCTATTTTCAACTTTTTGAAGAACCTCCATACTGTTTTCCAGAGTGGCTGCACCAGCTTGCATTCCCACTAACAGTGTAGGAGGGTTCCCCTTTCTCCGCATCCCCGCCAACATCTGTTTTTTCCTGACTTGTTAATTTTAACCATTCTGACTGGTGTGAGGTGATATCTCATTGAGGTTTTGATTTGGATTTCCCTGATGACGAGCAATGTTGAGCACTTTTTCATGTGTCTGTTGGCCATTTGGATGTCTTCTTTGGAAAAATGTCTGTTCATGTTTTCTGCCCATTCCTTGATTGGATCATTTGTTCTTTGGGTGTTGAGTTTGGTAAGTTCTTTATAGATTTTGGATACTAGCCCTTTATCTGATATGTCATTTGCAAATATCTTCTCCCATTCTGTCGGTTGTCTTTTGGTTTTGTTGACTGTTTCTTTTGCTGTGCAAAAGCTTTTTATCTTGATGAGGTCCCAATAGTTCACTTTTGCCCTTGCTTCCCTTGCCTTTGGTGATGTTTCTAGGAAGAAGTTGCTGCAGCTGAGGTCAAAGAGGTTGCTGCCTGTGTTCTCCTCTAGGACTTTGATGGACTCCTGCCTGACATTTAGGTCTTTCAACCATTTGGAGTCTATTTTTGTGTGTGGTGTAAGGAAATGGTCCAGTTTCATTCTTCTGCATGTGGATGTCCAATTTTCCCAACACTGTTGAAGAGACTGTCTTTTTTCCATTGGACATTCTTTCCTGCTTTGTCAAAGATGAGTTGACCATAGAGTTGAGGGTCCATTTCTGGGCTCTCTATTCTGTTCCATTGATCTATGTGTCTGTTTTTGTGCCAGTACCATGCTGTCTTGATGATGACAGCTTTGTAATAGACCTTGAAGTACGGAATTGTGACGCTGTCAACTTTGCCTTTCTTTTTCAATATTCCTCCGGCTCTTCAGGGTCTTTTCTGTTTCCATACAAATTTTAGGATTATGTGTTCCATTTCTTTGAAAAAAGTGGATGGGATTTTGATGGGGATTGCATTGAAAGTGTAGATTGCTCTAGGTAGCATTGACATCTTCATAATATTTGTTCTTCCAATTCATGAGCATGGAACGTTTTCCATTTCTTTGTGTCTTCCTCAATTTCTTTCATGGGTATTTTATAGTTTTCTGAGTACAGATTCTTTGCCTCTTTGGTTATATTTATTCCTAGGTATCTTAGGGTTTTGGGTGCAATTGTAAATGGGATCCACTCCTTAATTTCTCTTTCTTCGGTCTTGTTGTTGGTGTATAGGAATGATTTCTGCGCATTGATTTTATATCCTGCCACTTCATTGAATTCCTGTATGAGTTCGAGCAATTTGGGGTGGAATCTTTTGGGTTTTCCACATAAAGTATGATATCATCTGCAAAGAGTGAGAGTTTGACTCTTCTTTGCCAATTTGGATGCCTTTTATTTCTTTTTGTTGTCTGATTGCTGTGGCTAGGACTTCTAATACTATGTTGAGTAGCAGTGGTGATAGTGGACATCCCTGCCACGTTCCTGACCTTAGTGGGAAAGCTCTCAGTTTTTCCCTATTGAGAATGATATTCGCTGTAGGTTTTTCATAGATGGCTTTTATGATATTGAGGTATGTACCCTCTATCCCCATATTCTGAAGAGTTTTGATCAAGAAAGGATGCTGTACTTTGTCAAATGCTTTTTCTGCATCTATTGAGAGGATCATATGATTCTTGTTCTTTCTTTGGTTAATGTATTGTATCACAATGATTGATTTGTGGATGTTGAACAAACCTTGCAGCCCAGGGATAAATCCCACTTGGTCGTGGTGAAGAATCCTTTTAATGTACTGTTGGATCCTATTGGCTAGTATTTTGGTGAGAATGTTTGCATCCATGCTCATCAAGGATATTGGTCTGTAATTCTCCTTTTTGATGGGGTCTTTGTCTGGTTTTGGGATCAAGGTAATGCTGGCCTCATAAAATGAGTTTGGAAGTTTTCCTTCCATTTTTATTTTTTGGAACAGTTTCAGAAGAATGGGTATTAATTCTTCTTGAAATGTTTGGTAGAATTCCCCTGGGAAGCCATCTGGCCCTGGGCTTTTGTTCGTTGGGAGATTTTTGATGACTGCTTCAATTTCCTTAGTGGTATTAGGTCTGTTCAGGTTTTCTATTTCTTCCTGGTTCAGTTTTAGTAGTTGATACATCTCTAGGAATGCATCCATTTCTTCCAGGTTATCTAATTTGCTGGCATAGAGTTGCTCATAATATGTTCTTATAATTGTTTGTATTTCTTTGGTGTTGGTTGTGATCTCTCCTCTTTCATTCATGATTTTGTTGATTTGGGTCATTTCTCTTTTCTTTTTGATAAGTCTGGCTGGGGGTTTATCAATATTGTTAATTCTTTCAAAGAACCAGCTCCTAGTTTCATTGATCTGTTCTACTGTTCTTTTGGTTTCTATTTTGTTGATTTCTGCTCTGATCTTTATTATTTCTCTTCTCCTGCTGGGTTTAAGTTTTATTTGCTGTTTTTTCTCCAGCTCCTTTAGGTGTAGGGTTAGGTTGTGTATTTCAGACCTTTTTTGTTTCTTGAGAAAGGCTTGTATTGCTATATACTTTCCTCTTAGGACTGCCTTTGCTACATCCCAAACATTTTGAACAGTTGTGTTTTCATTTTCATTGGTTTTCATGAATATTTTTAATTCTTCTTTAATTTCCTGGTTGACCCATTCATTCTTTAGTAGGATACTCTTTAGCCTCCATGCATTAGAGTTCATTCTGACTTTCCTCTTGTGATTGAGTTCTAGTTTCAAAGCATTGTGGTCTGATAATATGCAGGGAATGATCCCAATCTTTTGGTACCAGTTATGACCTGATTTGCGACCTAAGATGCGATCTATTCTGGAGAATATTCCATGGGCACTAGAGAGGAATGTGTATTCTGTTGCTTTGGGATGGAATGTTCTGAATATGTGAAGTCCATTTGGTCCAGTGTGTCATTTAAAGTCTTTATCTCCTTGTTGATCTTTTGTTTAGATTATGTGAACATTTCAGTGAGGGGGTGTTAAAGTCCCCCACTATTACTGTATTGTTGTCAATGTGTTTCTTTGCTTCTATTATTAATTAATCCTTATGTAATTGGCTGCTCCCATGTTAGGGACATAGATATTTACAACTATTAGATCTTCTTTTTGGATAGACCCTTTAAGTAGGATATGGTGTCCTTCCTCATCTCTTATTACAGTCTTTGGTTGAAAATCTAATTTGTCTGATATAAGGATTGCCACCCCAGCTTTCTTTTGGTGTCCATTAGCATGGTAAATTGTTTTCTACCCCCTCACTTTCAATCTGGGGGTGTCTTTGGGTATAAAATGAATCTCTTGCAGACGGCATATCAATGGGTCTTGTTTTTTTATCCAATCTGATAGCCTGTATCTTTTGATTGGGGCATTTAGCCCATTTACATTCAGGGTAACTATTGAAAGATAGGAATTTAGTGCCATTGTATTGCCTGTAAGGTGACTGTTACTGTATATTGTCTGTATTTCTTTCTGGTCTATGTTGCTTTTAGGCTCTCACTTTGCTTAGAGGACCCCTTTCAATATTTCCTGTAGGGCTGGTTTTGTGTTTGCAAATTCCTTTAGTTTTTGTTTGTCCTGGAAGCTTTTTATCTCTCCTTCTATTTTCAGTGACAGCCTAGCTGGATAGAGTATTCTTGGCTGCATATTTTTCTCATTTAGTGCTCTGAATATATCGTGCCAGTCCTTTCTGGCCTGCCAGGTCTCTGTGGGTAGGTCTGTTGCCAATCTAATGTTTCTACCCTTGTAGGTTACATATCTCTTCTTCTGAGCTGCTTTCAGGATTTTCTCTTTGTCTATGAGACTCGTAAGTTTTACTATTAGATGTTGGGGTGTTGATCTATTTTTATGAATTTTGAGAGGGGTTCTCTGTGCCTCCTGGATTTTGATGCCTGTTTCCTTCCCCAAATTAGGGAAGTTCTCTGCTATAATTTGCTCCAATATACCTTCTGCCCCTCTCTTTTTTTCTTCTTCATCTGGGATCCCAATTATTCTAATATTTTTTCATCTTACGGTACCTATCTCTCGAATTCTGCCCTCGTGATCCAGTAGCTGTTTCCCTCTCTTTTTCTCAGCTCCTTTATTTTCCATCATTTGGTCTTCTATATCACTAGTTCTCTCTTCTGCCTCATTTATCCTAGCAGTTAGAGCCTCCATTTTTTATTGCACCTCATTAATAGCCTTTTTGATTTCAACTTGGTTAGATTTTAGTTCTTTTATTTCTCCAGAGAGGTTTTCTCTAATAACTTCCATGCTTTTTTCAAGCACAGCTAGTATCTTTAAAATCACCACTCTGAATTCTAGTTCCGACATCTTACTAATGTCTGTATTGATTAGGTCCCTGTCAGTTGGTACTGCCTCTTGTTCTTTTTGTTGAGGTTAATTTTTGCATCTTGTCATTTTGTCCAGAGGAGAATAGATGAATGAGAGAACAAAATGCTAACAGGGTACCAACGTCCCCACAAAATAACACTAAACTAATCAAAAAAGACCTGAAAACAGGGGAAACGAAAGGAAAGAAAGAAAAAAGAAAAAGATAAAAACAAACAAAAACAAAACAAACCAAAAACAGAGTATGATCAAATATGATCAGGCTGGTGCATAGATCAGTGCCACACACTAGATTTTGGGTGTATTTTGGTCTGTTAGAAGAAAGTGCTTCCCAAAATTTTAAAGAAAGAAAAACTTATATATGTACATAAATAAAAGTTAATATGATGAAGGGATGTAATATGACTGTAAAGATGAAAATTATAAAAAATTTTATAAAAGGAATTGATAAGATAAGAAGTTGGTTGAAAAAAGAAAGAAGAGGATTTTAAAAAAAAAAGGGAGAGAATGTGATCAGGCAGGAGACTAGAACAAAGCCATACACTAGAGATTTAGGGTATATTTTGATCTGTTAGAAGAAACTGTATCCCAAAATTTTAAAGAAAGAACAACTTATATGTATATATACCAAAAATAAGGGTAACTACTATGAAGGGATAGAATATGACTCTAAATATGAAAAATAAAAATTTTTTTTTTAAAAAAAGGGATTGATAAGATGTTGGTTTGAAAAAGGAAAAAAGAAAAATTCAAAAAAAAAAGACAGTTAAAAATAATTAACTTTGAAAGATTTAAGAATCATGGTAAAAAAGCCATGAATTCTATGTGCAGTATTCCCCTAGCACTGGAGTTCTGCCATTCTCATTGATAGGTAAACTTGGTCTTGGCTGGCTGTTCTCGCTGATCTTCTGGGGGAGGGGCCTGTTGCCGTGGTTCCCAAATGTCTTTGCCAGAGGCGGAATTGCCCCGCCCTTGCCAGGTCCAGGCTAAGTAATCTGCTCGGGTTTGCTCTGGGGAGCTTTTGTTCCCTGGAGGCTTTCCGTACAGCTTTGTAGAATGAAAGTGAAAATGGCGGCCTCCCAATCTCCGCCCCAGAGAAGCCGAGAACTCGGGGCCCCACGCCTCAGTGAGCCCCCAGAGAAAAGCAGTCAATCACTCCCATCTCCCCGGTCTCCAGCTGCACTCCATGCTCACCCAGCCTGTGACCGAGTGTTTCTATCTCTGGCACCAGACTCAGTGTGGAGTCTCCAAACCCAGCAGATCCCTGCGGTACGCTCGGGCGCCGCTCCTCCCAGGGGAGGAAGGGGAGTCTCCCCAGATCTGCCACTTGTTGGGTCCTTGCTGGAAGATCAGTGACCCATCTGTGCCCCCAGATCATGGTTTATGGCAACCCCGAGCTGAGAGCCTGCGCCTCGGCTCCGTCTCTGCAGCCGGCTTCCCCGCTCCGGTATCTGGGAGCTCTGCCACAGTCAGGCACCCCTGGTCTTCCTGTGACCCTGAGGGTCCTGAGACCACACTGTCCCTGCGAGGGTTCCACCACCCACTTAGCCACTGGAGCGATGTCCCTCAGGGGAGCTGACTTCTAAAAGTTCCGATTTTGTGCTCTGCTGCTCTATCACTTGCCGGTAGTGGCTGATGGAGGCCCCCTCCCCCGCCATCTATCTTCCCAAATATCACCTCAGATTCACTTCTCCGCATGTCCTACCTTCCAGAAAGTGGTCGCTTTTCTGTTCAGAGAGTTGTTGCTCTTCTTTTCTTCGATCTCCTGTCGAGTTCGTAGGTGTTCAGAATGATTTGATCCCTATCCAGCTGAATTCCTGGGACCAGACGAAATCCAGGTCACCTACTCCTCTGCCTTCTTGCTCTGCCCCCCCCATAAAGTGCATTTATATAAACAGCTTGGTTGATGTAAGCAAACACCTACTGCTAGATTTTTAATTTTCCTCAGTTCTTTTATTTCTTTCTGTTTTATTTCTTTCTTCTCCTTTATTGTTTTGGTTGATTTGCCTTGACAGTTTTGTGTATGTGTGCATGTATATCTAGTAAATAAAATCCTAGAAGTGAAAATATTCAAAGGGCATGTTTATTTAAATTTTGAAATAATTTTTTAAACAAATTATCTCCCTCAAGGATTAATGTTCTGCATATTAGAGTGCCTTGTTTCTTTCAATCACACTAATATTATGCATTTTAAACATTTTTTTAATTTTTAAAAATCTGAAACTTGTTTTATGTCAATAATGAATAGTGCCCCTTATAGTTGTCCAATCCTGCAGTTCTGAGTCAAATTTATGATATTTTCTACTTTATATTGCAAGAATTATGTGCTGCTTAGAGAAACTTTCAACTGTCTAAAGTTTCTTAAGCATATGCAGTTTTAAAACTTTAATGTTTCAGATTTTTTAAGTGGAACATATTCATTCTAATGTATATATACGCTTACAAGAGACTCATCTTAGACCTAAAGACACCTCCAGTTTGAAAGTGAGGGGATGGAGAATGATCTATCATGCTAATGGATGTCAAAAGAAAGCTGGAGTAGTCATACTTACATCAGACAAACTAGGTTTTAAAACAAAGACTGTACAAGAGATGAAGAAGGGCATTTTATCATAATAAAGGGGTCTATCCAACTAGAAGATCTAACAATTGCAAATATTTATGCCCCCAACTTGGGAGCACCCAAATATATAAGTCAATTAATAGCTAACATAAAGAAACTCATTGATAATAATAAAATAATAGTAGTGGACTTTAAAACACCACTTACAACAATGGAAAGATCATCTAAGCAGAAAATTGACTAGAAAACAATGGCTTTGAATGACATACTGGACCAGATGGATTTAACAGATATATTCAAAACATTTCATCCTGGGGCA
Source organism: Neomonachus schauinslandi (assembly GCF_002201575.2). Taxonomy (NCBI): domain Eukaryota; kingdom Metazoa; phylum Chordata; class Mammalia; order Carnivora; family Phocidae; genus Neomonachus; species Neomonachus schauinslandi. The sequence goes on along the minus strand of NC_058406.1, from coordinate 131,278,771 downwards.
CCTGGGTGGCTCAGTCGTTAAGCGTCTGCCTTCAGTTCAGGTCATGATCCCGGGTTCCTGGGATCGAGCCCCGCATTGGGCTCCTCGCTCAGTGGGAAGCCTGCTTCTCCCTCTCCCACTTCCCCTGCTTGTGGTTCCCTCTCTCACTATGTCTCTCTGTGTCAAATAAATAAATAAATAATCTTAAAAAAAACCCAAAAAACCAAAAAGACATTTCATCCTAAAGTAGCAGAATACACATTCTTTTCAAGTGCACATTGAACATTCTCCAGAATAGATCAAATACTGGGTTACAAATCATGCCTCAACAGGTACAACAAAATGATTGAGATTATACCATGCATATTTTCAGACCACAACACTATGAAACTTAAAGTTAATCACAAGAAAAAAATTTGGAAAGATCACCAAAACATGGAGGTTAAAGAACATCCTACTAAAGAATGAATGGGTCAACAAGGAAATTAATGAAAAAATTAAAAAGTATATATAGAAGCGAATGAAAATTAAAATATGACAGCCCAGAACTTTTGGGATGCAGCAAAGGTGGTTATAAGAGGAAAGTATACAGCAATACAGGCCTACCTCAAGAGGTAAGAAAAATCTCAAATACACAACTTAAACTTACACCTAATGGAGCTAGAAAAGGAACAACAAATAAAGCCTGGAGCCAGCAGAAGAAGGGACACCTGGGTGGCTCAGTCGGTTAAATGTCTGACTTCGGCTCAGGTCATGATCTCAGGGTCCTGGGATGGAGCTCTGTGTTGGGCTCCCTGCTCAGAGGGGAGTCTACTTCTTCCTCTCCCTCTCCCCCTGCCTCTCCCCTCACTCGTTCTTGCTCTCTCTCTCAAATAATTAATTTTTTTTAAAAAGAAATAAATGGTATAGAAACAAACAAACAAAAAGCAGTAGAACATATCAACGAAACTGGTTCTTTGAAAGAATTAATAAAATTAATAAATCCCGAGACAGACTTAGCAAAAAGAAAAGAGAAAGGGTCCAAAAAAATAAAATCACAAATGAAAGAGGAGAGATCACAACCAATACCACAGAAATACAAACAATTGTATTTAAAATTATATGCCAACAAATTGGGCAATCTGGAAGAAATAGATAAATTCCTAGAAACATACAAACTACCAAAAGTGAACCAGGAAGAAATAGAAAATTTAAACAGACCTATAACCAGCAAGGTAATTGAATCAGTAATCAAAAATCTCCCAACAAACAAAAGTCCAGGGCCAGATGGCTTCCCAGGGGAATTCTACTAAACATTTAAAGAAAAGTTAATACCTATTCTCAAACTGTTCAAAAAAAAAAAAATAGAAATGGAAGGAAAACTTCCAAACTCATTCTACAAGACCAGCATTACCTTGATTCCAAAACCAGAAAAAGACCCCACTAAAAAAGAGAATTATAGGCTAATATTGCTGATGAACATGGATGCAAAAATTCTCAAAAAAAAAAAAAAAAAAAAACAGGGCACCTGGGTGGCTCAGTTGGTTAAGCAACTGCCTTCGGCTCAGGTCATGATCCTGGAGTCCCTGGATCTAGTCCCACATCAGGCTCCCTGCCAAGCAGGGAGCCTGCTTCTGCCTCTGACCCTCCCCCCCTCTCATGTGCTCTCTGTCTCAAATAAATAAATAAAATCTTTAAAAAAAACCCAAAAAAACCCAAAAAACAAAAAACTAGTAAATTGAATCCAAGAGTACAGTAAAAGAATTATTCACCACGATCAGGTAGGATTTATTCAAGGGTGGTTCGATATTCTCAAATCAATCAACATGATACACCACATTAATAAAAGATAGTTAAGAACCATATGATCCTCTCAAAAGATGCAAAAAAAAAAAAAAAAGCATTTGACAAGATAGAGCATCCGTTCTTGACAAAAACCTTCAACAAAGTAGGCATAGAGAGACCATACCTCAACATCATAAAGCCCATATATGAAAGACCCACAGCAAATATCATCTTCAATGGGGAAAACCTGAGAGCTTTCCCTCTATGGTCAAGAACAAGACAGGGATGTCCACTCTCACCATTGTCATTTAACATAGTACTGGAAGTCCTAGCCTCAGCAATCAGACAACAAAAAGAAATAAAAGCACCCAAATCAACAAGGAAGAAGTCAAACTTTCATTATTTGCAGATGACAATCCCAATCAAAATGCCAACAGCATTTTTCACAGAACTAGAACAAACAATCCTAAAATTTGTATGGAACCACAAAAGATCCCAAATAGCCAAAGCAATCTTGAAAAAGAAAAGAAAACCCGGAGGCATTACAATTCCAAACTTCAAGTTGTATTACAAAGCTGTAGTCATCAAGACAGTATGGTACTGGCACAAAAATAGACACATAGATCATAGGAACAGAATAGAAAACCCAGGATGGACCCACAACTATATGACCAACTAACCTTTGACAAAGCAGGAAAGAATATCCAATGGAAAAAAGACAGTCTCTTCAACAAATGATGCTGGGAAAACTGGACAGCAACAAGCAGAATGAAACTGGACCACTTTACAAAAGTAAATTCAAAATGGATGAAAGACTTAAATGTGAGGCAGGAATCCATCAAAACCCTAGAGGAGAACACAAGCAGTAACTTCTTTCACCTTGGCCATTGCAACTTCTTACTAGACACATCTCTGGAGGCAGGGGGAATAAAATTTAAAAAATGAACTATTGGGACTTCATAAAGATAAAAATTTTTTGCACAGCAAAGGAAACAATTAATAAAACTAAAAGGCAGCCTATGAAATGGGAAAAGATATTTGCAAATGACATCTCTGATAAAGGGTTAGTTTCCAAAATCTATAAAGAACTTATCACATTCAACAGCCCCCAAAAAAATCCAGTTAAGAAATGGGCAGAAGACATGAATACACATTTTTCCAAAGAAGACATCCAGATAACCAACAGATACATGAAAAAATGCTCAACATTACTCATCATCAGAGAAATGCAAATCAAAACCACGAGGAGATACCACCACAGACCTGTCAGAATGGCTAAAATTAACAACACAGGAAACAACAAATGTTGGTGAGGATGTAGAAAAAGGGGAACCCTCTTACACTGTTGGTGGGAATCTAAAATGGTGCACTGTGGAAAACACAATGGAGGTTCCTCAAAAAGTTCAAAATAAAACTACGTTAGGAACCAAATGAAAAAAATAATGTAAATATATATGGAGAAAAATATTTGTTCTAGTTCTTTTTAGGCTTTTTATGAAACACAACAATTAATTTAAGGCAAATTTGTGAGAGCATGTATTTTTTAAATCAATCTATAAAATTATAGAACATTAGCTTTAGCACCAACCTGAGAAATATCTGATTAATCCCATTCATTTTGTATATGAGGAAATTGGGACCCAACAAAGTTAAATGGATTTTTTTCTTTTGTGTCAACAAATTGGAGATCCAGGACTTGGATCTGGGTTGATAGTTTATTCCACCATCATTAATGTCTCAAAGTCTGAAAAGAGTAAAGATATTTGACCACAAACCATAAGGACTTCATTTGTTTTCAAGTTTTTATTTAAATTCCAGTTAGTTAACATAAAGTGTAATGTTAGTTTCAGGTGTAGAATTTAGTGATTCATCACTTATATACAATATCCAATGCTCATCATAACAAGTGCCCTCCTTAATACCCATCATCCATTTAACCCATCCCCTCGCCCACCTCCTCTTTAGTAACCCTCATTTTGATCTCTATAGTAAAGAGTCTGTTTTCTGGTTTGCCTTTCTCTCTTTTTCCCCCCCTCTATGTTCACCTGGTTAGTTTCTTAAATTCCACATATGAGTGGAATTGTCTTTCTCTGACTTATTTCACTTAGCTTAAAACTCTCTAGCTCCATCCATGTCATTGCAAATGGCAAAATTTCATTATGTTTGATGGCTGAGTAATATATCATTGTGTGTGTGTGTATGTGTGTACATCTACATCTTCTTTATCCATTCATCAGTCAATGGACATTTGAGCTCTTTCCATAATTTGGCTATTGTTGATAATGCTCCTATAAACATTGGGGTGCATGTGTCCCTTCAAATCAGTATTTTTGTATCCTTTAGGTAAATATCTTAATAATGCAAAGGCTGGATTTTAAGGTAGTTCTACTTTTAACTTTTTTTTTTTTTTTAATTTAAGCAGGCTCATGCCCAGTGTGTAGCCCAGTGCAGGGCCTGAACTCACCACCCTGAGATCAAGACCTGAGCCGAGATCAAGAGTCAGACATTTAACCGATTGAGCCACCCCAGTGCCCCGTTTTTTAACTTTTTGAAGAACCTCCATACCATTTTCTAGAGTGACTGCACCAGCTTGCATTCCCACCAACACCTATTTTTCTCCTGTGTTGTTAATTTTAGCCATTCTGACTGGTGTGAGCTGATATCTCATTGTAGTACTGATTCGTATTTCCCTGATGACGAGTGATGTTGAGCATCTTTTTATGTGTCTGTTAGCCATCTGTATGTTTTCTTTGGAAAAATGTCTATTCAGGTCTTCTGCCCATTTTTAATGGGATTATTTGTTTTTTGGGTATTGAGTTTGATAAGTTCTTTTTTTTAAGATTTATTTATTTATTTTAGAGAGAGAGAGAATGCCTGGGGGTGGGAAGGGGCAGAGGGAGAATCTTAACACAGAGCCTAATGCAGGGCTTGATTCCATGACCCTGAGATCAGGACCTGAACCAAAACCAAAAGTCAGACACTTAGCCAACTGTACACCCAGGCACCCCAATAAGTTCTTCATAGATTTTGGATACTCACTCTTTAAACAGATATGTCATTTGCAAATATCTTCTCCCATTCCTTAAAAAAAGGTCATGGGTAAAGTGTTTATTGCTGTTGTTGCTGAGAATAAGCAAAGAATCTTGTGGTGCTGGTGTGAGTATTTTGTCCACATTCCAATTACCTACTGAATATGATGCTTTTGGAGGACGATAGCTCCAAGGATAAAGTGTGGTCTGTATCACCAGAGCCAGTGATGAATAAACTATTTAGATTTAATTATAAATAATCTCTTTATTCTAGGTGATAGTATATTTCTTGATTCAGAGTTAAGAAATAAGTGTTTCATATCACAAATTCCTAGCTCCCATGGCACATACATATATTTACTTATTCATAAGACCTATCATGCATATCTATATAATTTATGTATCCCAACCATTTGTGCACTGGTATGTGGGTGAAGGCATGGAAGAAGGGGAGTTCTTTGAGGTCTGAGAGGACCTGGCTGCCCTGGAGGTGGATTATGAAGAAGCGGACACAGAGTCTATGGACAGTAAGGATGAAAGTGAGGAATTACAGAGGGTCCTGGTACCTGAAATGCTCAGTCTCTCTCCCTAGTTTTGTATCTCTTATTCCACTGTTTCCCTAATTCCCTACGATCAAAGTCTCAAGTGAAAAATAAAATTTTATAAGTTTGGTTAATAACAACCTATTATAAACCTTATTATTTATACTGCATACATCTATAGTATTGAAATAAATGGCTAATAAGGCATGTTGCGGTGAAATGAATGTTTATTTCAACAGAGTGTGCCTCATCAGCTTTTTATTTCGATATTGTTTATGTCATCAGCGTTTTGACTGATAGCCTTTTCTCAAGACTATTCCTACCTAAATATCCAGCACACTGATCTAATTTTAGGTAAGCTATCCATTTTTACTTGTTTGGGGATAGCTTTGAAAAATCTCTCTCTCTCTCTCTCTTTGTCCAACTTTGGTGATTGAGGTTATCTATCTGAAAGCTGGTCCATTCTACAAGTTGGTTTCTTAATTCAATAACAAAGTTACCTGAGTTGGTAAACATGTTAGGCCATGAAAAGCAGAAAAATGTATCTTAACTAAACCAAATATGATATGTTTCAGAGTTCTAAAGAAAATGGCAAATACTGCTGTAGTTAACTTGCATTTAAGATATAATTTTCTGTTACTGTTTTATATCACTTTCCTAAATAATCTCTTCCTTCTTTTGCAGAGCTAACATAGTTGAAAATCAGACACATCGGATCTAATCCTGTGAGCTCTTAGATTAGAACATAGGTTGAATTTGCTATTTAAGAGTTAGGACTTTCATTTGGGTGCAGTAGAAGCCTGAGAATTGGAATGAGTTAATTTGAAGGAATTTAGATGGTTCTGAGCATTCCAAATACATAAACTCCACTTGCCCATAGAATCAATCTCTCATCTTTTATTTGATGAAATATCCTGCCTCATTGACAATACTATATTGACTTTACCTGCTATAAAATAAGCAAAACTTTCAATAACTTGATCATTTCTATTGGCAAAAATCCTGGGAATATGTATGTATGAATTCTGGAAATGCCAGATTAAGTATAGAGAAACATAATTCTAGATCAAATTGGATTTCTCAGTATGAATGATTTTATGAGACTCTTGATTTATTATTAAACTGAGTACCTGGAAAGGGTTCTAACTTTAGCTCTGAAAGCTGACTGGCCTAGGTACAAGACAATGGTGGCATCCACAGAATGAAATTGAACAGTTAGAAATCCCTTATTATAATGTAGAGGAAAGAAATAGAAGACATTTGAGATGGGAATGTTGAAATTGATTTATGATGTGCAATACACTCACCTACTCTCTAATTATGTCCCTAAGAGCATAAAGGACACTGAAAAATTGGGAAACACTTGGCTAGGTAGAGCTACAATTGCCCTTAAAGTAGCTGTAGATTTTGTCTTCTGTAGCTAGCTTATACAGGTCAGAGTGACCAATGCTATTACTGAAGTGGGATTCTAGACTTCATCGTGATAATGGAATCTGGAATGGCAGAAGCAAGGTGCTGGAAATGCCTCAGGCCACATGGGTATGGTTACCAAAACAGGGGTCAGAACCAGAGTGTTAATCAGAGTCGCATCATTCAATGTGACCAACTGGTCATGCAATCCCTAGAATTCCAAGACAGGCAGCACACTAAAACCCATTTTAGTAAAAATCTGAAGAAAAAAAAATCTATCACTGTTAAATGGAGGCATATCTTGAATCACAATAAGAGGAATCACAGCTATTTACCAAAATCCCAAACCTAAATAAGTTTGGAGACAAGAGCCTCATCAATAAAGAGAAAGTTAGGTGCTCCTAAACAAGATCCATCACAGTTATGCACTGCAAATATTCCTACTAAGCATGTCCAAAGGTACCCATGGCCATTTATAAAGATAACTATAAATAAATAAAAATACCCTTGGACATCTGGGGAATTATTAGATAACATTTTTGAGCTCACATAAATCCCTTGGACCTAGATAGCCATGTGGACAACTAGTTCAAGTGAAGTCTTGTGGGAATGAAAAGTAAAGAAAAAATTTCTCCAGGTATCTTCCAAAGTGTGTTAATGGAGTCCCTGAAATAATTCTGGATTAATTTCTCAAATTCCTGAATGTATAACTAAAATAGATATATTCAAGACTTAACACATTACCCCCAACGGTTCTCTGTCCTATGGAATAAAACCTATCAGGAATAAACCTCCCTCCAAAATAGCAAACTGAATGCAAAACTACATCTCTGGGGCAATAGCATAAATTAGCACCATCACCTCAAACTGGAAAGATACAGAAATGTAGATTCCCCTTACATTCCCATTTAATTCATCGATTTAGCCAATGTAAAAAAAAAGCTGGGTCATGAAAAATAACGGTAGATTTTCCTAATCTTTATCAGATGATTGCTACTGTTATGGAAGTATGTGTATGAGTGTGTGTGTGTATAAAATATATTTTTGATAATTAGAAGAGTCTATAAAATAAATAAGTTCAAAGGATTGAATACCCATATATCCCTAAACCACATCAAGAAAAAATACTGTGTAGTTTGAAACCCACTGTGAGTCTCTTCCCAATCATTTCCCTTTTCCTCAGCTAAATGCAGCCATCATCTTCAAATCGATGTTTAATATCCCCTTGTTTACCTTTGTGCTTTTATCATTCACATATGTGCCTTGAAAAGAGCCCCTGAAGCCACGTATGGCTGCATATTTGCATTGCACTCTAGCATGTGCCATAGTTCAGATGCCTAAATGTTATTGTGGTCACTTTGGAAAAAATGAAGTTATAAGCCAAAAGGAAAAAAAAAAAAAAAAAAAATATATATATATATATATATATATATACGCACACACATAAATATACATCAATTTGAAAATTTGTAATAAAGGGTGTAATAAAGGGTGACATTAACATTAATAATAATTAACATTATTAACATTATAATCTGATGACTTGTAACAGAAGATTAGCTATAGAAAGTACCTGAATCAATGATTTTAACTTTTCTGACTGTTTACAATAGCTGTTTCTTAGGAATTCAGTAGACAAGGTCATGTGTGACTCCTCAAAAACACAGAGCTCACCAAAGTCACCATATTTGTCAAGATTACAGTTGATTCATGTGCAAAATGCCAAGCAGAATTATTGGAAGAAGTAGAGCGTTTTATTATTTTTTCTTCTAACTCATCTTGGCCTTTTCCAATTGCCAGGCGCAGTTAGAAAAGAACAGTTCTGCAGGGTGAGAAAAGTTCCCTCAACTAACCAACTAGGAAGTCATGGAGAGAAAGGAAGAACTTTATCAGTATACAGTCAAGAAAAGGTAGGAATCTGAGCCAGTTTAATCTAGATATTCTGTCCTTGAGTTAAATCAAGTAAGTGAAGGCTAAAATAAAATATCTACTTCTTGCAATGGCTAACTATTGTTAGGTAAGATATTAAAATAATAATCATAACAATCATAATAAAAATTAAATTAAACAAATAGAAAATATCAGAGAATTACCAAAAACTATGAGAATTAGAGTAAGAATTTGCAGAACCAGATTCAAAAGTTGAGGGAGGACAAAAGACATGAGCTTGGCATTTGAGACTGCTTTCTCATTATGGTAACTGCAATTTCCAGAAGCAACAATAAAAACTGGCTAAAAGGTGAAGAACCCCAGTAAGCCTGAAAATTCAGAACACACTTTAAAATGACCAAGAGGTCAAAGAAAAAAATCACTATGGGGGGCTTCTGGGTGGCTCAGTTAGTTAAGTGTCTGCCTTTGGCTCAGGTCCTGTTCTCGGGGTCCTGGGATCCAGCAGGCATTGGGCTCCCCGCTCAGAAGGGAGCCTGCTTCTTCCTCTCCCTCTGCCCCTTCCTCCCACTTGTGCGCACGCTCTCTCTCTCTCTCTCTCAAATAATAAAATCTTTAAAAAAATTACTATGGAATTTAGACAATACTTGAAATTGAATGATAACAGTAACAAAATAGTAATGCATTTTGAAACTTTTGGGATGCAACTAAACTATGTTTAGAGGAGCCATTGTAATCTTAAGTGTATATATTGGAGAAGAATAAAAAGCTAAATATTAATGATCTGAGAACCTACTACAAGAAACCAGTAAAAGAGTCACATATTAAGCCCCCAAAATATACACAAAAAAGATAATAAATATGAGCCAAAAATAATAAAATAGAAAAAAGTAAATACAATAAAGGAGCAACAACAAAACAAATTCATAAACACCAGGTAAGATTTATTAAACACACACACAAATGACAAGAATATGAATTATCAATATCAAAAATGATAAAGGAAACATTACTACATACCTTCCACCATTTACAAGTAATATTTACATTTAATGCATTTAAATTCAATAGTTTTAAAATGTTGTTTTACAAACTACACAAAGAAAATATAGACCTAGGTGATATCATAAAACCAAACCAAATTCTACCAAAGAAAATTATACTACCAATTTGACATAAACTATTTCAAAGACTAGAAACAAAGAACCTTTTCCAACTTGCTTTATGAAGCCACCATGGACTTGATAGTGAAACCTGAAAAAGATATTACAAGAAAGAAACTTACAGGGTATTATCACTCATAATCATAGAAACACACTTTTTTAAAAATCCAGCAACATAAATAAATTATAATAAGTAATTGGTTATTTGAAGATGTAAGTCTGATTTAATATTTTTAAATTAATTAATATAATTGGCCATGCTGACAAAAACGAGAAGAAAAATCATCTCAAAATAGTCGTCTCAAAGATGCAGAAAATATATTTGATAACATTCAGCATCAATTTGTATAAGGGTTCATAGGTAAATAGAAATGTTCTTAGTCTGATAAAAAGAATAAAAAAATCTTACATGAAGTATTAATCTTAACAATGAAATATTGAGAATTTTCACCCAGATTTGAGAAAGAAATAAGAAATGCTTTTTCATCATTTCCATACTATAGTATAGTGGAAGTTTTCGAACAACAAAGTAAAAATTTTAAAAATAAAGGAACTTTGAATTAGAAAAATAAATAAAACTGCCATTTTTTGCAAATAATAATGATATACCTAAAAAATCCAAATAAATTAATAAATGAGTTTAACAAGTTCACTAAATACAAAGTCAATATATAAAAATCAACTGAATACCTGAACCAGGAACAATTAGAAAATAGAACTGTAAAAGAAAATATATTGGTTGTCTATTGCTGCCATAATGAATTATCACAAATTTAGCAGCTTAAAACAAAATCAATTACTTGTTCTGTAGATCAAAAGGTGGGACCCAGAGGGGCTCAGCTGGTCTAATCTCTGGGTTTCATAAGATCAAAGTTGAGTTGTTGACAGGTCTACATTCCTCTATGCCATTTTTGGGGATTAATCTACTTCCAAGCTCATTTGGTGTAATGATCAAATTCAGTTTCTTGAGATTATAGGACTAAAGTTTCTGTTTTCTTGATGGCCATTGGGTTCTAGAGGCCATCCACATTCTTTGTCTCATGGCCCCTTTCCTCTGTCTTCAAAGCCAGCAGGTGGTGGTCTAGTTCTTATGTTTGAAATCTCTGCCCTTCCTTTCTTGCCATGTCTCATCTCTGCTTCCTTTGTCGCATCTCTCTGACTTCTGCCAGAGAAATTTCTTTGCCACAAATTTCTCTAGATTGTATAGATAGATAGATAGACAGATAGATAGATAGATAGATAGATAGATAGATAGATAGATAGATAGATATAGATAGATGATAGATGATACATAGATAGATAGATGATAGATAGATAGATGATAGATAGATAGATAGCTATAGATAGATAGTCCATGATAATCTCCCTGTTTCAAGCTCCATAATCTTAATTACATCTTCAAAGTCCCTTCACAACAATACCTAGATTAGTGTTTGACTGAATAACCAGGAGGTAGGATTCTGGCAGATGACATCTTTAGAATTCTGCTTACCACAAAAATAATTTACAATAGCACAAAAATTAATCCAATTTCTAGGTGTAAATCTAATAAAATATGTGTACAATTTCTACCTATAAAACTATAAAACATTAGTCTAAGAAATTAAAGAAAACCTAAACAAATCAAGTATATATGCCATATTTATTAATTGAAAACCTAAATATTGTAAGGATATTCATGTTCTTCCAGAATCATCTAAAGATACAACACAATCCCATTTAATGAAAATTAGAAAACTGATTTTAAAATTTAAAAGGAACTGGGAGGTGTTGGGGTGACTGGGTGGCTCAGTCGGTTAAGTGTCCAACTCTTGATTTCGGCTCAGGTCATGATATCAGAGTGGAGAGATCTGCCCTGCGTTGGACTCTGTGCTCAGCGTGGAGTCTGCCTGTACCTCTCCCTCTCCTCCTTCCCCTCCTCACACTCTCTTTCTCTGTCAAATAAATAAATAAAAACAAAATCTTTAAAAAATAATAAAAGGAACTGGGAGGTTTTAAGAATGATCACAACATTCTTTAAGAGAAACAACAATAGAAAATTTAAACTACAAAATTAGAAGTCTAATTATAAAACAGCACTAATTAGGATGTTAACGATGTAGTATTGTCACAAAGATAGATTAATGAAACAGATAATCCAGAAGTGGATCCAAGCTCATGTGAACATTTGATTCATGATAAAAATGTCATTGCAGAGAAGTAACCAAAGGAAGGTCTTATTAATTAATGGTGCTTCGGAAAACTGGTTATCCACAGGGAAAAGAATGAAATTTGACTCTTCACTCTCATCAATTGTTATAGAAGTCACTATCAATGAATCGTAAAATTAAAGGTCAATAAATTATAGATTTTAAAACCATATAGATTCTAGAAGATTATTGTAGGCATCTTCTAAAATAAAATAGATAGATAGCTATAGATAGATAGTCCATGATATCCTTGTTTCAAGCTCCATAATCTTAATTACATACCCAAGGATCCTTGTCTCCTAATATCCATGCTATGGGTAATCATCTTAACTTGAGTGTAGGCTAGACCTAGTGAATTGCTTCTACAGAAAATGGTAAAAGTGATGGGATGACTTTATTTGCCTCAAAAGATAGATGACATTAGGGGAAATTTCTTATATCTGTTTACACATGTGAAAAGATTTTACTAGGTTATATTCCTGGGCATGGAAATGATGGATTCGAGGTTATGTGAATGTTTAATTTTATAAGATAAAACATTTTTTTCCTATAAGGCTGGTAACAATTTATATATATATATATATATATATATATATATATATATATATATATATTTTTTACATTCTGGCCATTGATGTATAAAAGTTCATACAGTTCTATGCCCTCATAATACATAATGCTATTAAAATTGGGGGGTTGTATCAATTGAGTGCTAAAAACTATTCACTGTGGTCCTCATTTGAATTTTTGTAATTCCTAAAGTGGTTGAATATCTCATATGCTGATTTATTTTGTGTTTATTTTTCTAGGATCTACTACTCTTTGCCCATTTTCTCATTGTATTTTGCTCCTGATTTTATAACTGCTATATATATATCTTTTTATATATTCTCAATACTAATTGTTTGGTAATTGTACAAATATCTTCTCAGGCCTGTTTGTAGATGGCATTTTCATATTCCTCATGATGTCTTCCCAATGACAGAAATTGCTTAATATTAGGGTGCTCAATGTATCATTTTTTTATGTGTTTAAACTTTGACTTTTATAAAATCATGTTTATCTTAAGAATGTTATGACATTCTATATTTTATTCCAAAACGATTAAGGTACTGCCTTTTTCATAAACTATTTAATTCCCTTGAGTCACTTCATGTGATGAGAAGTAGGTATCCAATTTCATTTTCCACATATGGATAACCAGTTGTTTTACATCACTTATTGGAGAGTCTCTCACTCTTTCATTGACCTGCAATACAAATTTCCATTGGATGCTGTTTCCATATGCATGAGGTCTGGTTCTGGATTTTCCATTTTATTTCACTGTTCTATTTTCTATTACTGGCCAGTACTATACTGTTTTAATTATTATATTGTTCAAAATAAAGTTTGATATTTTGGAAGCCAAGTCTCTCACACTTGAAGTGTATTTTTTAGATAGTTGTACTTCCTTATAAATTTGAGCATTAGCTTGTCAAGTTCATTAGAAAAATGCTGATGAAATTTCTGTTTGCACTAGACTCTAGCTATCCATAATTAGGGACAAATAGCTTTATAAAATTGATTCTTCCTCTAAATAAACATATTTATTTTCTTCAAAGGATTACAGGAATATTTCAGGAATTTTATAATTTTAATATTTAATATTCAAAGAAATTTTATTTAGTTTATTAAACTAAACATGAGACTAAAATAAAACTTCTAAAAGAAAACACATGAAACAATTTTTGTGACTTTGGGCTAGGCAAAGATTTCATAGATATTATGGCAAAATATTTGCATAGATGTTGCACCAAAAAAGATATACAAATTACTAATAAGCACTTGAAAACATGCTCAATATAATTATTCATTGAGCGAGTTTATTTTTTTTAAAGATCTCATTTATTTATTTGAGAGAGTGTGAGCAATCGTAGGGGGAGGGGCAGAGGAAGAGGGAGAGGGACAAGCAGACTCCCCACTGAGCAGGGAGCTGGACTCTGGCTCCATCCCAGGACCCTGAGATCATGACCTAAGCTGAAGGCAGATGTTTAACCGACTGAGCCACCCAGGTGCCCCTCATTGGGAGAATATAAATCAAAACCACAATGAGATATCACTACAGACTCTAGAACGTGAGTATTGACAATACCAAGTTCTGACAAGGATATGGGAAAGTGAGACACTTGTATATTTGTGGTAAGATCGTAAAATACAACAGTCATTTTTTGAAAGTTTGATAGTTTCTTAAAATCTTAAACATATGCTTACTATATGATCCAGCAGTTCCACTTTTACATGTCCTCCCAAAGCATGAAAACATGTTCACAAAAAGCTTGTATGTTAATGTACGTAGTAGCATTCTTTATAATAGTCAACACATGAAACACTTCATATGTCCATTAACAGGTGCATAGATAAGTAAAATGTGTTATATCCATTAAATGGAATATCACTTACTGAAAAGGACAGTGCTATTGATATTTGCAGCAACATAAATAGACCTCAAAAACATTATGCTGAAAGAAAAAAGCAAAGTACAAATGACTATATATTGCACAATTTGATTTTTATAAAATTTCTGGAAAAAGTAAAACTGTAGAAACAGAAACCAGATCACTGTTGGCCTAAGGCTGGAGGTGTAAGTGAGGTTTCATGCTCTTTGCAGGGTTGGAAATGTTCTAAAAATGGATTGTGTTGATGTTCCATAATTGTACAGATTTACTAAAAATAATCCAACTGTATATTTACAATGTGTCAATTTCATGGTAGATGAATTATGCCTTAAAAAACTTTAAATAGTTAGGTTTAAATATCACAAAATCACTACCAAACATATTTCTTCCCAAGATTCAGATGGTAAGTTTGACTCCTATTCAGGATTTGACCCATACTGTTATTATAAACTAATGTTCAGAAAAGTAAAATATGATCTTCCATATCTTCTATTTTTTTCCAGTATCTTCCTTTGTTGTTGTTTTCTGTTCATTTGGTTGATTTTTTGTTTGTTTGCTATGTTTTCTGATTTTAAGTTCTATTCTTTTTTTAAATTTTAGTTTATTATGTTATGTTAATCACCATACATTACATCATTAGTTTTTGATGTAGAGTTCCATGATTGATTGTTTGCATATAACACCCAGTGCTCCATTCAATAAGTGCCGTCTTTAATACCCATCACCAGGTTAACCCATCCCCCTACCCACCTCCCCTCTAGAACCCTCAGTTTCTTTCTCAGAGTCCATAGTCTCTCATGGTTTGTCTCCTCCGATTCCCCCGCTTCATTTTTCCCTTCCTACTATCTTCTTTTTTTTTTAATATATAATGTATTATTTGTTTCAGAGGTACAGGTCTGTGATTCAACAGTCTTACACAATTCACAGAGCTCACTATAGCACATACCCTCCCCAATATCTATCACCTAGCCACCCCATCCCTCCCACCCCCCACCACTCCAGCAACCTTCAGTTTGTTTTCTGAGATTAAAAATTCCTCATATCAGTGAGATCATATGATACATGTCTTTCTCTGATTGACTTATTTCACTTAGCATAATACCCTCTAGTTTCATCCACATCGTTGCAAATGGCAAGATTTTGGTTTTTTTGATGGCTGCATAATATTCCATTGTGTGTGTGTGTGTGTGTGTGTGTGTGTGTGTGTGTGTGTGTATACCACATCTTCTTTATCCATTCATCTGTTGATGGACATCTTGGCTCTTTCCATAATTTGGCTATTGTGGACATTGCTGCTATAAACATTGGGGTGCACGTGCACCTTCATATCACTACATTTGTATCTTTGGGGTAAATATCCAGTAGTGCAATTGCTGGGTCGTAGGGTAGCTCTATTTTCAACTTTTTGAAGAACCTCCATACTGTTTTCCAGAGTGGCTGCACCAGCTTGCATTCCCACCAACAGTGTAGGAGGGTTCCCCTTTCTCCGCATCCCTGCCAACATCTGTCATTTCCTGACTCGTTAATTTGAGCCATTCTGACTGGTGTGAGGTGGTATCTCATTGAGGTTTTGATTTGGATTTCCCTGATGCTGAGCGATATTGAGCACTTTTTCATGTGTCTGTTGGCCATTTGGATGTCTTCTTTGGAAAAATGTCTGTTCATGTTTTCTGCCCATTCCTTGATTGGATCATTTGTTCTTTGGGTGTTGAGTTTGGTAAGTTCTTTATATATTTTGGATACTAGCTCTTTATCTGATATGTCATTTGCAAATATCTTCTCCCATTCTGTTGGTTGTCTTTGGTTTTGTTGACTGTTTCCTTACAATTGGGACTTCATGAAGTTCTATTCTTCATCTGGAAAAACAGATGAAATATCTTTTCAACTTAAGCCAAGTAAGTAAAATGGTCTGACATGTGTTTTCATAAGATATCATATTCCATATCCAGTCTGCAGGGAGGATACTTTCTATGGCAGTTATAGCTAACTGTCCACTAAAATTCAGGGTCCTTCTTCTATAAAATTGGATTGCAATAGGGAAATGACTGCTTATCCAGACACTCTAATTCCCAGCTCTGCTTGCCTTTAGGGAAGGCCATGTAACAATGAAACAGGAATAGAAATAATGACTGTCACTTCTGGGCCATGATGGTGAAGAAACAGGTTATATCTTCCCTGCTCTCTCTCTTTCCCTACCATGTGACTGGCAACATATGTGGTAAATCTGAAATTCATGCGTGTGGAAATGGCAAAGCAAAGCCTGGACCCAGGCTGTATGACTCTTTGGAATAAAGCCCACACTTACCTCCCTCCACCAAAAAAGGAACACTCGTATTGGACAGTCACTCGAGCAAACTAAATTTCTACCGTGGTGATGTGTTAAAGTCACAGAAATGTTGATGTTAATTCATTATAGCACATGCAGTTATTTAGTTATGCACTAATATAGTCTATGCTCCTTGGTAGAAAGGTATCGAATACAACTCATTTTTTTCATAAGATTTTTTTTTGCTTTATTTCATTTTTTAACATATTTATTCCTTCCTACTAAGAATAGCTAATTTTTACTCTTTCCTAGAAGTGATTTAGTATAACATAGTTTTTCAAATTTTTTATAGTCATATACTAATTAGAGGAACCACAAACCTCTGGTATAATGCAACTCCAATTCTTGTCTTCCTTCAAATCATTTTCTTTTACTCACCCATAGTTTGAAAATGTCTGTAACGCCTGTTAAGTTTACATTTCTGACTTCTTTGCGGTCTTTATCTATCATCTTGTCTTGCTCTCAAATTCAAAATGAAATTATTTCTTCCTTACTTATATATACTTTCTTTTGTAGCCAGAAATATTAGGATAATAAAACACTTATTAAAATACAGCAAATGCTTATACAACATTTTTTGTGCATTAGGCATTATTATAAGTGTTTTATCAGAATTAAACTATTTAATTCTCATGAGAGCTACTATTCTTAATATACTTTTTCTAAATGAAGAAATTAAGGCACAGAGAGATTAAGTAACTTGCTAAAAGTTACAAGGCTAGTTAGATGGGATCTGATCTAGGCAGTCTGCTCCAAAACCTACATGTGTAACCACTATGTTATCCTGCCTGCTAATTACTTACATATAGTTATGCTGCAGGACACCCCGGGGACTGCCTTTTTATAAGGCATGTTTTATTATGTGTTGGCTCCACAGCAAAATCCTTGTGAGATATTTCTTCACCTGGGAAATATTTCCTGATCTCATCTCTCCCCACCTTCTTGGTACCGCTTTTATATAGTTTCATTGTCTAATGACAATATTTAGAACAAGGCACAGCATAAAGGTATAAACCAATGAACACAAAAGTTTTTATGATTATACTAATGAAACTTTTATAATTACTTTAAAAGTTTCTTTTTCTATAAGACTTTGAGCTTATTGAAGTTAGAAATTTCTATCTGTTTTTATTTATTCGTTCATCCAAAGTCCTCATCTTCCCTTTGGATGTTATTTGTTGTTATACATGGCACCATTTTATGTAATGAGCTCTAAGAGTGTATGTGATTCACAGGAACTGTGTCTGGTGATAAAAATAGGTCCCATTTATTAAGCACTTACTTTGCATCAGGAACTCTGGTGAGTAATTTCTATGTGTAGTGAGGCTGCATTCTGGATACTCCACACTATAGCCTGTTAGTTCACTTTTTACTTCAGCCATTTTGTAGCTACCAGTTACTAGAAGCTCCTTACCTCTGTTTACCTCATATTTGTCATTTGCTGTCCTGGATCTTCTATGATGCTGAAGGAATGCCTGCAAGCACTCAGGGGGCCATCACACCTGTGCAGAACTGGAAGTCTAAGGAACTTAACACTTGATCAAGGTGATATGGGCATTAATGGGAGATCACAGCAGCATTATTTCCCACTCAGAGGGGTGACTGGCTCAATCATACACACCTGACTTCCTGATTTTACTTTTTTCTGTCATTGCTCTCCCTAAAGCCTCCCTGGCCCCTCACACACACAATCAAACTGCTTCCTGGCAGGAGGGCGGGGGCGATTCAGACAAAAACAGGTCAAAATTATTACTTAGACTCATATATCTAGGAAAATGTGGTTACTTTTTTATTATAAAACTACTTTGACTTTCTTGCAACTTTCCAGTTATTAATATTCCAGTAACTGCTAGAATAAACAATCTCCTTTCACTTACAATATCCAGTCTTTTCAAAGCTCTACTCCCTATCTGGGGTAGTCTATAACAATTCTCTTTAAGTAGCTCAGTCTCTCCAATTCCCTTTCTTCACCTCAGTGCAAAATGGTGTTACCATGTC
Source organism: Neomonachus schauinslandi (assembly GCF_002201575.2). Lineage (NCBI taxonomy): Eukaryota > Metazoa > Chordata > Mammalia > Carnivora > Phocidae > Neomonachus > Neomonachus schauinslandi. The sequence goes on along the minus strand of NC_058406.1, from coordinate 131,260,049 downwards.
TTAAAGGATGTGGAGAAGAGATCCTCAGACTTGGTCATTGTTCATTGGCACCCTCAGGAACCATGCTGATATTCCTGCAATGCCTAATATTGCATACCTTTGTGGTGTTTGCTTATAATACCTTAATCCTATTGTGGGAGTTGCATTGGAAGCTCTGTTGAGTTAGTACCTGATGGCCTGCCGTTGCTAACTCTATCTCACCTTCATTTTTGTAACAGATCCACAAGGTCTGGCCATGGTGGCACATACTAGCCCAGATCTGGCAGTGCAAACTAAAGTTTTCCAGGCCACTTCTTATCTAGCTGCCACATGATCTGCTTTACATGTTCAGTTACCTTATGAGTCCTTTTCTCAGGGTTAGGTAAGAATTTCTTGTCCAGTTCATGTCACTGGACACCGAGAGAAGATGGTGAAAGTTCATATAATTTCTGCCTTTATCCACACCTGTTGGAAAAAAAACAGATTTGTACAGTAATTAACCTATAGGATAGTCTCCTTCTTCACTTCAAAACATGAGCTGGCAAAACATTTCTATCCTACTTTGACTCAATTGATTTATCTTTGGGCAGTTAGGCTCACCTGTATCACTTTCTCCTTTTTCCATAATCTTAAAGAATCAAAAGATCTTTTTTATCCTCACCTCCTCCCTTTTTTGTTTAATAGGTACCAAAAGGAGTGTGTTTTGGCTTTCCACTTCTTGTATATCATGACCTCTTTCCTACCGACTCTAGCTTCATAGCTTATCCCTCATAGTGGACAAGATGCTGGAGAAGACTGGTTAGCTTACCAACAGGTGTATCTATATCAGAAAGCTCTTCAAAAGCATTATACTTGTTGCATGTGCTCTATCACAGTTAATCCTCGGAAAATCCTATGAGATACATATTAATAACTCCATTTTACAAACAAGGAAACAGCAAAAGATGTTAAGCAACTTTTTCAAAGGTCATAATGAAAAAGTGATAGATCAAGAATTCAAGGCCAAATTGCTTCATTATGAACACCGTGCTCTCAGCCATCTGGCTAAACAAGACTCAAAATTTCAGCATGTGACTCAAAGGTCACAAAGTGGTTGCTCGGTAATGCATCTTGAATAGAAATTAATGAAATATAGTTATCAAATTTTGAATCCCAATTCATTTCAATATAAAGAATTGCTGCAAAAATATAATATTTTGTTCTCTGTTGCTAAAGAGAAACTATAGTTTTAGTTTTCTCCTTGCATATATATCACCTGCTTTTGAATGAATCATTTATAAAACTTGATGGTAGAAGGAGATTAATCAGTCTGTCAGAAACTTATTTACAGAAAATCTTACGTAAAATACTCTGCCAAGTGCTGGAGATACAGATATTTATACTATGGTTTCTTCTCCTGAAGGAGATAGAGAAAAGAACCTACAGACACACACAAAAAATTGACAATACATATGAGCATATAAACAGCAACTGAATGTCACTGGGAGTTATTGCTATATGATTTCTTATAAATGGAGAAATCTATCTAGGATAGAGTGAAGTATTGTGTCCTAAAAATTAAGAAAGAAAGTGTTTCAAGTTGGAGAAATTAAACAGTGCAAAGTGCGACAAGGTAGTTAATATTAAGCTAAGATTAAATTGACAAACTGAATTTAGTTAGTGCTCTTGGTAAGATCAATTACCACTGTATGTCAGGAAAGAGAAAATGTTTAAAGGTATTTGAAGATAAAGATGTGACAAGGATCACTGATGTTAAGAACCTTGATAGAAAAGGATCACTGATGTTAAGAACCTTGATAGAACCGGGCCCAGAGCACAGGGGATTCTGGTCTGTCTAGCACTCATTTTTTTTTTTACACAAAGAGAAATTTATCCATTAAGAATTTATTTAAGTTGGGCTAGCTCTACCCTTTGGTTTAGAAAGATGGGAGGGAGATTTCAGAGATGAAGGGTGAGCAGCTTGAAGCAGAGTAAAGAATGAGAAAATGGCATAGCCAAGAAAAAAGGCAGGAAGAGAAGGAGAAATGTGGAAATAGAAAATGAAAGACAAAGAAGTGATGAAAAAAGGGAGGAAGAGGAGGAAATAAGGAGTCAGAAATGGAGAGAAATAGAGAATATGAAAAGTAAAGAGGAAGGAAGGAAATTTTGATAAGAAGCAGGGGAAACAGAAGCTCATAAAGCAATAAGGAAGTGTTTAACTTTCTCACTTTTTCTCATCCCTATTTGTCTCATAAATAAGTTAATACCCCAAATGCAGTATTCAGTGTAGGTTTCAAAGACTAAGACTTCTTCTAAACAATAAGAAGATATAAGCATAGATAAAACTTGTAAAATATTGGTTTGAATTATTAGGAAAATTTTTTTAAACACACTGGCAATTATTAGAACCTCTTAAGACAGTTTTTGATTGCTTTCTTCCAACCATTTGCCCTCCTACAAACAAAAGATGGAATTTTGTTTCAGAATCCACTGCTCCCTGATTCTCTCAACATGGTATCTCAGGCCAAAGAAAACTGGCACATTGAATTCCCCTGACACCAGACATGGGTTCCTGGTGAATCTCATTGAAATTAATCTCAGGATATATTCTGGAAACCTTCAAATAGAGACTCTTGCTCTCTGACACAGTCCTAGGAGCAACTGGCAGTGCTCCTGAGACCAGCAGAGAATGAGTCTTTTTGAGAATGGAATTAATATAGAGGAAGCTGACCCAACAGATGGAGGGAATCCTAGTCCTGAGTTGTTTGACCCATACCTGAAGCTAGATCTACTTTTCATTCATTCCTTTATGGATCAATTAATTCCTTCATTCAATCTCATCCCCTTACCCCAGGCTAATTTACATTTGTTTTTCAGTCACTTATGATATTAAAAAAAAAAAAAGGAAAGAAAGAGAAATCTAAAAACGATTTATGATTCAATGAACATAGATTTTCGTAAATAGTGTTTCTCTTGGATATTTCATTTGTATATCATTCTGTTTAGTAAATCCTCTAGAAGAAAATTTCTAAAAGCCATCATTTTTTGTATGAAATTTGTACATCATGATTTTATAACAAATGCACTTTAGTTTTAGGCTGAAGAAGAGTAAAATTTAGGAAGGGAAATTAGCAAAAAATCATAATATATTAAAATAAGTGGTGAAAAGAAAGAAAGAAGAAAGAAAGAAGGAAGGAAGGAAGAAAGAAAGAAAGAAAGAAAGAAAGAAAGAAAGAAAGAAAGAAAGAAAGAAGAAGAAAAAGAAAGAAAGAAAGAAGAAAAAGAAAGAAAGAAAGAAAGAAAGAAAGAAAGAAAGAAAGAAAGAAAAAGAAAGAAAGAAAGAAAGAAAGAAAGAAAGAAAGAAAGAAAGAAAGAAAGAAAGAAAGAAAGAAAGAAAGAAAGAAAGAAAATAATGATTCTATGTAACACTGAGGGGGAAAAAATCACTATGGACAACCAGGGATGTGAAAATTACTTTAAAAGTAGAGTTATCATTTGAAATTGTTTCTCTCACACTCAGGCAGCCAGCATCTCAAAAGGATGGGCAACTAATCATAATTTTAGTTTTTCTTCTAATTTCTAAGTATGTGTGTTTCAACTATAAATAAATATGGTTTTCAAAAATGCAAAAACATAAAATGGTGACTTCCTAATGATATAACCATATATTATTCTGACTACAAATAACTTATCAATCAACTTTTTTCCTATTTTGATTTCCACAAAGATATAAATTATTTTAAAACCACATTTTAAGCAGAGTGAGTTGATTTATTTTCAGTTGAATTCCTCAACACATTAATCATCCAAAATATTTTGTTGTCAAATGAATCAACTTTTGGGTATATTCCAAATGGTTGTCCTAGGCATAGCTTTTTTTTTTTTAAGCAAAATACCTTGTCTTATAATTTGTATATTTTTAAAGCGTTGTATAAAAACTGAAATAATGAAAACACTGTAATTGTAAGATCCAGGTTAAGTCAATGTGCATTCAAATGAAGAGTCAAACGTCCTCTTGGGAGAGAAATCATCCTAAATTAAGTGAATAATCTAAATTTTAAAGGTGTTAGTGATTATTTATTAAATATATAACAGCTAAAGACTGGAAATAATCCAAAACTTCATCAAGAGAGAGTTGTATAAATAAAGTATGGTATATCTACAATGGAGAACAGTACTGTACAGATACAGTAAAAGAGGAATGAGGAATACCTTTATATACAATTACAGTATGATATTCAGATTATACTGTTATATACATAGTAGCTACAGTGGATTTAAATATAACAAAATATGTTTTGATATATGAGTTCATAATAGTAAAAATATAGGTGCACATTTCATCTTTGGAGGGTTCTTAGGGTACCAACTATGCTGAAACCTGTTAAGGGACAAGAATCTTATAAATATCTTACCTCACCCATATGATTAGTATCTTTGAGTAACCAACTAGTTGATGAAAGGAAGTTTCTTTTTATAAAAGTATTCTAGCTAATAAACAAAAGAGAAATGATATAATTAGAATATTATCAATTAGTAATCTCTAATAAGATATTTAATCTGGGTAATAATTGTCAACTCCTGCTAAAACCATCAAGTGAAAAGCTGAAGAGAGGCTTTATAATAATTAGAGACAACAACTGAATCTATTAACTGATTGTAATATCATTACAATTAAGGCTAGCGGACATTGGACATTTTTGTGCCTGCAGATAAAAGTGTATAACAAAACCCATGAAGACAGAAGAGAAAGGGAGAAGGAGAGAGAGAAGGAGAAAATGAAAGGGAGCAGAGCGAGTAGATTAAAAGACATTTAAGAATCTCTCTCTATACATAAATAGATAAAGATATAGATACATAGATAGATGATAGATAGATGATAGATGATAGATAGATAGATAGATAGATAGATAGATAGATAGAGATATAAAAGAAAGACTATCAGCTTGTTATAATGGGTGAATTTTGTTTGGATTCTGATTCAATAAACAAACAGGAAATATTTAAAAGAAAATTAGGGATATTTAAATATAAACTGAATATTCAATATTAATGAATTATTATTACATTTTAGTGTTTAACAGGAGTGATACACTTATGGATAAAATTATAGGTATCAGAAATTTGCTTCAACTATTCCACTGTTACAGTTTTGAAGTGGGTTGAAACAATACTGACCATGAATTGATTATTGTTGAAGTTTGGCACACATGCAGAGAGGGCTCCAAAGGATGCAGCCTTACGTCTCTGGAACTTCACTTGCATCATAAAACCTCACCTCTGTATTGAATCTTGAATCATTCCTTTCAGTGTACAACTGTGCTGTTATTTCCAATATTTGAAAAAAATAAACTTCATTTAATCCCAATTCCTTCTCCAGATCCATTTGATTTTTTTGCTCTTTTATAGCAAAACTAAAGGAAAGTGTTTTCTATACTCATGTCCTCAACTTCTCTCCTCCCAGTCTTCCTTCTATCCAGCCAATCAGGATTTGCTTTCAACATGCCATTAACTTTTCAAGTTTGCTAGTGATGTCCATGATGCTAAACCCAATTGTCAGTTCTCAGTTCTCATTTTACTTACCTATCAGCAACATGTGATATAGTTGATTCCTTCCCTTTTTCTCAAATTTTTTCTCTACTTGGCTTTCAGAAATTCACTGCCTCTTGGTTTTCCTTCTATTCCACTGGCCCCTCTTTCTGAGTCTTTTTTACTAGTCCTTCCTCATATCCCAAACTTCTTAACATCAGAATGCCCCAGAGGCTAGTTATTGGACTCTTTTCCTTTCATCTATACTCACTCCCTTGATGACTTCTCTAAAGACCAAACAAAAATGAATGCCTCCCAACTGTACTTCCATCCCAGTCTTTTTATCATCTTCTCCGATTTTATATATACTCCCTCCTATTCATCTGCACATGGATATTGAATAATTATTGTAACTTAACTATTGTATCGAAACTGAACTCCTAATTCCCAACACTGTTACTCTTACATGTCTCTCCAACTCAGTTAATGACATCCATTCTTGAAGTTGCTCAAGCCAAAAACATGGGATCAATCCATCAACATCTACTCCATTACACAATTCTGTTGATACTCTTGGCTCAATTCACTAGGACTCACAGAACTCAGCAGAGCAACAATACTCAATGGGACAATTTATTACAATGAACAAATACATATTAAAATTAGCAACAGGAAAAGGCACATAGGACAGGAACCAGGACAGGGCTTCCAGTTGTCTTCTACCAGTGAAGTTGGGGGTGGTGGGAGAAGTGTCACTGTTAGGAGTTCCACTGAACTGGAAGAGAGAGAAAGCTGAGTAGCCAGTTACATCAACAAGTCAAAAATGAAAGAGTTAAGCTATAATTACTGCTACGATGTAATCAACAGTCTGAAACTTGAGAAAGCATTGACTCACTATGTTCTATTTTCCCCCATGGAACAGCTACTGGTTGAGGGTCAGGTGGATCAGCCAGACATGGGGCTCATCTCACTTTTGAGGGAGCTCTGCACAAAATGCTCCAGCAGTTCTGTGGATCCTGATATTGGAGGAAGGGGAAGAGAAGGACTGGAAGTGGAAAAGTACTAGGTACTGAGTGATGGGGGGAAAATGTCTTCAAGTTCCCCTCTCTTCCCCCAGTAAGAGGTCCTCAACAGAGGGACCTGAGAAGGACCTTGGTGGAAGGCCTCAGATTGCGACTTAGGAATGAAGGTGCCAGGGCTAAGAATGTAAATATGTGAAAAAGCATGACAGGCCAAAGAGACCTGAATCCTTGATTGCAACTCCCTTCAGAGACTGGCATGCACTGGCTGTGCACCAAATTTGGTATGGGGAGGGCAACTCTGCTCCATAAGGCCTGCCAAGTAAACCTTTGCAATTGCCTAAGGTCAGACCTGAAAAATCATACTTAGGTTTATAATCAGGAGCCAGATTCCTCACTTACTTTTCCCGGTAACACAGAGGAAGTATTATCAACCAAAGAATTTCACTGGAACCTAAGTATGCAAGCATTTTATTGGCGGTTGGTCATGTTGGCATGGCTGATCACTCACATGGATGAAGCTGCTACTGCATGACCCAAGACCCCCAACGTAAATCACCGTGTTAGCATAGACTATCAGACATGACCCAAGGTCCCCTTACCAAGGACATCCCAAGGGCTTTGAGTTACCTCCCAGGAGCTAGGGGCAAAGGCCAAAACTTTCTATTGCACAAGATGTTGTATGAAAACTTGAGGTAGAGATACAATTTTATAGTGAGCTATACTAAAAAAGTATATGATAGAGGTTAAGAAATAGAGGAGTAAAGAAAAACTGAGAGTGTTTAGGTATGCCTCCTTTCTTGATTTCATCTTTTGCACAGCTACCATATCATTGTGTTACTTTGTTCCCTCACAGTGTTTTCATGTATTTCTGCTTCATCTAGAATCTATTTATGTTTTTATCTTAGTTTCTGTAGTTCTGTTTTAGGTAATATATGACTTTAGGTAATATTTGACCTTACCAAAAAAATCTAAGAAGTGTGAAAAGGTTGTAGGCCATGATTTTTAAGAAGCTGGGCTTCATAAGTGATAATGGGATATCAAAGGGAGTCTTAAGGGAGATCTCATTTGTCCTTTGGATTTGGAGAAAATATTGTCATTGATATTATAAATCCTAGTGATAATTGTTTCTTTGAGTGGTACACAATACAAAGTAGACTTTACTGCCATGAATTCCTAACGGGTCTTCATAAGGACATTTATATGTCCTAAAGTGCCACAAAGTTAAATAGTTCCTGTATTCTCCTCTACAACTCTAAAAGCACAGCTTCAGGAAAACAGGTGGTATTCTTGTTCACCCCGCCTTACAGAGAGATGGCTTCTTATTTGTCTTCAGTACCTTGAAAAATAAGAAAAAATCAAAATAACAAAACCAGATTCAAGGAAGTAAATGAACTTCACACAGTGGCAGAGCTGGTGTCCCAGTGAAGATCTATAGCCTCTGCAGTAAGAAAGCTATCGGTTTATTTTTTATTATGTATTATTACTATTACCATTCTTCTTATTATTACTTTTCCTCTTCAAATGTTTAATTTGAACTGGTTTTCAGTTGGATAAATATGCTGGTCTGGGCATGTTTTGTCCCTGGCTCTGCATCCCCTCAAAAATGACTGAAATCAGGTGTTATTTCTTGAAGAGAGACCTGTGTTGTCCACCCAGAGGGTGTCTTATACCACATTAACAAATTCGAACAACGGGTCTCAAGGAACTCTTTCTTGATATCATTTTATCCACTTTTCCCTTAAAAAGGAAAAGAAAGCAAAATAAAAGGAAGTTAAAGTCTAAGGAATAGAGATTCCTGCACTCACAGGCAGATGAATCAATTCAACTTAAATGATGAGCATTTTAAAACAATTGGCAGATCTTGTAAAACAAATCTCTAAAACCATTTGATTTAATTGACCTTGCAGACTATCTGGCACATAGTATTCAACAAAAATATGTTTGTTGAATGTAAGTGAATCATCCAGTTAATTTAGTCAACATGGTTAAATGAGTTTGCGTACTGAGGCATGGGCTTAATCACTACATAAAATGGCAAATCCACAAACCGGGAAAGCTTACGCTTAGGGAAATAACACAGACTCAAACAGTATAGCAAAGTATCATAATCTTTTTCTAATTTGGCAAAAGTTTATTTTGAAATAATCACAATGTTTTTACCACCCGATAACATATTGTCTCTTGTTTCTATGCGAAGTCAGGTTTACCATGGGAGGGAAGAAAAAACGATTTGAGTTGAGAAACCATGATAAATGTATTCTCTTCCATTTGCATTTAACATCCAACTGATTGGCATTAGCATTAGGTTAAAATATTTATTGCACTTATTCAAGATAAATTGCATCAACATAATTTATTATTTAAGAACAAATGGAAATAATCTGCGTCAGTGAAGATAGCATGGTGCTTCATACTACTTTTGACAAGGGCGGGTTTAAGGAAGTGTTAAACTACTTGGTTTATAATTTATAAAATACAAAAATGTAACTGTAAATATTTTAACATCTTTAAGAAAGAAGAATTAAAAGGTATGACAACCACCCCAAGGGGAGGAGTGTGCATGCCCCAAAGACATTTCCACAGAAAAGTCTTTCAGAGAGGACTGAATTAATTAGACTGTCTCCCTGTGGGTCCCTTCACAGTCATATTGTAAATGAAGAAAGTAATTTACATCTAAACAGATTCTTCAATAAATAACTTCCGCCACTGAGTAACATAGCTTAGTTTTTCCACTCTAACTTCCATGACTAAGCACGTAGTTTCTAAGAACATGAAATGAAATAATATTTAGAATCAGAATACTGAAATAGATAAGCTTCTCATTTTCCCAGTTTCACTAAATTTATTTTACCACTGGTGAAATCTGCATTAATAATAGTGCTCTATTGTACTGTCATTATGAAGGATGCTGTGGAGATTTCCACTGACATCTTTTCTGTTTCTGTGTTGACATCATCCTAGATATTGCTTTCCCATCATCTTGACTTCATAGCATAGCCTCCCCAGACCTGTGGTGATATTGCTTTGCATTGTTTTAACATCACAATCTGGTCTGCGTAGATTTGTATTGACCTCATTTTGCCATCAATTTGACATTGTAATTTGGTCTCCATGGAAACATTGAAACCGTTTTGTCATTATAATTTGTCATTATAATGTGGTGCCCATGCACTTATCAAAATTGTTTTCATATAGCAATTTGACATCACAACACAATCTCTATAGGCTCTCCCTTGGAACGTTATGACGATGGGAAATTGCATTCAAATGATTGGGAATGGAATTGTGATAAGCATGAGAAAAAATATCCTTTGTATGTACTCAGAAGATATTTTTCAATCTTAAATATGTGCATAATTTGGTTTTATTTCCTTTTAAAATCATGAAATACCATGATGGTTGGTGGCTTCTGTGATAAGTATCACATTTTATGCATTTAAATCTCTAAACTTTAAAAAAAAAAAATCCTTCATTTCCTCAGAGTAAAATTTCTTCTGGTGGCAACAACAAAAACGTGCAGCTGTCTTTGTTAATTAAAATATATCTTTGCTCTGACATAGTAATAAATAGAACCCCGTCTAAACTAATCCCCCAATTCTCCTTTCTAATGTTTTACTACTTTTGAGATTTTCTTTAAAGATTTTATTTATTTATTTGAGAGAGAGAGAATGAGAGAGAGCGAGTACATGAGAGGGGGGAGGGTCAGAGGGAGAAGCAGACTCCCTGCCGAGCAGGGAGCCCAATGAGGGACTCGATCCAGGGACTCCAGGATCATGACCTGAGCCGAAGGCAGTCGCTTAACCAACTGAGCCACCCAGGCGCCCTTTGAGATTTTAAACTACAATTTAGGGGCACCTGGGTGGCTCCGTCGGTTAAACGGTGGACTCCTGATTTCAGCTCAGGTCATGATCTCAGGGTTGTGAGATCGACCCCCCTGCCCCAAACTTGGGGCTCCTTCACTAAGCGTAGAACCTGCTTAAGATTTTCTCTTTCCCTTTCCCTCTGCCCTTTTCCTCCCTCTAAATAAATAAATTACAATTTAATTATTCCCTAAAATAGATTTTGGCATTGCATTTTTTTAAAGATTTATTCATTTATTTTACAAAGAGAGAGAGAGTGCACAAGCAGGAGGGGCAGAGGGAGAGGGAGAAAGAATACCAAGCAGACATCCCACTGAGCACAGAGCCTGACCTGGGGCTCTATCTCACAACCCTGAGATCAGGACCTGAACCAAAACCCAGAGTCGGATGCTTAACAGACTGCACCACCCAGGCGCCCCTTGGTGTTACCTTCTATGACAATTTTCAGTATTCTTTGGTAATCACTATGCATGCAAGCTACTTACATTATCTTAGAAATGGGGCGTTTATTGGAACAGAGACCCAAAACACAGGAAGAAAGTGGAAATGGCTAGCACAGCCAAGGAATTGAATTCTTTTTGAGGCTTTCTCTAGTTCTCAGTTCATATTCTCTTTTTCTAGTCCAAGGAGATGTGCAAGGAGGCAAAGGAATGGCTGTTAGTGGTTTTGGACTTGAATCAAATAAGCCCTGTGAGCAGAAAGGAAGAAAATTTTAAAAAAAAGTCTTCCTCAACAACCCCCATCCGAAAAATCTCACAGAAGGAACATCTCATCCAGTCTTTGTTACTTGCCAGTTTCTAGAATAATCACTGTGGTCTGGGAAACAAGATCAGACTGGCCTAATTTGGAAGACTTATCACTCTCATCCATAAGGTTATAGAAACATTATGCAAAACATCCATCTGGGCTGAACAACATGAAAAAGTGTATTTCAGAATATGAAAACTGGTAGAAGTAAAGACAAATATTCATGATGCCATTATTTTCTCCTGCTTCACATGCTGCTCTGCACTTTTTCCTAGTGTTTTCTACTCTCACCATTAATGTAGTCAGTTGGTCATGTTCTATGATTCCATTGGTAATATATTTTAATGCATCTCATTATGTCTATCATTCTATCATTGACAACTTGGATCTTGTTGTCAGATGCATTCTGACCAACTCTTGTGTCTCACATCCCAGATACATCTTTGGCCACTATCTGTCCAAAGATAAAGATTATTTGGAGAAGAATCTGGTGCTCTCTAGATCTGAAATTCTGGGGGCTGTATTATTTTTCATTTCCCTTTGATGTATAAATTTAAAACCTATACATCATCTTTTTCTGTGGAACGGAATAATTAAACCGTACAACTAATATTAAACTGTCCTAAAATAATTTAAAATAGTTTCTCATTTGATCCCACCACATTCTTATAGAGAACATCTTACAATATCCATTTTGTATATGAGTAGGCTAATGTCCCTAGAGATTAAGTAGTCTGTTTAAAAGTTCATGAGTTGTTAGTGTCTAGGTCTCCTGACTCTTGATACAATATTCTTTGCATTTTGTGGCACTGCAATTATTGTGGTTATTAAAACTCATCTTTAGGCTTGCATTCATCTGTATTTCTGCCCATCTTCTAAGACGCTCCATTTCAAGCCAATATTCTGTTTTAAAAAATGACCTTAAGTACAGCTTCCATCATATACTTACATTGTTAACACACTTCAAAGTCCATTTTCTTTCCTTAACAAAAACAAACCCTGAATGAGTAGATATTAGCTATGTTTCTACTTAGTCAAAGATACCAAATGTAAAAGAGCAATAGAATTTCATGAAGCTGGCAGAGGAAATAGATTAGCTACATGCTGACAGTTGAATCTAAGCTCCTAGGTCAAGTCTTGCAACTTAAATGACTTCAGGGGTCAGAAGAAAATATTAACAAGGGAACTGTACCAGGGTTGCTCCCAAATAGGATCTTAACAGTATTCTCTGGACAGAGACACACCTTGCGTATTAGACACATAGGAATATGTTTCATGAGATGTGCAGTCACTTTATCTTCCCCTTTAGTAGGAAGAGAATCACAATCAAACACAGCAATGGATGGCAAGTAAAACTCGGCCTTGGCGTTAGGGAGACATGAGGGAATATGAGGGACAAAAGGGAATGGATATAATATACCTTCTCAAAAGGGCTAGAAGCTACTTGGTTCCAGCTGATTGGTTTCCATGTGAGAATGCACAACCACTGTGGCCAGATAGTCTGATTTTTCAAGGGACACAATAAATTCATAGATTCCTACAACATCTTTACATGTTTAAATTTTGGCAGCCAATTTAAAATTATCAAAAAATTATTGTTTAGACCACTGTGAAATCCAGATTCTCTAGACTGAATTAGAAACACACACGGATGAAGTTGAAACCATGAAGTAACATGAAAATTCAAGAAAGGGGTATATTTTAAAGACTTCTGTGAGAACTCCTGTCATAATTAGAAGGTTCATGAGTTACAGTTCAGAGTAAGACTTGAACTAACCTTTTATCAATTAAGTAAAAGTGTACTTTTCCTTACTTAGTCTGACAATTCTCTAATCTAAAAACAATGGCCAGGGAACTAAATGAAACACCCACAGCTCAAATTGTTAAGTAAACAGGTAGATTGTTTGCTAGGAGACTTTAGCTTTTCAAGTGACAGATCCTGAGTGGAAAGTTAGAATCTGGGCTCAAATAAGGGCAGACTATGGAATCCCCCCCTCCCAATGGCAGTCATTTGTCAGGTGCCCCTTGATGACAGAGGTCAATGTGCTGTTCAATCAGAGAAAAAGGCTACCTCAATGGTATTCTAGAAATCCAGAGTACATTCTCTACCTTCTCTTTATCTCTTCTATCTTCTAGTACAGGAAGCTTTTAACAACACAGGAGAGAATCATTGTAAGCATTTATGACCTAAAATAATTAAAGCTTCTTAGATGAGATAATAATCTCAGAGTAGTGATTGAGACTGAGATTCCATGCCACTTTTTTGTAACAAATATTGTTACATGCCATGAAATAAAGTTTATAGATAATGTAACGTAGCTTCAAAATAATATCTAAAAATAAGCAATGTAATGCCCTAATTCAAACATAAGGGGAAAAAAAAGTAAAGGAAATAATTTATCATCTACAATAGAATAATATATATTAAAATATGTTAAACACTAATCTGAAAAGCTAAAGCAACCTCAAATTTTTCCAAAATGTCCCTATAGGATAGCCCCACATGTGATAAGACCTGCTTTCATTGATTTGAATCTATGGTATACACACAATTTGCCTAGATAAGTGTTTTCTACAGAATACCGTGAGTTCCTTAGGACAACTGCCTAGTAAGATGCTTAGAGTAAGGGAAGGATGGCACATTCTAGTCTGTTTTGGAAATACTATCAATTCACATGACCATATTTGACAGCCTAAGAAGTCCTGCAGAAATGAAACTCATTTAATTCAGTTTATTCTAGCATTCTTCAAATTTATTTGATCATAGAAAACCTTTTTCCCAATAAACTTAATTATATTTCCCTCCTGTTTTGCTTCACAATGTGGAATATTCAGGATAGCAGCCTTCCTAGGGGAAGGGACCAAGGTCTGTGTAGAATGAAAGTGGATTAGAAATAGATGCCTGTTTTAGACAGTTCCAGGGATGTGGATCACCTAAAAGACTATGCTTTAAATATCTGGGTAATTTTTTTAATCCTCCAATTTTCTGAATGAATTATAATAATTCAATTAGCAATTCATGGCATGTCTAATTCCACAAGTATTCCGTCTATAAATTACTGTATTTTTTGTGGTTTTTTTAATATTTTATTTATTTATTTGAGAGAGACACAGCGAGAAAGGGAACACAAGCAGGGGGAGTGGGAGAGGGAGAAGCAGGCTTCCAGCGGAGCAGGGAGCCTGATGCGGGGCTCAATCCCAGGACCCTAGGATCATGACCTGAGCCGAAGGCCCACGCTCAACCAACTGAGCCACCCAGGTGTCCCTATAAATTATTGTTTTTTATATACTATGTACATATTTAAATGGTGCTTTACTAAGCAAAGGCCCTGTGCCAGGTAGGTAGTCAATAGACAGGTGAATTTGTTAAATGTCTTGCCCACAGAGAATTTATTTCTTTCAAAATATTGCAGGATCCTCTTGGGTCTTCTGCCGTATTCAGCGAATGTTAGACACCTGGCTATTAGTAACTGATTCACTAATTTTTATATTTGAAAGACCTACTTAAGAACATATAACATAGAGAGGCATAACTGGATTAAAAGAAGATGTGGCCCACTTGAGGAAAGCAATCATTTTAATATCATCACATCATCAATACCTTCATCATCATTACCATCATCACCACCATCTATGTTTCTCTGTAAATGGCACCACACAAAGCTTCATATAAAATTTTTAATAAACAGTCATTTCCTTAGAGAAAAACCACTGGTGAGAAATTGCTCCACTTCATCTCTGTTAGTAGCATCATCTTCTTCATCATGAAGCAGAGCAATTAGTCGGTACTCTGTAGCCCTGGCAGTTCTAATTTTTTATAAACATGTCTAGGCAGGAAGGCATGATTATCAACATTATCTATATCATCAGTGCCTGACATTTAATGAGTACCTATTATCTTCCAAACATTTTGCTAACTTCCCTACATGAATTATGTCAGGTAAAGATAGAGAAACCAGAGCAGAATGATGTTAAATAATTTCCTCAAGGTCATGTTTTAGGGCCTGAATCTGATCTCAGGGCTTTTGACTCCAGAGCCAAAGCTCTTTTTTTTTTTTAAAGATTTTATTTATTTATTTCAGAGAGAGAGAATGAGAGAGAGCACATGAGAAGGGGGAGGGGCAGAGGGAGAAGCAGACTCCCTGCCGAGCAGGGAGCCCGATGCGGGACTCAATCCCGGGACTCCAGGATCATGACCTGAGCCGAAGGCAGTCGTTTAACCAACTGAGCCACCCAGGCGCCACAGAGCCAAAGGTCTTAAATTGAGAGTCAAGAAAAGAATTAGGGTTACTCTGTCTGCTTAACTC
Organism: Neomonachus schauinslandi; assembly: GCF_002201575.2. Taxonomy (NCBI): domain Eukaryota; kingdom Metazoa; phylum Chordata; class Mammalia; order Carnivora; family Phocidae; genus Neomonachus; species Neomonachus schauinslandi. The sequence goes on along the minus strand of NC_058406.1, from coordinate 131,244,626 downwards.
TTACACATGTACTTGTAATGTTGTGCAGTTGCAACATGAATTTGTTACTCAAGCTCTTAATTGATGGGTACGAGAAATAATTCTCAAATCTCAGTGACTCGACTTTTTCTTGAGTTCTAAGACTCAGTTCCTGGGCGCCTGGGTGGCTCAGTTGGTTAAGCGACTGCCTTCGGCTCAGGTCATGATCCTGGAGTCCCGGGATCGAGTCCCGCATCGGGCTCCCTGCTCGGCGGGGAGTCTGCTTCTCCCTCTGACCCTCCTCCCTCTCCTGCTCTCTGTCTCTCATTCTCTCTGTCTCAAATAAATAAATAAATAAATAAATAAAAAAAATAAGACTCAGTTCCTTAGAGGAAGATGTGTCTGTATTTGATTTTTAAAGGAGAAACATTTACATCAAGATTTTTCCAGTATCTCTGGGATGGTATCTATGTTTTGGCCAACTTAATGTCTTAGCCTGGTTTGGAGGCAGAGTTGAAGAAAATAAACCTAAATAATCTGATCTTTTCTCATCCCATTTCCATGTCTTTTCTGATCTTACCCTCAAATGGTCAAAAACTGATTTGAAATATGGCTACTTTCAAACACCCAAGTTATACATTAAGAAAAAATATTTAGAATATACATTAAGTAGAAGGTATTTAATTGATTATGAATTCAACCTTGGAGGGGGAAGTGAACAGAAGTTTTTCTATGAATTTATTTGGGAAAATTAACAAAAGTAACAAAAATGTAAGAGCAAGAACTTCAAGATCAAACACCTCTGAAATAGTTTCCTACCAACATATCATTCCTATCAGCTGTCATCACTGTCAAAAGAGGCACAACTACTTCTAAAAGAACAAAGGCAACACAATTTTAAAGACACTGGCTACAAGTAGAAAAACAACTCGTCATTAATCGATCTTTGGATTACTCTATCCATTCTCTAATTTTGCTTATAAATAAAATTTTAATATACCACATGCACCCCCATTTTCACTTTCTTATATGAGCTTTTACTGTCCTATAGATGAAGATGAGGGCAACAGAAACTAACTCTCAATACCTAGATGTATTCATGTGTAATTATTAAGACTCCAAGTTTTTAATTCATGTACAGGATATATGCTTGAACAGTGACCATCTATACATTTACTTCTGTTTCTTAGAATCCATATGCAAATTGCCAAAGTGTACACAATCATACAACATATAGCATTTTAGGAAATTATTTGGACTAAAGAAAACACCTGTATTCCTGGCATTAAATTTTATACATTATTTCTCCCTCCTTCACCACCACATGCTTGCATTTTCCCATGTGATGTTAAAATGAGAGTGTACCACATTAAATTTCATCTGTAACATTCCCAGTCACGGCTATATTCTATTAAGATTTCCCTGTAGCTTTATCCTGACTCTGCTCTGTCTACTGTTTTTAAAGCAAGGTATGGTCAGGTTTACTCCAATTTCAAGGTCATTTATACAGAAGCTAAATAAGATTGGCCCCAGCATAGAACTCAGGGGAACTATACATGTTACCTTTTTCTTTTTCTTTTCCTTTTTTTTTTGTTACCTCTTTTTTTTACAGTTTTCCATTCACAATCATGGGGGGGAAGTGTGTGTGTGTGTGTGTGTGTCTGTGTCTGTGTGTGTTTTACTGTCTCTTTTGGACTTCATTCTCAAACACAATTTGCTCAATCTATTGATACAACAGTTTACGGACATGAGGAAAGAGCTATTATTTAAACAAAAAAACCAGCATTCTTAAATTCATTCTAAAGAAAACAAATTTATAAATTTATCTATAGTAACACATGTTAAAAATCAAGTATGGAAAGAACATATTGAATATCATGAGAATAAAAACAGGTAGTAAAACTATCGCTATATGAACATCTTTACATCCTGGGTTTTTTTTTTTTTTAAGATTTTATTTATTTATTTGACAGAGAGAGAGTACACAAGCAGGGTGAGCAGTGGGCAGAGGGAGAGGGAGAAGCAGACTCCCTGCTGAGCAGGGAGGCCCATGCAGAGTGTGGGGGGTGGGGCAGACCAATCCCAGAACCCTGGGATCATGACCTGAGCTGAAGGCAGTTGCTTAACTGACTGAGTCACCCAGGCCGACCTACCTCCTGTTTTAAGTTTAAAATAGTTATCCACAATTTAGCATCCTCTTTTTAATCTATGGATTTTTTTTCCATAGAAGTCAGTCCTCCACTTTGAAGGTTTCATGTACATATGATTTACTAAGTTTTGAACTGAACATTTTATATATCTGTCAAGAATATTTTTAATTACATGTATTTTTTATAAAAGTAATGGTGTTACGCTTTGTAATGGCTCAGTAGATTTATTTTAAGGACTCTAGAAATTATTAGCACATTTATCCTTTTAAAAATATTGTGCTGTGAGAGTAATCATATCAACTATGTTAAATTTTTGTGGTTGGATTATGAATTAAGGTTGTCAATTTGTTATGTGCTTTCCTTAGTAAGTTAGAATATTTAATAGAAAGCATTTTTTACATTAGAAAATTATAGGCTTATGTATCACTTATTTTTGAGACCTCCACTTATTGGCATAAATGATTCTGAGAATTTTGTTTTTAGCACATTTTTAAAAATTTCCTGGGGCATCATATCTTTCCTTAGAAATACCTGCTTTTCATCTTTATGAAGATGAAACATTCACCATTCCTGCATATAAAAGACCATGTAGAGAGGCCTTGAGATCATGTAAGAAGGAAAAGGGTCCAGACAAACTTAGCCTACTAGCTGCCTTTTCCAAGACAGACATGGGGGAAGTCATCTTGGATCCTCACTGAGTTGTCACCAACTGAATACTACCAAGTGATCCAAATTGATACTACATGGAATAGACTATTCTCAAAGTCTAGTCCTATCCCAATCTGTGATGTACAGATTGTGCACGTATTAAAATGATTGATGTTGTTTAAGCTACTAAATTTTGCATTGGTTTCTTATGCAAGAATAAATACTGGAAAACTGCCTTTCAGATTGTATAAAAAAAAAGAATATTGATTTTATAAAATATAATTTTCATCTATTTATAATACTGTTTTCTTTAAAAAGTCTATTACTTATTAAATAAAAATAAAGAGTACTATAGCTCTTCTTATAATATTTTGTACAGTCTTCCATCATAGATTTTTTTTAGACTCTATTTCAATGGTGGGCTTATGTGTTTTGCTTCTCCTTCAGAGAGCAACCCAAAAAAAAGACAATATAAAAAGCAATAGTTTTCAAGACACTGAACATCAGGGACACCTGGGTGGCTCAGATGGTAAGCGTCTGCCTTCGGCTCAGGTCACGATCCCGGAGTCCTGGGATCGAGTCCCGCATCCGGCTCCCTGCTAGGCGGGGAGCCTGCTTCTCCCTCTGCCGCTGCCTCTCTCTATCTCTCTCTCTGACTCTCACGAATAAATAAATAAAACAAACAAACAAAATTTAAAAAAAGACACTGAACATCAGATAATGAAGATCCTTGAAAGACTGGACAAAAATGAAGTGTCTTCAGGACAGATAGAGTTTGATGGGTCCCATGAGTTGAGATATTGAGACTGAGAAGCAGAGCAAGGCATCTAGAATTCACAGAAGAAAGTACTAGGGAGGAGAGGAATGCACAGATACAGAGAATTATGTGTATCCACAAAGGGTCCCCTGGAATATTCAACTGAGTACTGATCATGTGAGGGAATTACCTGAGACCTAGAGAAAAAAACACCTGAGAGGATTAGAGGTACCAGAGTGTGGCACTCGCATAAGGAGAGGAAGAGTATCTGGTTCCTCAACCAGACTAATTAGGGGTCCTGGGTATAATCCACAGAAGGGTCTTTCCTAGTAGTAGGAAATAATTGTCCCTAGACTGAACATTTCTCCAGTATCACCTACCACATCTTTAAAACAAGACAAGAAATTATCAAACCAATTCTAAGTTACTTAACCACATCCAAGAACAAAGCTCAAGAATCTTAAAAGAATCTTTATAGAATACAAAATGCCCAGTACACAAGTAAGTACCCAAGTACCAAGTAGTAGGTACCCAAGTACCAAGTAGGTATACATTCACAATATCTGACATCTTTAAAAAATATTAAAAGGACTCAAATCAAACTTTTTGACAGAAAACTACATGGGAGATAAAAAGCACACTGGGTAGAATTGACAGCAGATTAGACAGGAGAAATCACACTTTTATAATTAACTTGCTTCACATGCCTTCTGAAAAATGATTGTGAAAAATAAATAGAACATGGGCTTAAAGTTAAATAGGAATGAGTAGGGGATAGAAATAATATTTTCCTGTAGTTGTGCACTGTCCTGGGTAGCTTGCAGACAGTATCTCATTTTATCCTCACAATATAATCATCCTCACAATAATAACAATCTTACTTGAATTTCATAATATTATCCATTTTTTCCAAATAAGAAAAATGAAGCTCAAAGATGTGCAGTAGCTTGTCTTATATTCACACTGTATGAGATTATAAAAGCCAACATTTAAGCCCATGTCTACCTTGTTCTTTCATGCTACACTTCCTTTGGTTTAAATCTCTGACCTCCTGAATGTCTATTTCCTGGAATGAAAAGACTGTTCCATTTCCCACCATCCTATCTACACTATAGTCAGCGGGAAAGAGGAAAAAAGGTAAAAGAGGCACATACCTTTCTGGCTAGAAATTTTTACACATTAACTATTGCTCATTTTTTGCTGCTCAAAACTTAGTCATATGCCCACATCTACATAAAAGGGAGGCTTGGAAGTGTAGTCTTTAATTGGTGTCCAACTAATAACTGACTCTTCTTCTGAGCCCCTCTGAAGCTTGTTCTACAATGTGGCAGTGGATCTATTCAGTTCAAGAACATGTTCATTGACCCCTCCCCCCAAGTAAGACACAAACAAACAAACAAAAAAAAAAAAAAGAGAGAGAGAGAGAAAGAGAAGAAGAAGGAGGAGGAGGAGAAGATGACAAAGAAGAAGTTATTTCCTCCCATCGTCAATGATAAAAGTACTGTTTTAAGTTCTGAAATACTTAACATATGGTTCTACTTAACTGACAGATTTGTGGCATGGTACAGAGGAGATCTAAAGAAAATCCTCCCTTTTGGAACAAGCAGAAACAGTTAGTGCCTTGGGGAAGTAAACAACCACTATTGTCATGCCAGTTATAAATCAGATAAATTGTTGCTTGCACCTTACTTTTTGTTAAATACTATGAGAAAGTCATTGCAGTATAATTTCATTTTATAACTTTACACTTTTAAAAATTTCATTTCTAGAAGAGGGGATCTAAAACAATGCTATGATAAGAAAAGACTTAACCAATTCGTTAAATAAGGAAATAAAATCCCCAGTAAAAGACAGATTCTAAATAAATATTCTATTTTGAAATGGTTCTTTTCTTAAAAACTATCACATGAATGATCCTTTTCCTGTTTTGAATTCAGTGTGTTACATTTCGGTAAGGAAAAAAAAAGGACAAATGTCTAAAAATTTTTGTTGGATTTCTGACCATTTAAATACCACACACAATGTGTATAATTATCAACAAAATGATGAGAAAGGACAAAACAAATTTGAGGTGCAATTTGCATTAATTACTTTTTTTTTAAGTTGAAGAGTGATATATATTAGAAGAAAAATGATGGGAGGCAACCAAAAACAGGGCTGTAAAGATAATATTGTTTTTCTTCTGGGTTTTCTTCTGTCATAACATAACTCTGAGTCTTGATCTTCTCCAATACTATAGCTTGTCCTTTACAACTATCTTCTTTTCTCAAAGCTATTGAGGAAAGTGTTATATGGGTAATCGGGGAATGGAAAATGATGAACTAGAAGAAACATAACGTGTTATCTCAGTAATCTATGATATCATGATGATTGAGAGGAATAATTAATAGTAACCAAAAATCTTAATGCAGTTAGAAAGAACTTTCTGTGGAGACTCCTTCTGTATTCTAAAAAAACAAATGTGAATTTAGCTATACCTCAGGAGATTTCCTCAAGTTCTCACAAATTGTTAAGGCTTCATTTGTACTTTAGTTATCATTTCAGATGATTTCTTCCTTTTGTACATAGGGAGCTCTCTCAATTTACCTTAAAGCCTATGCCACATAAATAAAATAACTGCAATTTTGTACTTTTATTTTAAGCTTAAAATGTATAGTGAAGTGGACTTTACCATAAATGATAAATAGATTAGGAAGAGATTTCCTCAGGACCAGCTAAGACATAAAGTGTCTTTCTGGCTAAGAAAAAAAAACAAAAAACAAAAAAGCTATTATTTCATGTATTTTCCATTTTTCATGTATTTTTCCCTATTGATAAATGGACATGATTCAAATCATAAATCAAAAGTACAAGATTAGACTCATGGGCTTATGATAAATTCCTTAATCTTGCTTCAAAATTCCTGTTAAATGATCTACAAACTATGAAAATGTGGGGGAAATGTCTACACTAGCAAATACAGCTAAGGAAATGTATCACCCATATATCAGAAAACTGGTGGAATTTCTGCTAGGTATAATGTCAAAGGAACCATTTTGTACCAACCAAATACAAAAAATATCACATCAATTGACAATTTTATACAATGTCATTTCTCCACTTTTTTTGGAGTACACAGTGTTTTTGTTAGGTATTAAGAGTAAAACATTAATACAATCCAAATGACCTCCTTAATTTAAAGAGTCTTTAACTGCACAATCCTCATTAAACAATATTTGGATCCCTGTTACCTTAAGAAACAAATTAAGCAAACAGACATTACCAAAATATATACTTTCTCATAATGTTCTTGAATGTCTGAATCCTCAAATGGTACCTACTAATATTTTTTCCTTTTATCTGAGGTCACCGAAACTTGAAGATTTCTTTGTGAAAATTTTGAGTGGAGATATACATTTATTGTCAACAGAACCTAGCTCAATTATTGTTTTTAATTTCAAGTCATTATTGACAAGTACATATAATCAGTTTATTAAACTATCTGAAGGCAATGGTTTACAAATAGGAAATTTATTTTTTCCTCTTCACCATACTTGTCACTATTCAAAAGTCATCCCTAGAGTGAATGAGTTCACATTCAGTTGTTGAGAAAAAGGACAATCTTTCTGTTAGGCACCTTTGTTTTCTATGAATTATTCATTTGAAATCCTATTTTGGTTGGCCCAGGATTATAGGAAGCACCCCCCCCATCTATCTTATTCCCTTCTTACCAAGAACATTGCAATTTTAACTTGCTTTCTCCTTTCCCTGGTCTTTATGCTTCTAGACAACCCAAGCTAGAGAAGAATTCTTTAGACATGAAAAAATGTTTCTAAATTATAAACAGTGATGATGTATCTGAATAACAGTTGGACTGATGATAGATAAAAAATACTTTGTTTTCACTCCACTGATAGGTGAGGTTTGTTTTTCTCTTCTTTTGAATCTAGTCAGGCTCTGCACTGCCTGGCCAATCCAATACAGTGATAGTGATGCTGTGCCCATTTTGGGGTCCAGGCCTTGAGAAATTGGTGATTCCCATTTCCTCACTCCTGTAACATTTGCCACGTAAGAGATTTTACTGCCCTGCGGCTGCCATTCTACAGAGACCATGTGGAAAAGCCACTTGGAGGAGCCCAGAGATTTCATGAAAAGAAGTTGCTTGGCTAGCCCTTCAACCATTCCCAGCTCTTAAAACCATCTCATGGGAAGCCAGCATGGAGCAGAGACAAATTGTTTCACCCAGCCCTGTCCAAATTGCAGATTCATGAGCATACTGATTGTTGATATTTTAAGCCATTCAGTCTTTGGATTATTTGAAAAACAGCAATACATAAGTAGAACAGACAGTATAGAAGATAAAGTAACATGAAAAAGACAAACTCAGTAAATTCCCTAAGAAGAGAGAGCTAAAAAAAATAAGAATCTAATCATAAGAGAGAAAATTGTAACTTTGATAGAATGATATAAATAATCTGACTTATGAAAAGTAGGAATTTGTTTCTTGTTGAATCTTGTTTCCACATGAATGTGGCCAGGAGTTGTACATTTTTCTAGAATTTTCTTCATTTTATAAGTCATATCCGTCTCAGAAGAAGGCAGTACATCTACTATTGTATATATATGAAGAAAAACACAGAAACATGATAGGGAAACATTATTATATTTCTATATATCTATTACATTAAATTACAAAAGATATGGATAAGCTGAACAATAAATAAAGTTGAATGAAGTGATATATGTGATGCTTTATTCTTTCCAAAAATGCCTGTATTATTTTATAAAAATTAATATTATACAGCTCTAAAAATTAAAAATTGTTGAATGTAAGAAAGAAAAAATTATAAGCATCATTCTCTAAACACAATGTTATTAAATATATATATCAAACTTCAATGCTTACAGAATACTTGGTGAAAACCCCCTTTATCCAACACTGACACCAACCACACAGCATAAACATCCTCCAAAACATACTTTCACATCTGAATATTTATTTGATCAAAAAAGAAAAATTAAAGTGATAGAATTTGGGAGAAAATGTATATCAAAATTTTGAGGAAAAATGCAAGATTGTACTTATATAAGATAAATAACTTTAACAGCTTACTTTAAAAAAGGAGCATTAAAATATATAATAAACATTTAAGTATTTTCAATTCTATTTAAAATGTATTCTGCATATTTTAATTTTATTTTGAAATGATTTAAGAATAATGATACATGAAAGTAAATGAATATTCAGTTTCAGAGGTTTAAATGTGAAGAATTACAGGGAGGAGGAGCAAGATAGCAGAGGAGTAAGAGACCTAAATTTCGTCTGGTCCCAGGAATTCAGCTAGATAGGGATCAAACCATTCTGAACACCCACAAACTCAACAGGAGATCCAAGAAAAGAATAGCAGGAACTCTCTGAAAAGAAAAGTGACCACTTTCTGGAAGGTAGGACGTGCGGAGAAGTGAATCCAAGGTGACATTCAGGAGGATAGACAGCGGGGGGGGGGGCCTCCATCAGCCGCTTCTGGCAAGTGATAGAGCCACGGAGCACAAAATCAGAACTTTTAGAAGTCTGCTCCCCTGAGGGACATCGCTCCAGTGGCTAAGGGGTGGTGGAACCCTCGCGGGACAGTGTGGTGTCAGGACCCTCGGCGTCACAGAAAGACCGGGGGTGCCTGAGTGCAGCAGAGCTCCCAGGTATTGGAGCAGGGAAGCCGGCTGCAGAGATGGAGCCGAGGAGCGGGCTCTCAGCTCGGGATTGCCATAAACCATGATCCACGGCACAGTCGGACCACTGCTCTTCCAGCAGGGACCCAACAAGTGGCAGATCCAGGGAGACTCCCCTTCCTCCCCTGGGAGGAGTGGCCTGGGAGCACACCATAGGAATCTGCTGGGTTTGGAGACTCCACATGGGGTCAGGTGCCAGAGATAGGAATGATAGGTCACAGGCCGGGTGAGCATGGAGTGCGGCTGGAGACCGGGGAGATGGGAGTGATTGACTGCTTTTCTCTGGGGGCACACTGGGGAGTGGGGGCAGAGATTGGGAGGCTGCCATTTTCACTCTCACCCTCCAAAGCTGTACAGAAACCTTGCAGGGAACAAAAGCTACTGAGAGCAAACCCAAGCGCATTACTTAGCCTGGCTGGCAAGGGCGGGGCTGTTCTGCCTCCAGCAAAGAAATTTGGGAATCATGGCAAAAGGCCCCTCCCCCAGGAGATCAGCAAGAACAGCCAGCCAAGACCAAGTTTACCGATCAATGAAAATGGCAGAACTCCAGCCCTAGGGGAATAATGCACATAGAATCCATGGCTTTTTTTTTTACCATGATTCTTTAGTCTTTCAAAGTTAATTTTTTTAATTTTCTTTTTTCTTTTTCTTTTTTTTTTTTTGAATTTTTCTTTTTCCCTTTTTCAACCAACATCTTATCAATCCCCCTTTTTTTTTTTAAGATTTTATTTATTTGACAGAGAGAGACACAGCGAGAGAGGGAACACAAGCAAGGGGAGTGGGAGAGGGAGAAGCAGGCTTCCCGCTGAGCAGGGAGCCCGATGCAGGGCTCAATCCCAGGACCCTGGGACCATGACCTGAGCCGAAGGCAGACGCTTAACAACTGAGCCACCCAGGCGTCCCTTATCAATCCCTTTTTTTAAAAAATCTTTTTTATTTTTCATTTTTAGAGTCATATTCTATCCCTTCATAGTAGTTACTGTTATTTTTGGTATATAGATATAGATATAGATATTATATACATATATTATATACATATATACATATATATATATGTTGTTCTTTCTTTAAATTTTGGGATACAGTTTCTTCTAACAGACCAAAATATGCCCAAAATCTAGTGTGTGGCACTGATCTATGCACCAGCATGATCATATTTGCTCATATTCTGGGTTTTTTTGTTTGTTTGTTTGTTTTATCTTTTTCTTTTTCTTTTTTGTTCTTTGTTCTTTCTTTCCCTTTCTTTTCCCCCGGTTTTGGGTCTCTTCTGATTTGTTTAGTGTATATTTTTCTGGGGTCATTGTTACCCTCTTAGCATTTTGTTCTCTCATTCATCTATTGTCCACTGGACAAAATGACAAGATGGAAAAAATCACCTCAAAAAAAAGAACAAGAGGCAGTACCGACTGCCAGGGACCTAATCAATACGGACATTAGTAAGATGTCAGAACTAGAGTTCAGAATGACGATTTTAAAGATACTAGCTGAGCTTGAAAAAAGCATGGAAGATATTAGAGAAACCCTTTCTGGAGAAATAAAAGAACTAAAATCTGACCAAGTCAAAATCAAAAAGGCTATTAATGAGGTGCAATCAAAAATGGAGGCTCTGGGCGCCTGGGTGGCTCAGTCAGTTAAGCGACTGCCTTCAGCTCAGGTCATGATCCCAGGGTCCTGGGATCAAGTCCCACATCCAGCTCCCTGCTCTGCAGGGAGCCTGCTTCTCCCTCTCCCACTCCCCTTACTTGTGTTCCCTCTCTCGCTGTGTCTCTCTGTCAAATAAATAAATAAAATCTTAAAAAAAACCAAAAAACAAAAATGGAGGCTCTAACTGCTAGGATAAATGAGGCAAAAGAGGGAACTAGTGATATAGAAGACCAAATGATGGAAAATAAAGGAGCTGAGAAAAAGAGAGATAAACAGCTACTGGATCACGAGGGCAGAATTCAAGAGATAGATACCGTAAGATGAAAAAATATTAGAATAATTGGGATCCCAGATGAAGAAGAAAAAAAGAGAGGGGCAGAAGGTATATTGGAGCAAATTATAGCAGAGAACTTCCCTAATTTGGGGAAGGAAACAGGCATCAAAATCCAGGAGGCACAGAGAACCCATCTCAAAATCCATAAAAATAGGTCAACACCCCGACATCTAATAGTAAAACTTACGAGTCTCAGAGACAAAGAGAAAATCCTGAAAGCAGCTCAGAAGAAGAGATATGTAACCTACAAGGGTAGAAACATTAGATTGGCAACAGACCTATCCACAGAGACCTGGCAGGCCAGAAAGGACTGGCAGGATATATTCAGAGCATTAAATGAGAAAAATATGCAGCCAAGAATACTATATCCAGCTAGGCTGTCACTGAAAATAGAAGGAGAGATAAAAAGCTTCCAGGACAAACAAAAACTAGAGGAATTTGCAAACATGAAACCAGCCCTACAAGAAACATTGAAGGGGTCCTCTAAGCAAAGAGAGAGCCTAAAAGCAACATAGACCAGAAAGGAACACAGGCAATATACAGTAACAGTCACCTTACAGGCAATACAATGGCACTAAATTCCTATCTTTCAATAGTTACCCTGAATGTAAATGGGCTAAATGCCCCAATCAAAAGACACAGGCTATCAGATTGGATAAAAAAACAAGACGCATCGATATGTTGTCTGCAAGAGACTCATTTTAGACCCAAAGACACCCCCAGATTGAAAGTGAGGGGGTAGAAAACCATTTACCCTGCTAATGGATACCAAAAGAAAGCTGGGGTGGCAATCCTTATATCAGACAAATTAGATTTTCAACCAAAGACTATAATAAGAGATGAGGAAGGACACTATATCCTACTTAAAGGGTCTATCCAACAAGAAGATCTAAGAGCTGTAAAATATCTATGCCCCTAATATGGGAGCAGCCAATTATATAAGGCAATTAATAACAGAAGCAAAGAAACACATTGACAACAATACAATAATAGTGGGGGACTTTAACACCCCTCTTACTGAAATGAGCAGATCATCTAAACAAAAGATCAACAAGAAAATAAAGACTTTAAATGACACACTGGACCAAATGGACTTCACAGATATTCTGAACATTCCATCCCAAAGCAACAGAATACACGTTCTTCTCTAGTGCCCATGGAACATTCTCCAGAATAGATCATATCCTAGGTCACAAATCAGGTCTCAACTGCTACCAAAAGATTGGGATCATTCCCTGCATATTTTCAAACCACAGTGCTTTGAAACTAGAACTCAAACACAGGAGGAAAGTCAGAAAGAACTCAAGTACATGGAGGCTAAAGAGCACCCTACTAAAAAATGAATGAGTCAACCAGGAAATTAAAGAAGAATTAAAAAAAATTACGGAAAGAAATGAAAATGAAAACACAACTATTCAAAATCTTTGGGATGCAGCAAAGGCAGACCTAAGAGGAAAGTATATAGCAATACAAGCTTTTCTCAAGAAACAAGAAAGGTCTCAAGTACACAATCTAACCCTACACCTAAAGGAGCTGGAGAAAGAACAGCAAATAAAGCCTAAACCCAGCAGGAGAAGAGAAATAATAAAGATCAGAGCAGAAATTGATGAAATAGAAACCAAAAGAACAGTAGAACAGATCAACGAAACTAGGAGCTGGTTCTTTGAAAGAATTAACAAGATTGATAAACCCCTGTCCAGACTTATCAAAAAGAGATGAGAAATGACCCAAATCAACAAAATCATGAATGAAAGAGGAGAGATCACAACCAACACCAAAGAAATACAAACAATTATAAGAACATATTATGAGCAACTCTATGCCAGCAAATTCGATATCCTGGAAGAAATGGGTGCATTCCTAGAGATGTATCAGCTACCAAAACTGAACCAGGAAGAAATAGAAAACCTGAACAGACCTATAACCACTAAAGAAATTGAAGCAGTCATCAAAAAATCTCCCAACAAAAGCCCAGGGCCAGATGGCTTCCCAGGGGAATTCTACCAAACATTTAAAGAAGAATTAATACCTATTCTTCTGAAACTGTTCCAAAAAATAGAAATGGAAGGAAAACTGCCAAACTCGTTTTCTGAGGCCACCATTACCTTGATCCCCAAAGCAGACAAAGACCCCATCAAAAAGGAGAATTACAGACCAATATCCTTGATGAGCATGGATGCAAACATTCTCACCAAAATACTAGCCAATAGGATCCAACAGTACATTAAAAGGATTCTTCACCACGACCAAGTGGGATTTATCCCTGGGCTGCAAGGTTGGTTCAACATCCACAAATCAATCAATGTGATACAATACAATAACAAAAGAAAGAACAAGAATCATATGATCCTCTCAACAGATGCAGAAAAAGCATTTGACAAAGTACAGCATCCTTTCTTGATCAAAACTCTTCAGAGTATAGGGATAGAGGGTACATACCTCAATATCATAAAAGCCATCTATGAAAAACCTACAGCAAATATCATTCTCAATGGGGAAAAACTGAGAGCTTTCCCACTAAGGTCAGAAACGTGGCAGGGATGTCCGCTATCACCACTGCTATTCAAAATAGTATTAGAAGTCCTAGCCACAGCAATCAGACAACAAAAAGAAATAAAAGGCATCCCAATCGGCAAAGAAGAAGTCAAACTCTCACTCTTTGCAGATGATATCATACTTTATGTGGAAAACCCAAAAGACTCCACCCCAAAACTGCTCGAACTCATACACGAATTCAGTAAAGAGGCAGGATATAAAATCACTGCACAGAAATCAGTGGCATTCCTATACACCAACAACAAGACAGAAGAAAGAGAAATTAAGGAGTCGATCCCATTTACAATTGCACCCAAAACCCTAAGATACCTAGGAATAAATATAACCAAAGAGGCAAAGACTCTGTACTCAGAAAAGTATAAAATACTCATGAAAGAAATTGAGGAAGACACAAAGATATGGAAAAACGTTCCATGCCCATGGATTGGAAGAACAAATATAGTGAAGTCCCCATCAAAATCCCATCCACTTTTTTCAAAGAAATGGAACAAATAATTCTAAAATTTGTATGGAGCCAGAAAAGACCCCGAATAGCCAGAAGAATGTTGAAAAAGAAAAGCAAAGCTGGTAGGATCACAATTCCGGACTTCAAGCTCTATTACAAAGCTGTCATTATCAAGACATCATGGTACTGGCACAAAAACAGACACATAGATCAATGGAACAGAATAGAGAGCCCAGAAATGGACCCTCAACTCTATGGTCAACTAATCTTCAACAAAGCAGGAAAGAATATCCAATGGAAAAAAGACAGTCTCTTCAACAAATGGTGTTGGGAAAATTGGACAGCTACATGCAGAAGAATGAAACTGGACCATTTCCTTACACCACACACAAAATAGACTCAAAATGGTTGAAAGATCTAAATGTCAGGCAGGAGTCCATAAAAATTCTAAAGGAGAACACAGGCAGCAACCTCTTCTACCTCAGCCACAGCAACTTCTTCCTAGAAACATCACCGAAGGCAAGGGAAGCAAGGGCAAAAATGAACTAATGGGACTTCATCAAAATAAAAAGCTTTTGCACAGGAAAAGAAACAGTCAACAAAACCAAAAGACAACCGACAGAATGGGAGAAGATATTTGCAAATGACATATCAGATAAAGGGCTAGTATCCAAAATCTATAAAGAACTTCTCAAACTCAACACCAAAAGAACAAATGAACCAATCAAGAAATGGATCAGACATTTTTCCAAAGAAGACATCCAAATGGCCAACAGACACATGAAAAAGTGCTCAACATCGCTCAGCATCAGGGAAATCTGAATCAAAACCTCAATGAGATATCACCTCACGCCAGTCAAAATGGCTAAAATTAACAAGTCAGGCAATGACAGATGTTGGCAGGGATGCGGAGAAAGGGGAACCCTCCTACACTGTTAGTGGGAATGCAAGCTGGTGCAGCCACTCTGGAAAACAGTATGGAGGTTCCTCAAAAAGTTGAAAATAGAACTACCATAAGACCCAGCAATTGCACTATTGGGAATTTACCCCAAAGATACAAAAGTAGGGATCCGAAGGGGTACATGCACCCCGATGTTTATAGCAGCAATATCCACAATAGCCAAACTGGAAAGAGCCAAGATGTCCATTGACAGATGAATGGATAAAGATGATGTGGTATACACACACACACACACACACACACACACACACACACACACACACAGGAATATTATGCAGCCATCAAAAGGAATGAAATCTTGCCATTTGCAATGACGTGGATGGAACTGGAGGGTATTATGCTGAGCAAAATAAGTCAATCAGAGAAAGATACGTATCATATGATCTCACTGATATGAGGAATTCTTAATCTCAGGAACCAAACTGAGGGTTGTGGGAGTGATGGGGGGTGGGAGGCATGGGGTGGCTGGGTGATAGACATTGGGGAGGGTATGTGCTATGGTGAGCGCTGTGAATTGTGTAAGACTGTTGAATCACAAACCTGTACCTCTGAACCAAATAATACATTATATGTAAAAAAAAAAAGAAGAAGAAGATAGCAGGAAGGGAAGAATGAAGAGGGGAAATCGGAGGGGGAGACGAACCATGAGAGACTATGGACTCTGGGAAACAAACTGAGGGTTCTAGAGAGGAGGGGGTGGGGGATGGGTTAGCCTGGTGATGGGTATTGAGGAGGGCACGTACTGAATGGAGCCTTGGTGTTATATGCAAACAATGAATCATGGAACACTACATCAAAAACTAATGATGTGATGTATGGTGATTAAAATAACATAATAAAAAAAATTTTAAAAAGAAAAGTGAAGAATTAAAAAAACCTGAAAAAATAGTAGAAATAAAAAAAATTGAAAAGTAATATATTAACCAAAAAAAAAAATTGTACTTATAAATAACTTCCCAATCTGATCTTAAAACAATAAAGTAGTACAAGTGCTGTCAAATTATTTTGAAAATGAGAGATAACATAAATATTGTAGTCTGGAAATATAAACCTTGCATTTCAGAGATATTTTATTTAGTATTATAGGCTCCCTAATGCATGCGTCTTCAGAATTCAGGATATTTCTTAAGAACAGCAGTATGTGGGACATTCCTTGAGTCTCTAATTTCTGCCCCCATCCCCAGGTCCTATATAAAAACCAAAACTGCTTCTGGTTTCTCCTTCATAGCAGCCCTCTATCTAGACCTGACACAGAATCAAAATAATAATGTTTCTCTATCGTGTTTCTGTGCTTTTCTTCATATATATACAATAGTAGATGTAGTGCCTTCTGAAACGGATGTGACCTATACTCAGAACTGCCAAATTTCACAGAGATAGTTGCAGACTCTTAGTTGGTTGTTGTTTTGTTTTGTTTTGAGAGTTTCTCTATTCTCTACTCTCTGGAAATGTATTCCTTTGGTCTTTTGTGCTCCACAGCTCTCTGATAAACTTGATACAAGCAGGTTATAATATATCATTTTTTTCTCATTTTTATTATGGGAGGATTGGCTTGCCAGGGACTACATCATTTTGCTTGAGAGTGAAAGCTCTCTCTTATTTTAAAATTAGCCTATCTTCTATTTCACAATAGCTACAGTGTTGATCTTAAAGTAATTTGATAACAGTGTGAGAAAAAGAAGAAAGAGCACTCAAATGTTGGGGTTTTTTAGTTCAATTATACTACACAAAATTTTTCATGTTTCAAGTTATAAAGTTCTAATGCCCACTAGTTTTGGCAAAATAACTAGTCAAGTGGCACTATTTCTATCCTAGTGTAAGTCCAGCTTCGATGTTAATGCCATTTCTGTTTACTAACTTAAGACTAAGTTGTCTTTTGGAAGATTCCTTATTCCATATAACTAATAACACTTCCATCTGGTTTGCAGAATATCTCCACCAAAAAACCTCTGAACTTCTATGAGTCAAGATGAAGCATGTCTGTGTGCAGATACAGAGGCTTTAGGAATCAATCTGTGTAATTTGTCTCCTCTTCCATCTCCTTTGTACAACAAGCCCCCCCCAGTTTCACAATCACATGTTGTGACTTACTCATCTTCTCTTTTACCTTTTAGTTATGGCAAAAGAAAAGAAGAAGAACATAAAGCATAGGGCATTTCCATCATGTGCACACAAAGGATCTCAGGAAAGTCAAGCAGTGTGTGGCATGACTTTTGAAAAAATGAAACTTTACTGAAAAAGTACCTTGTAGTACAACCTATAAAGCTGGAAGATTCAAGATCAATGCTAAGCCCAACATAAAGCCAGAGGATACTGAAAGTAAACAAAGAAGAATAAGGATTTAATATATCTTCCCCAAACAAGGATGAACAAAGGTAAATTGTTACATAGCATAAGGAAGGCAGAAATGAATCATATGTTCAATTTCCCAAGTATAAGATAAAATGACATTTAAAGTATTTTAAAATGGCACATTGTGCATTGACTTTGAAGATATTATTCCAAAGTTCTAATAATAGAGCATAATCCATTTCATTTAGACTTCAGTTAAATGTGTTTTTGATGTAATAATACATTAACATAATATTCTAGTATTTTAAATTATGACTTCAGGTCATGACTAATTAATCTATGGGGTTTTATTAGACTCTTTTAAACCCTAGAAATAGTTGGTAAAAAGAAAAATGACGTTTTAATGACTATTTTAAAGCAGTTTAGTCTTTAAAAAGAAATCTGGCTCTAAAAGTTCAAAATTGAAATTAAAGCATGATTTAATGCTTAACTTCTTCCATTTGTTTGGACTAAGAATTGATAGGGACAGCTCAATAAGGGGGTGCAAAGAGGTTCATTTATATGGTAACACAATTTTTATATTGATACTTTTTTCTATATTTTGGGAGTCATGAAAAATGAAAGTTTTTCATTTTCCTGGACCACAGAACATTGCCATCTCTACCTGGAAATATTTTCATATATTCCTATGCCTAATGAATATTGACAATACTGAATTCTTTGAATTATGAATCACGAACAAGAGATGTTTTTCTGGGGATGCTTGGGTGTCTCAGTCAGTTAAGCATCCGCCTTCGGCTCAGGTCATGATCCCAGAGTCCTGGGATCGAGTCCCGCATCGGGCTCCTAGCTCAGCAGAGCTCCCCCTGCTTGTGCGCTCTTTCTCTCTTTCTCTTTCTCTTTCTCTGTCTCTGGCAAATAAATAAAATCTTTTTTTTAAAAAAAGAGGTATGTTTTTCTGGAATCAGTTCATTTGATGCAAAATATGAGTATATTTGAAGGCAAAATGTCCACCTACAAATTTCCCAAATGAATGACTACAATGAGTAGACCTAAGTACAATGTACTCTTCCTTGAGAAAAAAAATCCTAGACCACGGACTATGCAAAAAGATACCAGACTCCAAGATCATTTAGCTGACTCCTTAATAGAAATAAGTCAGATAAAATTGCAAGGGGGACATCCTGTGACTTTCCAGGAAAATGCCAAAATCTTGATGGAATTTATTCACTTATTCTTTCATAAGTCAAGTAATAATTCATGAAGTTTTCCAGTTTATCTATAGCTTGGAATTTTATACTAACCTGGTTCTTACTGATTAGTATTAATTTAAGTCAAGATAGATTTTAAATGCCATCTTGAATTACGTGCCCACTAATGTGCCAGCTCAGAGGTTGACAAACTAGAGCCTGAGAGCAAAACTCAGCCTGCCATTGCTTTTTTTTTTTTTTAAAGATTTTATTTATTTATTTGACAGAGAGAGACACAGCGAGAGCAGAAACACAAGCAGGGGGAGTGGGAGAGGGAGAAGCAGGTTTCCCGCCGAGCAGGGAGCCCGATGCGGGACTCGATCCCAGGACCCTGGGATCATGACCTGAGCCGAAGGCGGACGCTTAATGACTGAGCCACCCAGGCACCCGCCATTTGCTTTTTTATGACTCATGATCTAAGAGTGGTTTTTAGATCTTTAAATGGTTGATATAAACTGAGAATTCACCTAATTTACTGATACATTGTAAGAAATAATATTTTGGATCTATTGAGTTAAATAAAATAGATTGTGAAAATTAAATATACCTCTGTCTTTTAATAGGACTATCAGAAAATTTTAAATTACATATGTATCTCACATTATATTTCTATTGGACAGAACTGCTTTGATGATTGGTCTTACTAATGATCTACCAGAGAAGTACGAGTAAGTGTTTCATGTCTCTTTTAATAGGATTAACTGATCAATACAACAATAATTTTCAGATCCTACAAGAGATTGGAGTTACTTATACCAAAAGAAACATAGAGTATGACAAAATGATAAATGATGATATCAGGAATATAAGGTCCATCCAATTCAAAGCCCCCACTGCTCTGAATTCTCCAGTTTCTTTTCCTTAAGAATTGACAATATTGCAAAATCAAATGTTTTTGGAAAAGATGAGTATAGAGCCTTTAGACAGTTCATACCTAGTGGTCCACCCAAAATATCTATTTATATTATTACTGCTTTGTAAGCTGCAGAACACTTTGTTCACAGAAAATCTTACTCCAAAATTCAAATCTTCATAGAAATAGAATTACAGTGATAAAATTTAGGTTGTGTGTCCTGAATTTCTGTTCACTCAGGTTTTCCTCCCCCGAGTCCCCCCATCCCAACCTCACGGTAGCATGAGCAAACCATGTAGCTTAGCTTCAAGATAAGAATGTGAAGTCTCAGGTAAACCAGAGTTCACACTCTGAAGTTTTTCATCAGTGCTTCGTTGTCATAAAATCACTGGCTATTTTTTTAACTTGAAATACAAAATTCAGTATTGAATCTTTAACTTGAAATATTAAATTCAGTACTGAATCTTTTTGAGAATAGTTCTCAAATTATATATTAACACGTGAACTTGAAAATAAGCACATATGGGGTCACCTGGGTGGCGCAGTGGGTTAAGCATCCAAATCTTGGTTTAGGCTCAGGTCTAGATCAAGCCCGTGCAGAGTCTGCTTGAGTTTCTCTCTCTCCCTCTCCCTCTGCTCCTCCCCACCCCCCACTGCATGCTCATTCACACTCTCTCTCTCAAATAAATAAATCTTTAAAAAAAAGATTCATGATTCTCCATAAATAAAAATATATTTGCTAACCTTTAAAGAATCCACACATAATTTTGTATTAATTTGAACCATACAAAATTGCCAGTTATGAAAATGGTAATTTTAAATAGTTCAACATGATAGATTAAAAAGATACGGGTAATAGGTATAATAGCTACCTCTGTTGAATTTCTACAAACAAGATTACTTCCACTTTAGTATCATCTCCCAGGTTAAAACCAACACCAGACACAGATATTTAGAAGAGAAATAACTATATGATAGGGAAGTTGGATCTGAATTATCTGAGAAAATCCTTCAATTATGTAGAAGAGAAGTTCAAATTGGCTCATTAATGATCTTCTGAGGAGCAGCTGCTAGATTTTGTTGAAGATTTCCTATTGTAGAACAACTTCCAACAGCCAAATTACATAGCGTCAGGAATTAGCTATTGAGTCAAGGGGATTTAAAGTCAACTTCTCCTCCACTCATGCTATGAAATCAAATTTCAGGTTATCAGCTGATTTATTGATAACCTTCTTCAATGCTGCAGCTTTCTAAGTCAATACCATTATATGACATGTCAGACTGTGGGAGGGATTTTTGTTTTAATAGATAGTTATATGTATATGTTAAACTAGCCTTCCAAAAACCAGAAGGAATTTTCTTTTGGATATTATTTGGAAGCCTGATAAACAGGCGTATGTGTTTGAAAACAACCGTAATTCTTACTTTGAACTATTAATTCATCCAACATCTATTGAACACATCTTAGCAATTATACTAGATACTAGGAATAAAGAGATTATTTAAATCCTAGTCTATGTCCAACAGAACTCACAATTTAATTCTGGAGAAAAGCCCGTGAACAGTATATAGGTGTTAGTTTAAGCCTTGAATGTGAATACATTTTCTATTTGCCAACCAAGTTCCTTTATTTTTTTAAAGATTTTAATTATATATTTGAGAGAGAGAGAGAGTGCACATGAGCAGGAGGAGGGGCAGAGAGAGAGGGAGAAGTAGACTTCCCTTTGAGCAGGGAGCATCATGGCGGGCTTGATCCCAGGACCCTGAGATCATGACCTGAGCTGAATGAAGATGCCTAACCAACTGAGCCACCCAGGCGCCCATGCCAACAAAATTCTTAAGAAATTTTTTAAATGCACCTTTTTTATTCTACAACAGAGGTCATACATGTTGTTTTTTCTGTTTGTCATATCTAGAAGAAGCTCATCGGAACTAAGAATACAAGGATGTGGGCCAAATTATTGTGGTAGTAATACAGACAGATGATGCAATATGGGTATGTAGTTTAAGAGTTTAAGAGGTACTACACAATAAAGTACACTAATATTTTTGAACTACACATTTTTATTTGACTGTCTTTTGTTCTCATGATTGTATAGCCAGAAGGTAAATCATATCAGTTAAGAATCCAAAAACCTAATACTGGGGAACAAATTATATATTTTCTAACCAATGTAGAATTCTCTCTTTTTTACCTGTATATGGAGTTGTGGTAGGAGGAGTAAAATACAAACTGCAATATGATTGGGAGAAATAAAAGTGAGTGAGAGCTGTTGTTTTTTGGATTTTGGTGTTTTTTTGTTTTTTGTGTTTTTTTTTGCTTGTTTGTTTTGGGGGATTGTTTTGTTCTGGGTTTTTTTTATGAATTTTGTGGGTCACTGATCAAGTTTATCAATAAAGATTTTGAAAACTACTGATGGCAGCAAAAATGCCATTAACTCCTTGATCTGAAGACAAGTGAGCTCGTGCTTGGATAATTCCTGTACTCCATGTATACCAAGACCTCTCTGGAATGTCAGATTCTGAATGCTCACAAT
Source organism: Neomonachus schauinslandi (assembly GCF_002201575.2). Taxonomy (NCBI): domain Eukaryota; kingdom Metazoa; phylum Chordata; class Mammalia; order Carnivora; family Phocidae; genus Neomonachus; species Neomonachus schauinslandi. The sequence goes on along the minus strand of NC_058406.1, from coordinate 131,222,535 downwards.
TTTATGACAAATTTATAGCTGTTTCTGCCCAAGTTATTTCTTTAGCTTCTTCATCTTAAACTGCTAGATCATCTTTGTTGAAATTGAACAGTTTTATCACCCCATTCCATTTAATAGTTTTGAGCAAAAAAAAAAAAAAAATTGGACAAAACAATTTGGGAAAAATAACTAATCTTTTGGTATAATCATAAGTGGAACAAAACCAAACCACTTTAAGGCTGATAGTATTCAAAGTTAAGTGCTGTAAGAAAGACAACAAACTGACTTTTTTCAGTTTTAGAAAGCCTCCTGAAGAACTGAAGCTGAGCTACTTCTAATCAGCTTTCTATCATGTTGAGATTTATAATTGCTAATATCTTCTGTATTTGAGAATCAGTACAAAAAAAGTTTGATATGAAAAGTTCTAAGATTATAAGACATTAAAATTGTTTTAGAGCCTTTGATCTCACAAGCAAAATGGTATTATCTCAATGCGCAGTGGTTTCTTATATATATATATATATATATAAAGTTTGAAAATAGAAATTTTAAAGTTGTTTCTATTTTGACACTACATTGAGATAATCTAAAAATTAGAAAATACATTTAAAAGTCTCTATGGTCATTGAATTTAACCAGAAGACTTGGTGTAGTTTAAAAAGTATAAAACTTCACACCTGCTAGATAATGGGCTTAAACTTCATATTATATGTCAATCAACTTTCTAAGGTTTACAGACATTTCCTTATTGCTTTCAGGAGACAACATCAGTCATGTATTGTTTATTAGATTATGGGCAATTTAGGAATTTGAGACATCTTACTTTGAAAGTTAAAGAAACCAACCACCTCTGGTTAGTTGACATTTATTCTATTAATTATAAATATAGATGAGATGATATTTCTTTTAGATGTCAGTGTATATGCCACTTTTTCCTTAAGATCGTCTCTAGCTCTCTTAATCAGAAGTTACTGCTACTTTATTTAATTTCACAAATCTTTCTTAAAATATTATCAAGTGGCACTTTGCTAAAAACCAAGGATGTAAACGAGAAACACAAAGTCCCCCACCCTCCCATAGGAAAGTACTTGTATTTTCTTTTGGCACTCAAATTATTCTGTGTTTTCCCATTAGCATCTAACAAAAGGCTCTTGTTTTATTCATCCCTTTCTCCCCAGCACCCAGGTGAATGCCCAACTCATAGATATATTTGATGAATGGAATTCTTGAAGTATATCCTTTGTCATAAAAATTTAATATCTTTTGCTTGTTAAAGAAGATCATTCTATTTTTCATGACTAAAATGGTTCTCTAATATGAGAAATTCAATGTAATCAGTATAAGAAAGAATGGTACAGAGGAAATATAGGAAATCTGGCTGCCGACCTCTAAATTCTGTTGTAATATAAACCATGGCTGTCTCTTCACACTATATACCCACACCCTGGCTCAGAATCTTGTTCACAGTGGATACTAACACGATTAGCAGCTCCATCAGTTAATTGAGAATGCGGGGAAATTATTGGTGGGCATGATGCCCCACCCATTACTTGAAGTGTGATTTGGCATCTTTTGTTCCAACTCTACATCTCTGTTTTACTCTCTGTAAAATTGATTTAATCCTTACAACAAGGTTGGGTGTGAAGATTACACGGAAGAAGTGTTTATAAAAATGCTTTGTGAGCTATAAATTGCAATTACATTAATAGTAACTATGACCTTTGTTTTGTTTTGCATTGCCTTACACTAAGAGAGAAACCCAACAAAATAAATGCTTTTAATTTCTCCATCACATTTATTTATTTGAGAGAGAGAGAGAGCAAGAAAGAGCAGAGTAGGAAAGAAAGGCAGAGAGAGAAGCAGCTCCCCGCTGAGCAGGGAGTCTGATGGGGGTCTTGATCCTGCCCAAGACCCTGGCTGGGATTATGACCTGAGCCCAAGGCAGATGCTTAACCGCGTAACCCACTGGGCCACCCAGGTGCCCTTCTTCATCACATATTTTAATGATGTCATAGGATAGTCAAAGTTTCTTCTCTGCCATTTCTTCTGTTGTATTATTGGTTCTGTTGAATCTCTGACATTCAAATTATAGTTCTGAATACTGATAGGTTCTCAAAATAGTTCACAAGGTAAAAAACATCCAAAAGAATTTTCAACTTTAAGTCAGTGTAGGGCTTGGTAAATCCAAAAACATTTTTGGTCTATTTTTCTTAACTGGGTGAGTTATCTTGGAATCTCAATAATTTTTTAAAAATGCAGAAGTTTTAGTTGCATTATCATTTCTCAATTTTTATCCGTACATTGAAATATATCACCACCAGCTGTCTATTATATGAGAAGGTAATTATCTATTCATTGATTTGCCCTTCTTTTTAATGCTCTTCATTAGGGTAGGCATGATCTAAGATTCTCATCATAATGCTTTATTGACCTTGAAAAAAATCATGTACGTGTTTGTCCCAAGTTTCCCTGTTTCATAAAGTTATAAAATACAAGTGTCTGCCCTAAGCCTGAATATCAATCCTAGACATGTTTTATGTCTTTACCTCCCCTCTTTGCCAAATAGATACATGAATGTTCACAGAGATAATTATAAGTTTAACATCATAAGAAGTTACCAATATTTAGTACTATTTATTTTTTACTATCAGAAGTCTGAGGAGGCCCTCAACATTTACTAAATAAAAGTTTAAGTTTTATACGTATCAAAAATATCATGTATGGAGTGCCTAATAAGTCTCAAAACTTGAATTATAGTTAGCAAATATAAATAACAAAAGGCCTTACTTTTATGTGCAATGTCTATTTGTAGTAAAGGAGAGACTAGTGATAAGGCAGGGGTCTTTCTAATGCCCAAACAGTACTTTTCTATATGAAGATAATTTAAAACTTTCTGATACTTTAAGGGAAAGGCAATCTTTTCTTGAGTATCTGTGAATTACTGACAAATTAAAACAAGTTTTATCTACTTTGTATTCTAGCAAATATGTCTTACTCTTCTAGTGCCAGATTTTATTAAAGAATATTAGGATAGCATACACAAATAAGAAAATTACAACGAAAATAATAAAAATCTGGCAAGCTTAGTAAAGCAATTGGAATAAACATTCAAAAAGTCTACTCAGGATCTTATCAAACACAAATCTTTTTAAGACAAGACTTTTATTGGTTTGAAAAACTCAATTAATAAACAACCCTGTGGATTGAAGGCATTTGAATATGCAGAGATGGAATATTTGCAGTTAATCTTATGTATTTATTTATTTTTTTTTTTTAAAGATTTTATTTATTTATTTGAGACAGAGAGAATGAGAGAGACAGAGAGTACATGAGAGGGGGGAGGGTCAGAGGGAGAAGCAGGCTCCCTGCCGAGCAGGGAGCCCGATGCGGGACTCGATCCTGGGACTCCAGGATCATGACCTGAGCCGAAGGCAGTCGCTTAACCAACTGAGCCACCCAGGCGCCCCCTAATCTTATGTATTTAAAGATTTATTTATTTTTTTTTAAAGATTTTTTAAAGATTTTTTAAAGATTTTTTTTAAAGATTTTTTTTAAAGATTTTTTTATTTTTAAATATTTATTTTTTTAAAGATTTTTTTTATTTTTTTTTAAAGATTTATTTATTTATTTATTCATGAGAGACAGAGAGAGAGAGAGAGAGAAAGGTAGAGGGAGAAGCAGGCTCCCTGCTCAGCAGGGAGCCCGATGTGGGACTCGATCCCAGGACCCCAGGATCATGACCTGAGCTGAAGGCAGACGCTTAACCATCTGAGCCACCCAGGAGCCCTTGAAGTTTTTGAATGACATAGTAGATGCTCAGATTTTAGCATGAAAATTTCAAGGCTCCTTATTTCTAGCCTCATAAATCAAATTCAACCAAACCATTTCTTTACTGATATATGTTTATTTCTGACTCGATCCTGGCAAAAGTCCTCATGTGGTGCAATTCTAAAGGTTCGAGTTAAATAAGCCATCCAATGAAGATAGTTCCCTTCAGAACAGATTAAAGTCCCTCTGAATTGGAGACTCTATCTTTACCAAATTTACTCATCTTTCGTTTAACAAATATTTGTTGAGTGCTGGGCACTGTTCTGTGCACTGGAAAGCCAACAGAGAACAAAATACACAAAAAAATCTCTGCCCTCATGGGACTTATATTTTAGTGGAGGACACAGAAAGCAAAGAAGTAAGTAAGCATGTGTAGCTTATGTTAGATAGTGATAAATGCCAGAAAGAAAAATAAAGCAGGGAAGGAGAAGAGGTAGTATGAGATATGTCTGTAAAATTTCAGAGTTGTTTAGAGGAAGACTCACTGAAATTTTAACATTAAAGTAAAGACCTGAAGGAAGTGAAAGAGGAAACCATTTGAATATCTGGAGGAAGAGAACACCAAGAAGAGAGAAGAGCAAGTGCTGAGGCCCAAAGCAGATGTGTGTCCAACAAGTAGGAGCTGCAAGAAGGCCAGTGTGGCTTACATGGAAAGAAGAAAGAATAGTAGTAGGAGTTAGAGGTTGGGAAAGTAAGAAGGTGATGGAAAGGCATATGGAAGCTTAATATCATTGCCAATATTTTAAATTTTACTTAAGATGCTTAGAAACCACTCAAGAGTTTTAAGCAAGATTGACATGACCCTAAATTTAAACAAGATTTTTTTGCATGACATGGTGCAACTGGAATGAAAGAAAGCAAGAAAAGAAGGAATACTAGGTAGGTGGCTATGGAAATAATACATGGGGGAGAGGACAATTGCTCAGGCTAGGGTGGGAGCAAAACCAAAAGGATGTGATGAATGACTGAATGGAGAGTATGAGGGAAAAAGAAGTGCCATGGACTTGATACAATAGAAGAATGAGAACACAAGCAAATGGATCAAGCAAATGGAAACATGGAAGTGCCATTCACTGAGATGGGAAAGAATATTGACCAATCTCTCTAATTTCTTGAGCCTAGGTAAGGACATTTATGGGTCCTGTGACAGTAAACATTTTAGTTCCCTTGGCTGAGGCTTACTTTTCTCATCTGTATGCTAAAGATTTATTTCAAGGAATAAATGAGATAATTAAATAAGAGTAAATAAATTAATTGATTGGTACAGTGTCTGACGCATTACCATAGTAAGTGCTCAATGATAAGCCTGTCTGAATACAGATATATATGAAAAAACTCGAGGTGTGCAAAGTTAAGTAAAATGGCTTCCAGTCACGCAGCCAAAAACTGATAGAGACTGTGAATCCAAAGCCCATGTCATTTCCATGGCCACGTGGAACTCCCAAATGTTTAAGACTAGAGTCACCATTACTCTTCCTGGATTCCGTGGGGTATAAACAGTACTGTTTACCTACTATGAATCAGACAGTATTCTAAGTATTTTATATGGGATTTGTTAATTCTCCAAAATCAACATTGGATCTTGAATTTGAAGTTTATGTCATAAATTTTATCTTGTTTTTTCTACTCTGGTTAAAATTTTTAATGATTCTGGCGTACAAATAATAGAGTCAGGAAATTTTATTTTCTGTGCAGACTCTAACATGAAAATGTGTGGGAACTTTCTGACACTCACTCAAATAAAAATATGGGTAATATCCTAGAGACAAAATAACAACTTACCAAATATCTTGAAAAACTATTTTGTACTTTATCCTGCCCATGGCTAAATCCCAGTCATCCGATCTGGCCAAAGGAAAAGAAATATTATCACTTTAGTTTGCAGTAACCTGTCTGTCAGTCAGGAATGCCTGCAAGACAATCCCACTCAATAACATTAATTAAGTACCCACTTTGCACAAAATACTTACTCACTAGATAGCCATATTACTGGTGGAGCCAAAGTGCCAGACTGTAATAAACATGTTATTTGATATTTGTGTTGTTTGATACTGTTTTGGAAATTTAGTAAGTTTATTGTTAAGTCTAATATTTTTAAACCAATTATATACCCACAAAATTGTCTGCATATCAAGTCAGAATAACTTTAATAAGCTATCCATACAAAGTGAAAAATCCAATAGTCGTATCTTTACTACTGTCATCAACCATCTATCTCCGGTTGGAAGCATGTCCTAAAGACAAATGCAATCTTGTCATTCCTCTGCTTTAAACCATTCAAGTGTTCTTCATAATCTACACCATTCTTTTTTTTAAGATTTTATTTATTTATTTATTTGACAGAGAGAGACACAGCGAGAGAGGAAACACAAGCAGGGGGAGTGGGAGAGGGAGAAGCAGGCTTCCCGCGGAGCAGGGAGCCCTATGCGGGGCTCGATCCCAGGACCCTCGGATCATGACCTGAGCGGAAGGCAGACGCTTAATGACTGAGCCACCCAGGCGCCCCAACACCATTCTTTCTTTAAAAAAAAAAAAAAATGGTCCAAGAGATATTATCTGTATCAGAATCCCCAGAGATGTAGGTTAAAAACTTCAATTCCCACTTACTTACAGAAATAAAATTCCCGAGGATGCTGCCTAAAATCTGTATTTTTTAAAAGCACTCCACTTGATTGTTTTACACAGGACAATTTCTTTGTCCCTGGATGCCCAGGACCATGACCATGGTACCCGGCATGATTTATAAAAATCTTGATGATGAGGTCCTTATTTGCCTTTTGCAGCCTCAATTCCCAACGTCTCCTTTGCTGGTTATTAATCGATTGCCCCTTAGCTCTAAATCCACTTTTCTTTGACCAGTTTCATGATACTGGCATTGGACCCTGTAAACATTTCTCATTGGTCAACAGCTGTGTGGTGAGGCATTTTAAGTACAGGCTGCTGGAGGGGCATTGCAAAGCCATTATCAGGGTTGAGTCTCTTGACAGTTCTGAGTGCTATTTTTCCAGGTTACTTCCAGACTTCTATGGCAAGGTACCAGATGTATGGTCCCTGGTGTTCCCATTCCAATAAGTTTTGCCACAACCCAGGAGGTGGCTTCTGGCTTTCCTGCTCTGTTTTGTGGCACCCTAGTGACCTTCTCTTCCATCTAGTGTGCACCAGCCACACCCTCCCCTGAGGTATAAGTCTCACCCTTGGGGAAGCCATCTTCCAAATTTGTTCTTTTCCTTGAGTTCTTTCCTTAGTCTAAAAGGTAGTGGCTACTCTTTATATTTGTTATTCCTACATTCTCTGGAATTCTCTTTTGTCCGTAGAATAAACTTCGTATTTTTGTGAAACCTTCTTTTTAGATGCTCTCTGGCCCTTTCTTGTTTAACAGTTTCTTCCAGAATCAGGCCAAATATCACCTCCTCCAGATTGCCTTTCTTAGTCTTGTCAGATAAAGAGGAGAAATTTCCTCTCTCTGTTCTCACGGGGTCTCCACCACATCTCTTCCACAGCATTCCTCTCCTGTAATGAAAATTGTTTCTTTAATTCTCTGCCATTCTCCTTAGTCTTTGAAACACAAACAATAGTATTCTATCATTTAGGTGTCCATATCACCGAACACATACTAGGTACCAAATAAAGTGTTTGCTCCTTAGAGAACTTCTTCTCCTCCTCCCTTCCTCCTTCTCCTCTTCCTTCTCCTCCTTTTTTTAATTTATATTTTAAAGGGGGAAGTTTTCAGTGTATATAATTTGGGGGAAGTGTTGAATAGACATCCTTAGGGCTGAATGAGCTTTTTGTCTTGTCTAAATCCATACAGCAATGCTCTTTGTAGACAAGGAATCTAGCACACTATAGTGATTTCTGTAACATTGAACACTGGGCTGTTAGGAATTGGACCAATGCCAAGATACATTTCTCATTGACAATTAAACACGCATCAACTGCTAATGATGACTCCTAGTCACTTGTGATACAGACTAGACAGAAAGGCTATGATCTAGATGGGAAAGGTATTTGATCTCATTACTCATCCTTGGAAACATGCACTGCCTCAGAATGTTGAATGACTGGAGCCCTTGATGAAAAGAAAGCTAAAAAATATAGGGTTGTTTATGAGAAATGTACACATTCTATTGTGAAGAATATAAATGTGCTATTTGATTTATGTATGTATATTTTTGGTGAGCATTAAACATTTTCTCAGTTACTAAATTCTAGTTTTCAAAAGTAGTAAAACTGTTGCATGATGTACAAACAGAAACTTGGCGTCAAAAAGGAACACATTTTTCACATGGTATTTGCTCCTCAACTGTTGATTTTAAAATGTTAATAATAAATTTATTTAATATTTAACTTTTCTTCCATTTACAAAATGAGTATAATGGCAAGGATTGTTTTCAGGACACAACCATTAGGAAATATGTCTTGCATATGAAATAAGTTCAAGATTGACTTCTCAAGCAAGTAAAATGCAATTGATTTCAATACATTTTTGACATTCCTCCAACACTAATAATATGTAGCTACCACATTATTTTTGACCCAGAATATATGATTTATCAAAGAATTTCTGAATCTTTGGGTTTTCACTCTTCTTTCTTATTCAAGAACTGACTCAAGTTCTCAACTATGAGAAGTAATCTGACCAATCAATGGAACTGAATTTTCCTTTTTTTTTTTGACATTATTCTTATTTTTTTAAAGATTTTATTTATTTGACAGTGAGAGATACAGCAAGAGAGGGAACACAAACAGGGGGAGTGGGAGAGGGAAGAAGCAGGCTTCCCATGGAGCAGGGAGCCCGATGCGGGGCACGATCCCAGGACCCCAGGATCATGACCTGAGCCAAAGGCAGATGCTTAACGACTGAGCCACCCAGGCGCCCCAGAACTGAATTTTCCTAATATAGCATAAACTCCTGGCAAGAACATTGTATCATGGTATGGGGATGTACTCTGGATAGAATAACTTATTTAGCTTGTGTCTAAATTATGGGTATTTAATATGGTAAAACAGAAAGTGGGCTTAAATAGCCAAAGGGTATACATTTCTAAAAAGTTTCTCTTCTCATGGTATTTATCTTTTAACTTCTTGACATACATACTTATGTAAAATACCATTATCTCACTGGACACATTAATATTTGTTGTGCATCTCAGAAAACTTCTAATTATATACAGAAATAAGAATATTTTTTTTTTCCTTTACATATACATCATTGAATCCTTGGGAATTGAGTTTTACTCTCTAGGCCAAAATGACTATTTTTGTTTTCATTAATTTCATTTGGATTAAGTTATAAGTGCTTTCTTTTTGCTACACATTGCAACTAAATTATTTTATTTGCAAATGGACAAAGGAAAATAATTGTATACAATCTATTTTAATTGGTACAAGGAAGAGAAAGATATGGAGCAGACATTCAATGTTTAAACAAATTTGATTATATATAGACTTTTGTAAAAGATGTTCAAGAGTACTCCATATTAAAAAAGAAAAAATGCTCCATAGTATAAGAAAGATCAAAAACTCTGAGATATACATATTCCAGAAATATTTATTTGGTGCCTATTAACACCATAGATTACATACATTTTATATCATTTAGTTTGTTTCTCAAATCTGCGAAGTTTATAAGATATTTTATAGATTACAAAATAAGATTCAGAGGGGCAAGAAACCATTAATTTTAATTAGTAAGATGCTAAAATAACTTTTGGGGTCAGAAAAAAAGTACAGGCAATATGATATATTAAACAACATCTGTCGTGGAAGAAACTCTCCTTTGCTTCCAGTGTTTCTTATGGATGAAGCTGAATTACTCTAAAAGAATTTGCACTTCTTACCTTCTTGCAGCACAGCATGGTGGTTAAAAGCTTAGAGTCAGACTGCCTGGGTTAGATTACTAGCTCTGGAACTTACAAACTGAGTACACTTGGGCATGCTATTTACACATTTTGCTCTTCAGTTTTATTATTTGTTAAATGGAAATATAAGTATCTCCTCTCTTCAAGTTTTGTTGTATGGATTCGATAGTATCTTACAGATCTTCCTTGAGTTAAAATGGAATTATATCCCAGTAAACCCATCATTAGTTGAAAATATTGCAAGTCAAAAATGCTTTTTAAAAAAATATTTATTTATTTATTTATTTTTTTGAGAGAGAGCCCACACGAGCATGAGCAGGGAGAGGACCAGAGGGAGAAGCAGACAACCCGCTGAGCAGGAGCCCAATGCGGGCCTCGATCCCAGGACCCTGAGATCATGACCTGAGCCGAAGGCAGACGCCTAACCAGCTGAGACACCCGGGTGTCCTCAAAAATGTTTTTAATACACCTAACCTCCTGAACATTGTAGCTTAACCTAGCCTGCCTTAAATGTGCTCAGAACACTTACATTAGCCTACAGTTGGGTAGAATGTTGAATAGCTCATGTAATTTACTGAATACTGTACTGAAAGTGGAAAACAGAATGGTTGTTTGGGAACAGAATGGTTGCAAGTATGTTGGTGGTTTAACCTTGTGATTGCTGCCTGGCTGGCTGGGAGGTCCAGCTCCCTGCTGCTGCCCAGCATCATGCAAGAGAGTATTTTATACATATCGCTAGCCCAGGAAAAGAACCAAATTCAAAATTCAAAGTGTGGTTTCTACTGAATTGTATTGCTTTCACACCACAAGGCATACACCAAACCATTGTAAACCAAAGACCATCTATACTTGGCAAATATTCATTACTGACTCTTAAGCTTCAACTGTTTTCTTTAATTATTAAATATTATGATTAATAGTTTAGTCTTTATCAGATAGCTTAATAACAAATATATGTGCATATAATTGTCACTAGTTCCTTTTTTATGCGATTTTTTACTAGGTTCTTTTTAGTTTTTGAAAGAGATTATACATTTTTTTCTAATGTTTTGCTTAGCACTCTAAAGGTACTTTTCCTACTTAACAATTCACTAGATAGGTTTAATTGATAAACAAATGAATGGATGCTAATGACTTCTGATCATTTAATGCTGTGATACAAATCAATTTAGTGATGCAAAATTCTCATATTATTTAAAAAGGTGCCCTATTTAGGTATTTGCAGCATGACAACACTTCATTCTAAAAGCAGATTATAAAAAATGCATAGTCATTTCTATTAGGATCTACATGATAATTTGCAAGGTACTTCAATTGGTACAACATTAAAACCGATTTTATTTTGCATTTTGAAGAGTTGCAAGGGGCAAAGTTTGTAAACATACACAAATCAGGATTATTTGATGATTTGACACATTTGCCTGACATGCCTCCATATACCAGAACTTACCTTTCAAAATGTAGACGTAGATGGTGAAAGGTTGTGAGAGATGTCAAATTACAGTGCCTAACAGCTCTCATCTCTAGACATGTCATGGTCAGCCATCATTGGAGTTCCCTGATCTGGCCCACAACAGTGTGGAAATCTAAACACAGAGGTCTCACTGCCAATCATTATTTAAGGTTCATCATTGCTTTTTGGAACGGTCACCATAGCAATGGAAGTGAATTAATTTGAAGTCCTACAGCTCCCTAATACACTTGAAAAAATTATGGGCTCTGGTCAGTAGGAAACCTAAATTGTCCATTTAGTTTCATCTAGTTCACATGCAGCCACAAAATATCTTATATAATTACCTTCCTCATTATAGAATGTCATAAGATTCAGCTTTTTGCCTATGAGAAGATACTTAAAAATACATTTCCAAAGCAAACTTCGGTGTATGTTTTTATATTGTTGAAGGAAGGATAAGGCAGAATTTCAGGAATGAATATGTGGATAAACTTTACATAAGAATTTTGTACAACAAAAAAAATGACTCTGGAATTGTTTACCCACTAAAATGCCTGAAGTGCTCATCTCCCCAAAGTAGTGTTAGTATAAAAGTTGCATGATTATGTTTGCTTTATATTGATTAATATGGTTATATAATTTTCTCTCCGTTAGTATCTTACATTTTTCTAGACCTTTCTTTCCACCTTTTACTTTATCTATAAATGGTCATAGTATTTATGAATATTGCTATTTATTATTTTTATTGAATACAATTTCTCCCTTGTTATTAACAAGTGCACATGGAAATCACTTCGTGATAATATCCACTAAAATTTACAATATAATGCATAGTTAATAAAGTATTTTTCAATTAATGATGATGATGATGATGATATTTAAAAGTTTCTTCTTCAGTTAGAGCACTTGATTCTTATTTTTCTTTCTATTGATACTTTCTATTGATTTTTCTTTCTACTGATACTGGACAAGTCAAAATAAGTGTTCTCATACATAGTCAGTCTTACACCCTCCTGATTTCCAACTGAGCATCTTCTGGTCTGGTTAACATCTACCTAAGTATAGCAACTCCTTATTGTGAATACCTGTGTTCAAGTAGTATCTGCAATAGTATCTGTAATCCTTGTAACATCTTGTAAGCAAGGCATTTGGTATACAACATTGACAAGAGAGCAGCTGAGATTCAGAGAAGGAAGGCAAAATGCCCATGGTCCCCCAATTAAGATGTGATGATCCACAATCTGAACTCTGGTTTCTCCTTCAACTATGTGACACAGCATTTATGAAAATTGAGTCTTGTTTTTAGAGTCAAACAAAGTGGACACAGTCCCCTTACCACATGGGCAAACTTGGACAAGTTGCTTAACTTTTCTGAATCTGAGTTTCCTGTTCTGTCTAAATATGACAATCCTGGCCTAATCCCCAGGAGTGATATATATAGTTGCTGCCCAGCAGTTGACACTACAAGATGCAATTTTCTTTATAACAAGTTTTTTTTTTTTTCCTTTCTCCCTCCCTCATTTCTACTTTTTCCCTCCTATCATCTTCTTTCTCTGACATGGAAGTGTAAAATAACTGTCCAATTTCAATTTCTGGCTCCATTTTGTTACAACATATGTGATGTTGGGGGCATTACTCTGAACCAGTTTTCTTATATCACAAACAAGAGATGCCCACGCGGACTATGTATCATGATCAGTATGCTGTGGGCACTCAATAAATGTTGATTCCCTCCTTTCCTCTTTGCTTTTTAAAATATGAAGCTCTATGCAAATGTCAGGTCTTATCGTTGTAAGGACCTAGAAGGGTATGATCAAATTTACATTTAATTTGATATCCAGAGGGACCCAGCAAAGGGCATTTAACTTGTGTTCTAACATTTCAAGCACTGTTTGCCAACATGGTGCCATGGCTGTTTGCTATCATTTAGAAATGATCTCTCTTCTTTAGACTGGAAAAAAAAAAATCCTCCTTCCCCTCATAACTGACCCTTGCAGGTGTCTATTAGATGCCAGAGTCTCATACATTATTTGAGCACTGGTCTTTTCCACACTTGATCTTAGCCAAAGGGCCGAGAAGCCATGAGCACTGGTCTTTTCCAAATACTCTTCCAGTGTTGAGATTTTTACTCTTCTAAGATTAACATTTGCTCCTTTCTCTTGGTATTAATTTCTTCTGTCTTAACTATGAAATCTCGAGATCTGGTTCTCCTTATTAAATTAGCTAATTTAATATTTCCTTAATTGCCTTGCCTGACCTTTATTCCAGTCCCCTTCCATCACTCCACAGTGGCCCCCAAATCAAAACTTTATTTATTATTTTTCCCTTGTCAACTCTCCTTCAGCCTAGCCATGCTTCCGTAGGCATTTTCCTTCTTTATTGGGCCTATTTTCCTCACTATTTCCCCTTCTCCTTTGTTTCTTTGGTGTCCTCTGCCTTTAGTTTCTCTGACATCCTTTTTTTTTTTTCTTTTTTTTCTTGCCATTTCTTCCTTGCTCTGATCCAATCTCCCCTCTTCCAAATCAGAAATGACTATTTTTCACAAGATACAAAGAAGGTGGATTAAAGGAGGTGGGTAGTAGATCTGTAAAGAACATAAATGTTTATATACCAAAGTACGTGGCAAAAGGATTCTAGGCTTGGTGATTCGTGTGGGTAGTTAGAATTTTCTGTGGCAGATGTGTTTGAAACATTCCATTCCCGATGCTAACGAGTCGAGGTTTGAAGTGTGTCCAGTAAATGAAAGCATGTCTGAGGAGGACTTGCAAAAATCATAACCTTGCTAGGAGGTAGTGCAAAATTAATCCTGCATTTTTAGTGTGTTTCAGTGCCTTGCCTGTGATTCCATTGTTATGTCACTCCTGTCACTTGACAACTATGGCTTACTGATGTTATCTTTCTGTGTTTCATTGTTAGTTGAATGGAATGTGTTTAGCTGTTCATGCTGCTGTCTGTTTTCTGGTGTTCCAGTTGCCTTTTAAGTCTTCATTTTTCCTGCGTGTTCAAGATGAATTTGTAATATTTTTCTAGAGGTGAGTTACAACTCATGAGGTTCAAACACATGATGTTGACATCTCTTTTTGCCGAGTGTCAAATTTTTGAGGTTTTTTTTCTTAGATATTCTTGAAAGCAAAATTTGTGAATGTATAAAGAGGTAACTGAACCAAGATATGGCTTTAACAAGTTTTCTGCTAAATTATTACAAAATACTTATTTTGTTTCTCAATATATATAAATATATATTCTGTGAAATAATTCTAATGCCTGTATTTATATGAAATTGTAATAAAATGTCACATATATAATTTTTGAGATTCACATAAGCTCTGTGAAGTAGGTAAAGCAGATATTGTCCCTCTTATTTATAAGTTATAGGTGAGATAAGGGCTTCTAGAAGTTTTATGACATTCTCAAGGTCCCATGGCTAGAAAAGGATTAGGACTGGAATACTTTGGTGCACTATGTTTATTCATAATCCATTACTTTTTTCAGAAATTTAAAACCACTGATATAAATGTGTAAAAAATATCTGTCTTAATGACTTTGAATAAAAAATCATTCATATTTTCTGTCATTGTTATCATAATAGCTACAATTTGCCACCCACCATACTTCTACCATTTCTCATTTTTACAACAGAACTATAAGCCACATCTAATTAGTGCCAAATTATAAATGAGAAAGATGATGTCAGAGAATTTTAATAACATGTCCAAAGTTATTATTTCAGGAACCAGTCTTGCATTTTAATTTATTGAGTATGCATTATTTCTTCTGCTTTATACAATATAATTTCTAAATAAATTCTTTAGTACCACTTTATTTTACAGTTAAGAAACCTATTTTATGACTTTTATTTAGGTAAAAGGAAAACCAGTGAAATGAAAAGAGAAAAAATGAATTGCAGTATAGCAGTAGCAGAATTTCCAGGTAATGTCCTCTCTAAACCTCATTGTCTATTACCGATTTTTCAATGACTTGGATATATGTGCAGTGGTCAGCCTCTGAGTGACCACTCAGGCCAGCTGCAGACTGAGATACAAAATGATCGGAGTATCTCACACAAACACATGCATGCCCATATTGGTATACTGCTCGAAATCGAATCTGTCAATTTCAATGATATCAACTGTATTTGTTTTCTATTGCTGTGAAAAAAATTGCCACAAAGTGCTATAAAACAATATGAATTCGTTCTGTCACAGTTCCTGTGCCTCAGGAATCTGAGCGTGACTAATCTGGTCCTCTGCCCTGGATTTCCATGGCAGCAATCAGTATGTCAATTAGGTCCTTTTTCTTTCCAGACCTGAGGTTGTCTTACAAGCTCATGTGGTTGCTCTTTTCAGTGGCAGGACTGGGATCTTTCTTTTCTTGCTGATTGTCAGCAGAGGATCCCTCTCAGTCCCTCAAGGCCATTCGCATTGCTTTGCCATGTGATTCTCTCTCAGACTCTCTTATAGCATGGCAGCTCCCTTCTTCAAGCCCAGGAGGAGAACTTCTCACTCTAGTCTGCTAACACAGAATTGTGTATAATATAACACAATCACAAAGTGACTATCCCATCACCTTTGCCATATAATGTAACCTAGTCAAGAAAGTACTTATCCAACCATTTTTCTCATATTCTCTTACCTACAGGCAAGTTACAATTCTACTCACACTCAAGGAGAGGGGTTTATAAAAGGATACCACTCATGGAGTGTCATCTTAGAATTTTGTTTAACATACCAACTCACACAGCAGAATTGAGGAGCCAACAAGTTCCACCTTCTCTTTCCGCTTAAGCTGATGGGAAAATGACATTGATCACAGAGAATCTGACACCAGGTACCTGTTCATAAAAAAGCACTGAGAAGAATCAAGTTTTTCCTCAACCATCTATGGCAAATAGATAATGTGTGTTCACTCAATATTCTCTGTTGAAAATTATATCTTGCCATTGTCTTTTGCTGTTTCTCCTCTACTTGCAACCTGATACATTTCTGATGTTGTGAATACATTGGAAAAAAAAAGTAATTAGAGCCAATTAAGTTGCATATATTTTTTTCAATATGAGAATAAAAGTTCATCAACTGTGAAGAATTTAAGATATGTCTACCATTTTTTTCAATTTGTGTGTGTAAAATAAGAGCACAGGTGAGTTTTAAAATGTTCTCAAATATTACCTATGTGCTTTTTTTCCTGAAAAATGTTTTTGGCTTTAATCAAGACTATAATGGGATAACTTCTAGCAATAATATTCCTGAGAAAACTGGTGGGTATAT
Organism: Neomonachus schauinslandi; assembly: GCF_002201575.2. Taxonomy (NCBI): domain Eukaryota; kingdom Metazoa; phylum Chordata; class Mammalia; order Carnivora; family Phocidae; genus Neomonachus; species Neomonachus schauinslandi. The sequence goes on along the minus strand of NC_058406.1, from coordinate 131,206,153 downwards.
TCAATTGTAAGGGTTTCCACTCTATGAAAACTCAAGAGTCAGAGTCTAAGGTTTACAAACAGTGAATCCATATCTCATGAGGGAAGCCTTATTTACAGCTCAGTCCTCTCTATTGGCTGAAGAAAATGATTTATCACATAACAGTAAGATTTTACTATTGTAGCATTTAAATTAGGCGTGTAACAGGGAGGATCTTTTCTGTTCTTATTCATTCAAAGGCATTTGTTTGAGTTGTATCTTTACTTCTCATGTCAAAGAAAACATTAGACATGATTAGCTGCAGGTATCTGTGCTTCATGATATCCAAGAAAAGTCCCTTTTATATTTCATCTTATAATTGTATTTGCAACTTAATGTTTGAAGTGTCAGTCTTTGTAAAATTAGCTCATCTTGTTATGATTTGGAGCTTTGATGTGAGTGAAAGGCTTCAATTGCAATGCAGAGTCACATCTGAGAGTAAACTGCATAGACAAAGAGACTTACAAGGCTAGTAAATCGAATGCTCTGAGCTGTCTATGTGGATTATGAGATAGTATTTGCATAACTTTGAAGTATTTATACTGATGAAATTACAATAATTAAAATCCTTGCTCTGTCAATTGCTAGATGCCACAAGGCATAGCAATTACTAGCATGCAAATCAGACTTTGTGTAAGCATTTTAAAGAATAATTACCTTATTTGATTCAGATGTGCCTGAAAGGCATTAGGAATCATTTGAGCTATTTTGCCTTCAACAATTTTAAGGCTCGTAGATAATGTTGTTGTTATTATCAATTATTTACATTTGTATATCACTTTTCCTTATTTTGGTTGAAACTAAATGCCACAGATAAAATAAAAACACACAACTTTGCTGCAACTAGGAACAATTTACAATATCGGTTAAATCTGCATCTTTCTTAAGCAAACATTTTACAATATCAGTTAAATCTGCATCTTTCTTAAGCAAACATTTTTATTTCTAATGGGTTTGACTCTGCTATGTCATCAGTTTCATGTGAAATAGCTAATGTGTACTCAGTGTGTACACTCACACAATTTGAGATCAAGGTTGTGAATTGCAGGAACATGCCAGAGTAAAAAAATCCACCCACAAGAGTTTGCAAAATATCCTCTCAAATATATTTGTCACTGGATAGGTATAGGTGGTCACTTAGCCAGCTGAGAATTTTAGTCTTCAAATTACAGACGTTTTACTTTCTAAATTTAACACCAAACTTGAAATAACACATTGAAATCAGAGATGACATCATATTGCAGTATGTGATAATTTGGAAATCATGAAGTACTTCCCCCAAGACTTTATTTTTTTTTAATTTTATTCTATTATCTCCCCCAAGACTTTATTTTTTTTATTTTTGATTTTTTTTAAATTTTATTATGTTATGTTAGTCACCATACAATACATCATTAGTTTTTGATGTAGTGATCCATGAAGGACTTTAAATAAAGTAACAGTTAATACAGGTTTATTCCATATGATCTTTCCTTATCGGAATACGAAGCCCGCATCCATTTTTGATCTATGGGGTAAGTAAAATAAATCTGAAAGTTTTTAAACATGTGTCATGCAGAAAAATTGAGTTATAAATCAATGAATCAAGGCAGTGATTTTTATGAGGATTATTGCCCAAACTGCCTTCTTTTTGGAGACTTGCTGAATTTCCTCATGTCTCTTAATAAATAGTATCACTAAATAGGTAGTGTATATATATATATTCTTACTGCTAAAAATTCAGGGAGTTTTTAGGATCAAAGCTTTGCTATTTTAACATCTATTACTTTGGTTTGTTGTCTGAAAACTCCTGGAAATATACCAGATTTTGTTTTGATTTCCCTTTCCTGTTGAGTAACTATTTGATTCTTTCCAGGTATTTTAAACTGTACTTTTATCATTTTAAATGAAACTTTCAATAGATATATTCCTTTCAATTCTTTTTATCTTATAAAAACACTTAGAAAAAAAGTTCCACTGATGACTCCTAATTACATTGGTTTATAGCAACATTTTATGTGACTTAGTTACAGGGCCTGTTACAGCCCATAGTAAAGTAAAAAATGTTCCTTTGTTCCCTGTGGCAAAATAAATTGATCATTAATATACACACTCTGGAGAGAAAGTTGGGCAACACGAATACTCTTAGCATTACAATGCATTTGAATAATAGTGTCATTACTGTCAGTTCTCTCTTTAATAAAAGATATACGTGCCTGACCACAGCGGGTCATAGTTCTCTAGAACACATTGAGTTAAGATTTACAAAACAATCTAAATTCTTTTAAAGTAATTTCCCAAAGCTTCTGCAGAGAACCTGGCCAAAAATTAGCACCGACCAAATTGTACCCCAATTTTGATATACTAAGAAAAAGAAATGGCATTGTAGACCACTTATACATTATTTTATTTCGTTTTTTACATAGTTTACATTCAAAACATGTGCTTATTAGCATATGCTTTAGGCTGGCATGCTTATATTTATGCAATATTCTTAATGTTTACAGAATAGGATAATACTGTAAAGCTGAACATACAATGCAGTATAGACTTCATATGGTCCAAAGCAATGACTCAAAACAAGCTTAATCACAGAATTCCCTGGAGAAGATTTTAGACACAGAGTCTCATTCTTTTCCCTAGAGTTACAGAATCAGAATCTCAAGGAGGCCAGCCTTGGACTCTGCATTAAGAAGAAGTTCTCCAGAGATGCTGAGGCATAGTCAGGTTTGGTAATCCCTGTCAGGTTTCAGTGTTAATGGAGAAGACCTAGAGGGTATAGATATGTCCCAGAGACCACAAATTGGATGAGAGACAGGAGCTTAAAAGTTGATTAACTGTGTCTTTATTTTCCTTTCTCTAAAGCAAATGCATCTTACCTGTTTCGAACATAGCTTTGGTATAGATTTCATTGTGCAACGATTTATACCCAAAAATAATTTAAAATATATTTATTCTTGACCTGGAGCTTTTTTTAGTTGATGTTGTAGCTTTTGACAAATATTTATGTCTCTAATAAGATCTCTTTTCCCCCTAAATATATAGGAATGGGTGGATATCTTCTTAACATGAAAATAACCAAGTATATATCAGGAAACAAAATTTGGCCTCATGTATAATAGTGAAATAGTAGAATTTCCAAGAAAATCAGAAACCAGACAAAGGAGTTTACTATCTATGATATTTTAAAGTACTGTTTTGGAGGGTTACTTAATGCAGTGGGCCTGAGAATGAATTATAAGTTTTATATGCTAGAAAGGAGAACTAAAAAAACAGCATCAGTCATAAATCCAAGAGAATCAGCTAAAAAACCATTAGAAACCACTAGATAATAGATAACATGGTCAGTTAAAATTTCAAATGTCAAATGCAAAACATTTTCATATATAATTTTTTTTTTTTAAGTAGGCTTCTCATCCAGCATGGAGCCCAACATTGGGCTTGAACTCAAGACCCTGAGATCAAGACCTGAGCTGAGATTAAGAGTTGGACACTTAATCAACTGTGCCACACAGGTGCCCTAATATTCCCATATGTAAATTCTAACTCATAAAGATAAATTATTGGAGAAAACAGACAATCATAAAAAAGCAATAAGTGTTCTAAAATACTTAAAATTTCACTGTAAATGTTGGGGAACTATATGAAGCAAATTGTGTAATTCTACTGAGGGGTCAGCATAGGAAGACATAATAGAGTATGAAAAAGATATGCCTTGTTTTTGGAAGAAATGAAATATCATAAAAAAGGAAAAAAATACCGTAAAGGTGTCAAGTATCTCAAAATCAATCTATATCTTCAATGTAATGTTAGTGAAAAACAGATTTTGCTAACAGCATTGGACAAAGACTGTGAAGTTTATGTGGAAGAAAAAAGTCATAAGAATGAAAAAATTATAAAAAAAAATGATCGCATGATTGCAAGTGCTAGAAGGCAAGGCTTAACAAATAGAGAGATATATCATGAAATTTTATTCGTAAAATTCATGTAATATTGGCACTGCAATTCATAGATGAAAGAGTCCAGAAATAAAACAGTGTATGCATTAGAATTATTAAAATATGGTACAAACAGTATTTCATATTAATAGGGGAAAGATGGTATTAAAAATATATGGGAGGGAACCTGGGTGGCTCAGTCAGTTAAGTGTCTGACTTGATTTCCGCTCAGGTCATGATCTCAGGGTCATGAGAGCCCTACATTGGGCTCTGTGCTGGTCATAGAGCCTGCTTAAGATTCTCTCTCTTCCTCTCCCTCTGCCCCTCCTTCCCTCACTTGTGCACAGGCTCTCTCTTTCTCACTCAAAAAAAAGAAAAAAAAATGTACTGAGGGAGTTCTGCTTCTGGGTAACACACGGTCATGAGGACCGGGAAAACCGTCCTGACCGAAACAATTAAAAAACAGATAAAATATATAAAAACAATGGTTTGCAGACATTGAACACTGGGCAACATAGTACAGTGACCACTGAAATGGACTGGCAATTGAATAAAGCCCTAATATTGTCCCAGTTTACTGCATGGAGGGAAATTCCAAAACACAGTGTTCTAAGGACCACCAAGATGGAATTCAACCATCTCCTTAGATTGTGGAGATAGAGGTGGGAGGGAAGTCATAGATTACCAGAGAGGAAGGGATTGCACAGAAAAAGAATGCCAGAGATCTGCAAAGAAATCCTCCTCAACTCTTCATTTGAGTACTGATTTGTGCATACATGCCAGAAAACTATCCAAGGCCTGGAAACAAAGAAACAACAGCAACAAAGAAAACAATACCCATAACTTATAGAAGTCAGGGGATTTGTACTGCCACCAGCCAGAGTGGAAAACCTTGAAATTCATGGGACATCAGATAGGGTACTTAAAAAGATATTTCCCCAGTAGTGGAGCAAAATTAGTCTTCGGCCCAAGACTGATCTGGTTGCACATATCAAAGCTTAAAAGCAAAGCCCTAATGGATCAAGCTATTTCTAAGTAATTTAACTGCACACTGGTACAATGCCCAAGAATATTTATAGAAATACAAAAATATCCAGCACTCAGCAATATACGATTAAAAATGCCTGACATTTAACCAAAGATTGTTAAAGATGTAAAGAAACAGGGAAATAAAACCCACAATAAAGAAAAAACTCAATCCATATCTACACAGTGAAAAATGATAAAGATTATATAATTAGTAGAAAAAGATAAAATAATTATAACTATATTTCATATGCTCACAGTGGAGCTGAGTCAACTAGGGCAATGATTTTTATTTACAGAACAGACAGATTTTAACACAGTACAAAATTGTGAAGTCTGTATATGCACTTTCCATTTGTCCTTTTAGAATGAAGTTTTGAGAAACTTGCCAGCAGTGAAAATTAATCTGGTGTCCACTATTACTTTTGTTTTCTTGCTTTGGTTACCATAACCTTAGAAAAACAAAATGTTCTTTCAATTGATTGAAATGGGATTACATATCTGAAATAACTAATGTAAGTTTGCATATTTTATAAGCATTGGGCAGGTCAGCTTTTCCTCTATGTATGTCTCAACCTATGCTCTGGTTTTCCATTTCACAGAGACATATCTTGACACATCTTTAGGTAGAGAGAGTATGAAAGACTTGCGAACAATCTGAGATCAATGCCCGGTTCCTGTTGGTTCTCTAACACTACAATTTAAGAGCTTTCCTTTCATGCATGGATAAATGGAAAGGGAAAGAATATCATCAGGACTCAATGGAGAGTCTCCCTTGATACAAATTTATTCATGAAATATAACATTTTAAAGAAGGTACCTACTATAATTTTTAAATAAATCAAACAGTAAAATTGATGTATTAAGAGACGACTATTTAAAAGAACAAAATAGAGCATAATAAAAAGAGTACAATTAAATAAAATAAGTAACAAAAGCAATATGTACTAGGCTTAACAGTACAACACAGTGAATCATTTGTAGAAAAGACAGTAAGTATTCACAGAACACAGAAAATTATAAAGAAGAAAATTAATGGTAAGAAAATTACATCAACAGAGGATAATCATAGAAATCTAACCTACAAGTAATGACTCTTCTCAAAGAGGGAAATAGAACAAATATAATAGAAGAATTAATTTAAAAAAGTCTATTAGTTTGAAGTATTGAGACCATTTACTCAAAGGCTTTCTATAATCTGGGAAAATTATTGAAAGGAAATCCATTCTTAGATATTTCTTGAAAAAAATTGCTGGGATTCCAAAAATAAAGAAAACAATGTAACTTTCATAAATATCCAAGTAGAAATGAGTAACTTTAAAGGAAACCTATCAGAGACATAAAGAAATTAAAAATGAAAGCATGAGAAAAATTTCATGAGTCAAACTTTCATTAAAAGGGCAAAAATAGCGGTATTAATTGTCTCAAATGCTCTTTGTAAAAAGATGGTTGAAACAAGTCAATTATTAGATAATATAGAAATAATAGAGAATTTAAAGTATAAGGCATTAAACAGAATAAAGAGAATCTTTTTACCTTACTAAAATATTCAATCACAGTGAGAAAAAGACTGCCTTGTATTATTCATGATAAGTCACCTGCTATAACAAACCATTTCAGTGGTTTAATACAATAAATCTCTTTAATGTGGCACTTCAATGCAGGTACTGAGAGTTCTTTATTCTGGAAAATAGTCTGTTACAATTTAGTTGCTCTGTTATCTTCTAGAGCCTTGCCATTGTCCATTAATGTTTCAGAATAAGGACAATGCACAAGTGAAGAGAAAGTGTGAGGAATTATGAGAGGGAGAACAATTCTAAATTGGCAGAGATCCTTTCTCTACATATCCCATTGGCCAGAGCCTCATTATATGGCCTCACCTAAAGCAAGAGGGAATGGGAAATATAGTAAGTACTATCATTGAAAGAAAAGGAGAAAACTGATATTAGTAATTAGTTATTTTAAAATATCAAATACAATTTTATTCTAAATACTAAATTTTAATCTCCCAGTCAGGAAATTTTATGCAGGCACTAGTGTGATAAAAGTGGAATCCAAACCGTCTATAAGAGATTCTATGAATCGGTCCATATTTTTATTTTTTTTGCAAACCTACAAACTTATTCATAAGTTTTCTCATAAAATTTTTCTTCTTTTGCTATATCCTGCCATAACTCTATAAAAATAATGCGTTCATTGAAGCATTATATACAAATATATGCTTATATTTGAGAAAAGCAAGTTTTCTAAGTGCCTTGTATAATGAAACTTAATCCATTTTACCCATATTTGTCATACTATGATGGTACTGGTGGGACATACTTGGGATGAAATAATATGGAAAGTGCCCAAGATGTAATAATAATATTCAACAAGTGAACATAATTAAAAAAAAAAATCATTGGCATCTGAAAGTATGATTGCATTTAAAATACAGATATAAAGCATTTTTAAACATAAAAAAAGTTAATCTTATAGAAAAGTGAACTGGAGAAATAGACAATTCACAGACAAAGAAATGCGAATAGTTCTTACACATGAAAAACGGCAAATCCCACATATAACATAAAAAAAGAAATTCAAATGACACTGAAATACTATTTCTTATTTATCAGATTGAAAAAAGATCTAGAATTATAATGTAATTTGTTGGTGAGGCTTTGGGAAAATATATTATGGAGAAATATATACATATGGAGATTTGGAATAGCTACAATCACTACATATATATTTGACCTAGCAGTTGTATTTTTAGGAATCTATTTTTTTTTAAGTGGTGGCAAGAATACAAAAGATGTATGTGTAAGCTTTTTCATTAGAGCATTCATTTAAGAGCAAAAGACAAACAACCCAAATTCCACCTGTAAGAAATGAGTTGATTACGGCACTGGCTGGATAAACTATGCTATATACACAAATGGGAGTCATACACATCTGTAAAAAGCAATGAGGAATATTTCCAATATACAACTGTGGATTGATCTCCACAATATATTTATAAGTAAAAGAATCAAGGTAGAGGTAAATGTATATAGTTATAAAATCTTTATCAAAAAAAGAGAGTGTATGACTAAGATATGTATTTGCTTACTCAAACATGGGTTGATTTATGAAGGAAAAACTATCAAACATAAGCAAATAAAGATTTACCTAAGGGGGTAGAGGGAAAATACAGTGGGGGAAACAGACATAAAAGATACATTTATTTGAATCTATAATTTTCATAAAGTTAACTTTGGACTCTTGTAAATATTTTACATCAACCTAAGACAAACAAAAGGAGGGGCGCTTGACTGGCTCAGTCAGTGGAATGGGGACTCTTGATCTTGGGGTCTTGAGTTTAAGCCCCACGTCAGGCGTAGAGCCTACCTAAAAAAAAAAAAAAAAAAAAAAAAAAAAACGACAAATAAAAAGATCTATAAAAGACAAAAGCAAAATGAAACAACTGAACTTCACTGTGTATTTAGTTGGTAGAAAAAATGCACAGAGATCTATTTTGAATGACTTTAAGAAACAGCTCTCTGACTGTACAGTCTAAGTGAGAGAATATATCCTAAAATGAAAGTATTTGTTAAAGGAATAAATAGATGAATAAGAAAATTACCCCACAATTTTAAATTATCATATTGTAAATTATACTGATACTGTTATTTTAAATTTGTTTCATGCTTATTTTTTTTTCAAAGGAGGAATTATGTTGACATTGAGAATCTATATTTTGTATGTGGAATAAAGAAGATACGTATCTAATATTGATATGGTTCAGTCAAACCCAGCGGTTTTGAATTTTAATTGGTAGTAGTAGTATGAATTTATGATGCACTTATCTTAGAAAATACATATTTTCCAGCTCTATCCTTTGAAAAATCCTAGAGAACATGACCAAGTATCACTAAAAACACCGTTTCATTCCAAAATTGTGGTCTCTAATTACTATTTCCCACTAAGAGAAAATAAAACTAAATACAAACCAAAGCCACAATGAGATACCAGCTCACACCAGTCAGAATGGCTAAAATTAATGTCAGGAAACAACAAATATTGGTGAGGACGAGGAGAAAGGGGAACCCTCTTGCACTGTTGGTGGGAATGCAAGCTGGTGCAGCCACTCTGGAAAACAGTATGGAGGTTCCTCAAGATGTTAAAAATAGAGCTACCCTATGACCCAGCAATTGCACTACAAAGATACAAATGTAATGATCCGAAGGGGCATATGCACCCCACTGTTTATAACAGCAATGTCCACCTTTACTTTTACTCATGCATTTTCTTTGTCTAAACTGTATTGCAAAATTGAAACATAAGCAACAATGAACCATCAACTCACAAATAATCTGTTAATTTAAAATTGGATATTTCTGTTCAGTTAGCTTACTTTTCCCGACCATGGAAGTATATTAAATAATAATATCTGATTACCAACAACTTTGCATTCTTATGAAATGTTGAGTTTTCGCTCAGAGTAGATGTCTATTGTATTTTACTGCCAAAATAACATGTTTCAAATAGTAAAACAGCAGGGGAATACTGACTGAGCTATTAATAAAACACACCAGCTTTTAGCTGGCAAAGCAGCCTTCTTTCCATCAAACATGTCTCAGCCTTTAATAAAGAAACTCAAATGGTGTAGGTGAAAAATTACTTTTCTCACCCGGTCATCTGTCTGTCATGTATTATTCAGGTCAGCAATGTTTGTCCTGAACTGTATCATTCTGTAGTTGTGTCAGGTATGAGATATGTTCAGTGTAATTCCATCAGACTTCGTGAAGTTGATTAGAACAGATCACCTTTCGGCATGGGCACAAGTTATCTCAGCAGATTGAGTGAAAAAGACTTATTTATCTTTGCCTTATAATAAAGAAAGAGATGAGCAAATTTATCCATTAACTTGAAAAGAGTCACATATCTGGTGTGAAAACAAACTATAGTCAGTAATTCTATTGAAAATACCATGGATGTTTCTTCAGGGGAAAAAAGCTTATGCTGGAGTCAACATTTTAATAGCATGAAATATTTAGCCAAAGCACATGCATTTTATTATAGTCCTTAAAATGGTAAATATTTGTCCCACAACAACATGATAGAATGTAATAAAATATGCCAAATCTTTGATGGCTTCCATTGGCTTTTTCCCAGCATTCTTTTTGCAAAATAATTTGTACTTCGATTTTACAGAAAATAATCTTCAAAGTTTATCTAATCATGATACTAGTATACCATATGAAATCATAGACTTACTACAGGCATTCTAAAATATTTAGCAACTCAAAATAGGTTTGCATTAATAAAAAGGTATGTGAGTTAGGTGTAAAGAAACCTAAGATTATGTCTGATATGGCCTGCAGTCCTCAGGTTCTTCATTTGGTCAATAAATGACTTGGACTCATGGATCCCCAAGGTGGGGAGGGAGCAAAGTGATACATATTGACCATACAGCATAACTAGGTATACACTTAGATTTGAACTCTGCTACTTATTAGATTCATGGTTTTAAACATGTTTCCAAAAATGATAATAAGAGACTATAGGATAGCATATCTGGCACATAGTAATGTGTATACATTTATATGTATGTACACATACACACACACACTCATACATACATAATGAACATTGTCTCATCCTCAAAATGACTTAAGATAGCACAAAGTAAAATTCAGTTTATATTCCTTATTCCCACATATTCCAATTATTGATTTTAAGAACTCTTGAAATAATTTTTGGAAATATAGAACATTGTCACTAAAGGTAAACTAGGAGTTTCAGTAATTTTGTAAAAAAAAAAAAAATGAATCACTCTATATAAAAAGCAAAAATACATATTGTGAAATCTCCTGGGGAATTATTTGATTGTCCTTTTTTCATAGACTTTATCTAGAGTGGCCAGTAGACACTCTGGAAAACAAAGTTAATTTCTCCTAAGTTGTTTTTCATCCCCTGATGTTTAGGACGTGTTTTGAAATGGAAAACTTAGAAACTGCCTTAACCCTTCTACAACACTGTTATATATTTTGCTGTAACTTGTTTTGTGTAAAAAGAATACTTACCTTTTTCCTACTCTGTAAACCAATACATTTCCTTCTGCTGGATGCAATAACTTGAAACAACAAGTATTTATTTATTAAATTTCCACGACGTGGCCAATTTTTGTTGGGCTGTGGAGCTTATTTAATAGGTAAAGTCTTTGTTCCTACAGAGCAAAATATGTTTTTGAGTAGATGAACAGGAAACCTTACATGTACAGAGCATGCTCAGGACCATACAGAACAAGTCTAAACCAAGTGCTAGTACCTCATGGAGCAACTTTAAGCTACCAGAGAAATTCTGAGGCAGGGAAATATTGAAGAGGGTTAATTTTGTGTAAAATATTTAGATTTTTAAAGAGGGGAATTGAAAAGACAAACTAAATTTGTAATCACCTTACTTTATATTCTAAGATTCGTGATCTCATATATTTTTAAATTGTTTGAAATCACATAGGTAGAGGCTGCTTTTGGACAGCCAGCTTGAGCAACGGAATGTAGAAAGGGTCCCCAGGAACCCCTGGCTGAATACAGACAGGCCCATCAGGCGATGCACCTCAAAATAGCCATAGGCCCTAACTAAACAATGGGCTATTTACCACTAGTGCAGTTACCAAAAAAGGAAAATTCCATACATCACCATAACTCCTCACCTTCCCTCTTTAAAAACAGACCCCACCCATGGCCTCCTGGCAGACAGACTCTCCTCTGCTGTCCTGCACACCTGCTCCCTTGGGGGATATTCAATAAAGTTTTATCTCCTTTGCTCTGCCTTGGATGAAATCCTTTCACCGCCCATGCCACCAGCTTCCACCTGATCATTGCCCCACATTTGGGAGCCCCTCTCCAATGAAGAGAGATACCACATTATATAGACTTCTAAGTTCTCTGTGTGAATTATTCTATGCAATCCCCTTTTTTTTTTCATGGTGATCTAAACAGGCATCCCAACCACACCTGCATTGTAAATATCTGGGATCACCTTTCAGCCTGTCTACAGAGATCGGCTCTGATTAGTTTATCCTAAAGCAATCAGGGTAATGACTTTGAAGGGTAGACTCGTGAGCTAAGTCTCTCCAATCAGAGTGCAACTCAGAACCTTTACTCAGTGCTTGAGAGAAAATAAATCACCTGTCTCCTCATAGATTTAACCAAGGAAGTGGAAGCTCTTAGCCTTCCTGATGGCAGTCGTCATTCAGCCATGAAAGTTATCAGCTTGAGGCTGAAAAAGACATGGGGAGGAAGAGGCAAGAGAATGCCAGAGAAATTATCCCAAACTTGCATTACTTCTGGACTTTTCACAAGAACCATCAGATCTCTTTGTCAATCCAGCTTAGATTAGATGTGCTGTTATGTGTTGCCTTAAGTGCTTTTCGAAAATAAATTAGCATATAAATTTTAAAAAATAGAACAGTTTCTAAATATCATTATTTATTCTTAAAAATCAATTATTATAGATGTTAAATTTTATTTAAGTCTGGAAATTAAACTACTAAGAACATTTGATATAATATATATCAATTAAGAACACTAAATCTTCCCCAAATACCATAATGAGACAGGGGTGATATCTGAGAGCAATTACATGTAAGAGAATCTATTTCACTATGAATCATAAAAAATAAACAGCTATCAAAAAAATAGAAGAGAAGCCAAGGTTAGCAGTGTGTGGTGGTGAAGAGTACACGTACGTTCTGGACTCAGTTCAAATGCCAGTTCAATCTTGCTAGCAGTATGATGGGCAAGTCATTTTACTTACTCGGGTCTTAGTTTCCTCATCTATAAAATATAAATAATAACAGCACCTACTTTAATGACTTTGTTGAAAATTAAATCAAAATAACTAACATACTGTACTCTCCATAAGTGTTATAACAAACAATTAAATAAACATAACATCCATGAAAATTTTAAAAAGCATAATTAACAAATTTGAATTGTGAAATGCCACACCAATCATAACTACAGGATATTTTGACCAATTAAAAAAAAAACAACAATAAGTCTCTGAAAGGTTGGGAAATAAATATTTCTTTTTTACAAAGATTTTATTTATTTATTTGAGAGAGACAGAGCATGAGCAACAGGGTAGAGGGGCAGAGGGAGAGGGTGAAGCAGACTCCTGGCTGAGCAGGGGGCCCAACAAGGACTCAATCCCAGGACCCTGAGATCATAACCTGAGTCGAAGGCAGATGCTTAACCAACTGAGTCACCCAGGTGTCCCTAGACAACATATTTCTAAATAATGCATCATTAAAGAAGAAATTACAATGTACAGTAGAAACTATTTTGATTAAATGATAATGAAATTAAAACAGCTAAGATGCAGGTAAAACTGTGCTTTGAGATATACAACGTTAAATGCATATAAGAAGAAAAGAATAAAGACTAAAAATCAATGATCTATGCTTACTTAAATGGAGTTAGTAAGAGGAGAGTAAAATAATACCAAACTATGAAAAAGGAAATACTAAAGATAAAATCAGAAGGATATACCGTGTCCATTAATTAAACAACCAGCAGTATAAAAATGTCAACTCTCCTCAAACTTATCTACATATTCAATGCAATCCTGCATGAAAACTATTGTGTGTGTGTTGGGGGGGTGGAATTAACAAGCTGATCCTACAATTTATATGAAAAGGCAAAGGATCAAGCAGAGCTTTATGTGGGAAGTATATAATACTCAAGGATTTCCCTGACTGGATCTCAACACTCATTAAAAATATACACTTAAAAAAAGAAAGTGAGGAACTGGCACAAGGAAAAATACTAAACCAGTGGAATGTAATTGAATCTCCAGAAACAAAGGCAGAAATACGTCACCTCATTATTTAATACAACGATGAAACTACAATGTTGTAAGTAAAGAAAGCTCTTTCTGATAAACAGTGCTGAGGCAACTGAATATCCATCCATCTGGAAATAGGCTTTTACCTCATACCATATACAAAAATCAGCTTCCCTTGGTTTGTAGCTCTATATGTAAAAGGCAATATAATAAAACTCCTAGAACACAATATAAAAGATTACGTTCATAACCTTTGGGTGAAAAAATATTTTTTAAATGGGATAAACTTTAGAAATCATAAAATAAAAGATTTTAAATTGAATGGACATTAAAGCTTCTCTTCATCAAAAGGCACCATTAGGAATTGAAAAGGCATTCCACAGTGAGAGAAAAAAAAAATCTCAAAACGTATAGTGGCAAAAGCTTATATATCTAGAACACATAAAGGAGGATAAGTCAGTAATAAAGAGACAGAAAACTCATTGGAAAAAAGTGGACAAGAGTGTGGAACTATTTTGCAAAAGAGGGTGTTGACTCAGACAATACACACCCAGTTCACCCTCAGGAGTACTTAAGAAATATACAGATTAAAATCACGATGGGAAATCAATGCAAATCTAGCAGAATAGCTAAAATTAAAAGACTAACAATTCTAAGTGTTGACTAAATGTAGAATAATGGAAACTCTGCTTTAGGACAAAGTATCTGTGACTTTGGCAAACTGTTTGGCATTATCTGCCAAAGCTCTTGAGGAACTCATATTCTTGTGTTCTGGTTCTGGTTGATCTTGTGTCTCCTAGTGAAGCACAGAAATCAGAGTCTTTCCTAAGCGTATATATACAAATTCATCATGTTGCCAACTGAACATAAGCAAAGAAGACCATTCTATGCTCATGTTTGGAATAAAACAGAGAAAAGACCATATTATAACTACAAAAAAAGATAGATAAGCATCCCTCTTTTCTTCCTAAGGTGAGTCACTGCCTATCCTTTATCTACGAAAGCTTGCTTTCATCCATACATGTCCTGGATAAAGATTGATATAAACAATCATCAAATTGTCCTTGCTTTCTGACAATATCTGATCCAAAATTGGCCCTGGCTTCCTTAAATTTGCCTTAGAATCAACCAGCACTATCCCAAGCCCTTTATGAAGCCTCTTAACAATCCCTTTGCTGAGATGTTCCACCTTCCTTTGGAGTGCTTTCTCCCTTGCTGAATAGGAGCTAAATAAATTACCTTTTAAACTACAGGTATATTCTTGGTGGTCTTTGGGTGGTGAGCTTTAACAAGCCACAGCAATGATTCACTCAGTTAATCCTTCAATTGTATTTTTTTAATATTTAAATTTTAGTTTGAGCTATAATTTCTTCCAAATTTTTTTGAAAAAAATTCAAATCTATATAAAAGTTGCAAGAACAACTGAATGAAGACTGTATATTCATCAACCGAATTTACCAATTCCAAATATTTAAGGTTCAATTAGGAAATTAGTTAAAATAAACAAATGAAACAAAATGAGAACTTGTGTCTGTTGTAAAGGCAAGAATGAAAGGGAAACTCCTGCTGCTGGCATCCAAGCTTCCAAATATTTGTAACATATAGTAAAAGACTACATTTTCATTACATTTTGACTCAAAATTTCTAATTCCTAGATTTTATCCTAAGGAAATAATTGACAGTTTTCAGTATTTAATCTTATTAATTTTATACATGTATGTATGTATTTTTGGATTCTGCATTTGACAAAATGGGAAAGAAAAGAATGAAAGTAAAACCTGATTCTTTTTGGAATTTTTTTGGAGGTTTTTTGGGGGAATTTTCCCAAAATGCTACATACATTTGGAAATTTCATTCCTACTGAATTAACAGCAAACTGTTCTTAAAGATTTGTCTCTTTAGCTTAAAATCATCATAGAAAGGAATACAGATAACTGTGACTTTTGTTTGTTGTTTCAATTAAGCAAATTCATTCTTTCTATAATTTATCCCATTTAGTTTGTTGACCATATTACATGGGTAAAATGGTTGGCCAGCTTTTTTTCCCCTTTGTTTATATAAAGAAGACCATAAAAAAACAGTAAAAAGAAGTTAACTGAAGCATGCTTATTTTGTAATTTTTAAGACATGATTTTCTAATTGATGTCTTGCTTAGTTGATAGACTCTGCAAGATGCCTTAATGTGTGTGTGTGTGTGTGTGTGCTAAATAGTTTCCCTATGACCTATATGTGATAATAGCTAGCAAAAAATCCACATAAAAAACAACCAGAACACTGGATGAATCCACTTCATACATGTGGATTTTATTTACTGCTCCCTAATGGGCAAGGTTGTTCAAGCACAGAAAAGCCTGTTTCTTACTTCTTTACAGGCAAGTGAGAAAGACTGATCCTCTTCAGTGTACTTCTAAATTCAGAATCATGTTGGGTTAACAGGGTTACCATTTCCAGGCCAACTGTCAATCTGGGGCATTTGAAACTTCAGGCACCTAGGGTCAATGCTAGCTTGTTAAGCCATCCCTACAGTCTATGAGGGTAGTTGCTTTAGTTACTGAGCCTTTAAACCTTTACAGTATTCTACTTTCATTAAAAAAAAAAGTTTCTCTACATTTCTTCTTAATATCAGTGCCCTAACAGCATGCATTGCTGTAACTATGATTAGATATAGTAACCTTGTCTTTCCTGATGCCAGCCAATTGACCTCCAAATAGCAAAGGGAGATCTGAAAAATAATCCCCTTCAAGTTCTCACTCCTATGGTTGCCTTAAGTTCTTTTCTAAGCTGGAAGTCACATTGAAAGGTCAAAACTAGAAATAAGGTATATTAATGAAATACAGCCTGTGTTCAACTAAAACTATATTGCTTGAAGTAAAAAGAGATGCTAAAATGCTGTCCTATATAAATAGAGGATGAAGGTGGAGCTTTGAGAAGAAACAGGGATCTGAAATATTTCTGGACACTTTTTTTTTTTTTAAAGATTTTATTTATTTATTTGACAGAGAGAGACATAGCGAGAGAGGGAACACAAGCAGGGGGAGGGGGAGAGGGAGAAGCAGACTCCCCGCCGAGCAGGGAGCCTGATGTGGGACTTGATCCCGGGACTCCAGGATCATGACCTGAGCCGAAGGCAGTCGCTTAACCGACTGAGCCACCCAGGCGCCCTTTCTGGACACTTTTGACAAAGGTGGTTAAATATCAAGCAATACTTTCTAAAAAGCACATAATGAATCTCTTTAAATGCCTAACATAATTAATTATACTTTAAGTTTCATATTTAGCATTACTAAAAGCTGACATATACTAGGTTAAGAATCACACTTATTTAGGGGCACCTGGGTGGCTCAGTTGGTTAAGCCTTGACTTTTGGCTTTGGCTCAGGTCATGATCTTATGGTCATGGGATCGAGCCCTGTGTTGGGTTCTGTGCTCAACGTGGAGTCTGCTTCAGATTGTCTCTCCCTCTCTCTCTGTCTTTCCCTCTAGTTCCCTCTCTCTCTCTGTTTGAAATAAACAAATCTTTAAAAAAAATCACATTTATTTAAATTTTGACAGGCGATAACTGTACTTTATATGTATCTGTGGCTTCAGGTATGTAACCAGAAACATCTTTTTCTTAAAAACCTGTTTCTTGATGCTGCTTTCTGGGCCTAATGAGCTTACCTGCAAGACTTTTTATTCCTTACTACACCATGAACACATGAGTAAATTGAAGAATGACACTGCGGAGCCATGACAAGCCTCTCAACCAGCCCCTGCTGACATGAATGATGAGGGCCATTATGGGGAGCTTGGAGGTGAGAGTGAGGAACCTTAAGGGTATGATATTTAGTGAAATGTTTAGAAGTTTGGATGTCAGTCTTTCTTTATTAGAGCTCTTAAACTTTTTCAAACATATCTAGGATAAAAATTTCTGATAAAAATGATCTACAATATTATTGTGGCTTTTATCTTTGCCCTTTTAAAGTGAATCGAAAAATGAATTGTTTTTCTTAAAAATAATTTTAAATAAAATTGGGTATTCAAAGACTAGACAAACTAAAACTCAAGAATATAGCTTTAATTTTTGATAGTTCATTCTTTTGTAGGTAGTTAAAATCATTTAAGTTGGTGCAATCAACAACATATGTACATACACATTATATTAGAAATATAAGACTATGGACTCTGAGAAACAAACTGAGGGTTCTAGAGGGGAGAGAGGTGGGGGGATGGGTTAGCCTGGTGATGGGTATTAAAGAGGGCACGTACTGAATGGAGCCCTGGGTGTTATATGCAAACAATGAATCATGGAACACTACATCAAAAACTAATGATGTAATGTATGGTGATTAACATAACATAATAAAAAAAATAAAAGAAAAAAAAAAAGAAATATAAGCAAAAACCAGCCCTTACAAATTCCATGGACTACACAAGTGATACTCATAATTAAAACTGAATCCCATAAATATTCATCCAATGGAAAACATTAACCAGAGCAGACCAAAATTTATGCAATCTTAGCTTATCAATACTACTTCCAGTAATGTTAAAAGTTGCTTCTAGTATTGTCGAAAATTAATTATGACTCTTGAATCATTTAAGTATGTGTCAGGGAGTAGTCTTACCTATTTTGTATGATTATTTCCACCATTTCTCTGACAAAGAAGCTGCCTCTGCATACATTTTTTCTGAGACTGATATTTTCCCCTAAGAATTATATATTTAGAGGTTATCTTATATATATTGCTATCCTTTAAAAAGTTGTGGGCAAATACCTAGAGCTTTTTCTTGAGACAGAATGAGGGCCATGACTAGAATATGATAGGTGTGCCCGAGGATGGGCAGATTCCAGAGATATGTCTATTGGCAGGACTAAAGGACCAATTGAATGTAAAGGTCTAAAAATGAGGGTGTAGCCAAGAATGACTGAATTATCTGGTTTAGATAACCAATGGAGGATGACGTAATTTATGTGGAAAGAAATTCAGGAGGATGAACAAGTCTCAGAGGAAACATACCAAAGTTTGACTGGGATGTGAATTTGAAACATTGAGAAATCCCCAAAGTAGAGATGTGCAAAATCTGAACAGATACTTGAAAGTAAAGACCAAATGAAGATGATGGAGGAAGCCATATATTAGGACTCTAAAATCAGAAACAATAATGGAGTGCTTAGAAATAACCAACACAGGTCCTATTGAAACCACGGAAATACAAAAAAAAAAAAAAAAAAAAAAGCCAAGAAAAAAATCATAAAGTGAGAAAAGAATTATTCTGAGAGCAGAACTCTGATTCCAATGGAAGATGCAGTTGAATGAGGGAGAGAAGAAACCCAAGTTGTCAAAAATATAGTAAGAGCAAAAATAGTCTAGACAGTGTTCCACCAAGGGGATCCTCCTGGAATATTGGAACAGGGCTTATCTGTTGCATCCTGGGGATCTGTCACTTTAAAGGCATTTCTAAAATATGAACGGAGGGATGGATTATTGAAGAAAAATATCAAGATTCTGATTATTTAACAATGTCAAGTGATATACAGAAGCAAAATACCTCTATACCTTAAAAGTGGTCATTAGCAAAGAAGACTTTGAGACAAGAGCTGCCCTTGACTGGTAGGAACAGAAGCCAGCTTGCAGAATGCTGTGTTAGTTATTAAATTCTCTAGACAGTATTTGTGAATTGGAAAAAAAAAAATCTGAGCTGTTTTTATCTACCATTAACAAAGATACATATGATGTAACAGATCTTCAGTGCACACAATCTACTGCTATTGCTTAAGGTAATTAAAATAGTGATTTCTATTTTGCCTTCAGGTTTAGGAGATCAATTTATGGATAGGGTAAGAAAGACACAATGAGTCTCTAGGTATTTCCTCCCTGATTATTTTTTCCCCCTGCCAGGCTTAGAGTTGAAGCAGGGTCTCCATCTCGACGCAACTTCAGACCAAGCTTTCCATGGGAGTAAAGATAAATCTGCTCCCACCTGAATGTAATTATCTGTGTTGCCTGTGTGCACATCAGACTGTGTGAGATAATTGAGGCATGGTGGGAAAAGGAATGGGTTTAGAAACAAAGAATTTAGGTCCCCGCCTAGGAACTTTTGGGCGGGAAATGTCACCCATTTTATTTTCATTGTTTTTAATCTACATAACCGAGAGGATTGGGTTAGGCTACTCTAAATTTCCTATGAACTTTTACATTCTAGGATTCTACAGGAAATAGCGAATTATTTTTTACTGCTGATCATGTAACTATATTCATTATGTAGTCCTAGGATCTTGGATATAAAAACATGTGGGGGCCATAATATGCATAGGGAATATTTATTTTTCTAACTTGATAAAAGTTTGGTAACAATGTTTTGAATCTTTTGAGAAGTCAAAGCCATTCTAAAGATTCAATATATTTTCATGATATCTTAAGAAGAAGATATATACATATTTGTCTCAAAATATTTATATATACTCCTGAATGGATCGTCAACTATATATACACTTCTCTATTTCTTCATCTGTCAGACTATGGAGAGTGGAGAGAGGGAAATGTGAAGAAGCACCCAAGGGGATAGATGACTTCAGTTATCTCCTTTCTATTTAATGATTTTTGCTTCTATTATGTCAACCATTTTTCCCCTCTACATTGTCATTAAATTCTCCTTAAAACTTTTAGCTATTTTGACCTTTTAGACCATATGGATGCAATTACCCAAACTGTGCCCTGATAACCTAAAGCACAAGGCTACCTCACTGACTCTCTCGCTGAAAATAATGCATATCAGCATTGGAAGAATAAAAAGTTCCTTAAATGGGAAACATTGCCTTTGTGCCAATTGCCTTGGTCTTTTAAAGATCAACATTTAAGGGGAAGGAAATGTTTTAAGTGAGAACACTGAACAGGTTTTATTGTAATTAGTTTCTATATTCAGATTAATTCATGGGTTCATTGTCAACTACAGAAATGCCCACGCTAGATAAGGTAATCCATCCCTCAGGGGAAAGAATTAATTCAAAGTGTCATGGATATGAACACAGAAAGCACATGGAGAAAAATATTCAGTGTGATGGGGGAAGGGTGAGAGAGAGAAAAGGGTTTATCTTTAGTCTCTTTTATTTTGATCCTGGAATGCCTTTGTTTTATTTACCTACATGTTTGAGAGATTATTGTTTTTGTTGTTTGTTTTAAAATCATTGTTCTTCAGCCATTTTGATTAGTGTAAGTCACTTGGGAAAGCAAGTCTATGATGGAGGGGGAGGGAGTTTATCTTTCTCGTCTTTTATTTTAATCTTGGAATAGCTTTATATTTTTATCTATGTATTTGGGGGTCATTTTTCTTTTTTTTTTTCTTTTTAAACAATTATTCTTTACCCATTCTTATCAAATGTAAAATATGAGGGGGAAAGATGAGAGGGGTAGAGGGAAAGAAAATGTCTATACTGTTTTAACCCTGGAATATCCTTATATTTTTGCCTATATGTCTGGGATGCTATTATTTTTTAAACACTCCCCCCCCTTTTATTTCGCCATTTGATCAAATGAAAAACATTGCTTCTTTGATTTGTGCTTCTGTTGAGCCAGAAATAATTAAAAAGCAATTCCATTCCTTGGAGAAATAGTCTGCTTTTACAGCACATCCTGTGGCCTAAAACAAGTGAAATAATGTGCTACGACCAGAGACAATTTGAGTGGTGCTTAGAAAGATGTTCATCTTCACAATCTATTATTTCTTTTCAAGCAACTATCTTTTCACCACACACATCCTGACAGCCTAATGAGTATGATTTTTTTTTTCTATCCTGTTTTCTTCTTTCTGCTTAGTCTAAAGAACCAATGACTCTCGTGCCAAGACTGCTATCTAATTGAGAAGTCACTGCCCTTGCTCTTATTTGGATGAGAGTCTGAAAAAATTGAGCTTGTTTGTTTTACCACTTCTGCATCTTCCACTTGTGTTGACTTTGAGATTTGCAGCATTTGTTCTCAGCATGGGTTCAGAATCTTTAGCAGAGCAGTTGAGAGTTGTCTGATACCATACAGAAATCATTAGTTCTTTTGAACAAAGCACATGAGTCTCTAAGGGTACAAATTGAGCTCACATGTCTTGACAGTAACCTTTAATTGTCTTAAGTACCGGTAGAAGCACTGGAAATATTACTTAGACCTGAACAAAATAACTAGAAATCTTAGACATTTTTTCCTGGTTCATGATATTTTTAAAATCATTTTTCCCAGTGTGTATCTGTAATCCAGTATATATTCCCTTCAGAGATTTGTGTGTACACGTATTTTGAAGGGACCAAAATATGCTCTTCTGAATCTTCCTTAGAGTCAAGTATGCACATTTGGAATTCAATCATTTTGTTTGCTGCAGGTTTCCAAATTCAGATTTACTTAATTGGAAATTAATTGGAATGATGGCCTCTGGATCAGACCCTTTTCTCCAAACTAAATGAAAATATGGTTTTCTGTTTGCACTTTACTTATGTTTATTTTTTATATTTAATGTGTCCGGATCTGCAGATCCTTCTCATCATTCCATTTGTTTGTTTGTTTGGTTGGTTTTTTTTTGTTTTTTTTTTAACAAACTTAACAGAACCTGATAATTTGGACGAAATTATAGGTGGTGAATAGTGATATGAAAATGGTTAAATTGCAGACCCTACAGGAGTTCTTTCCTTGCCTATTAGACTTCCATAAATATGATAAATTTATATATATCATGCAAATACTATGCCCTAAGATGCACACCACCAATAGCCTGGTGGCTTTTAAATTTGCTCTTTTAACAGGATAATGATGATAGAACAAGAAAATTTTGCATGAGGAAACAATTCAGAAAAATTTTCAAAAAATTTATTTTAAAATGGTCTTTCTTTCATTTTAATAGGAACTAATTCCTCAGGTTTAAAAGTAAGATTTCTTTAGACAAAATCTTTTGTCACTGAAGTGTTCTGAGATATACCTTGATGTTTAAAAGAAAAATGTTGGCTCAAACAACTTTCATCTTCTAGGATCTACTTTTTAAGTCTCGTATCCCTTGTAGTTATGAACTGCATGTACCAGGGCTCTAGAAAATAGTATGTTAAACTGAACCAACTTGATGGAAATAACTACCTCTAGGGTTTGCTTCAAAACAAAGGCATTGTTTAGAATAGCAAAATTATAAGCCTGCTTAGGCATGTTGTAAAGCAGTTTGAAAAGTAAGTCAGAGCAAGTTTTGTGGGTGCAAATGTAGGGCTCAAGTCACATTCTGCTTTAAAATATTGTGGGTATTAAGGAGGACACGTGTTGTGATGAGCACTGGGTGTTATACACAACTAATGAATCTTTGAATCTACCTCAAAACTAATGATGTACTTTATGTTGGCTAACTGAAGGTAATAATAAAAAAAATGTGACAGATACAAATGAATTTTTTTTAAAGATTTTACTTATTTATTTGTAAGAGAGAGAGAGAGCGCACAAGCAGTGGGGAGTGGCAGGCAGAAGGAGAAGCAGACTCCCTGCTGAGCAGGGAGCCCGATGTGGGGCTGGATCTCAGGACCCTGGGATTATGACCTAAGCCAAAGGCAGATGCTTAACTGACTGGGCCACCCAGGCTTCCCAGGTGAATTAAAAAAAAAAAAAAAAAGTAACACTGCTTGCTTCTCACTTAATCCTGCACTTGTATGTGCACAAATGTTTAGATAAATTTCAAAATAAATTCTCTAAAATTCTGTTCATCCCTTCATTATATTGATGCTGTTAAACAGTAATCTTTATTAAAATTTGGTTGATGATTCTATAGTCAGATTATGCCTCCTGATTGTATTCCCAATAAATAATACATATATGTATATATATATATATGTATATAAATCTGTATAGTCTCTGAAACCACCTTTTGAGTTTAAAAATGGGTATCAAAAATCCTGAATTCCATCCTTGTCAAGTGTATTGTTGACTTCCCTAGTACCTCGTTTTACTTAATTTACTTAGAATTAGCTTAATTACTTTGGTTTGCCTATGGAAATAAAAGCACTTGCATACTTCACGGGGGTGCTGTGTAATTAATGTATTGAAATGTGGATTAAATAATACTGGAGTGGTTCCAGTAACTGAAGTTATTTACATAATGGTTACTTTGCCCTGTATGTGTGCACAAATACAATCTCAGGGGATGCATCAGGACTCATTAGTAACTGTTTAAAAGCTCTCTTTGGTACCCAAAGAGAACTCATGAGAGGAACTGAGTATACTAGGTTGAAATCTATAGCAGATGTGCACTGATTGTGAACCACTGAGCTCTTAATAGCTGGTAGAATTCAGAAGTGCCTCAACTACATCTTGTAGATGACTTTAGTGGATTATAATCAAACAACACACAGCGTTGAATGGACTTTCTACCATATATAATGCATATTGAAGGAAAAAATGGTTTATTTTGCAATGTTATTCTAATTAGATAAGTACTAATGACAGCAATCCAAAAACAATAATGTAACACTTTACTAGCCTTGCAGTCTGTTTAACACATTTGTAACAGAGGAATTGGTAGATGAAGATTGTTTCAGTTGTGGAGAACAAAAGAAGCCTCCACTTTGAGAAAAAAACCTCAGGAATGCTTTTAAGGTACCCCTTGCTCTTTGGAAAAGAAAGAGAGAGATTAACACATTTCCTGCTAAATGCAACTGCTTTCATTTAAGAATAATTAGAAAGGAAAGCAAGAAACAATCAGCAGTGTTATTTGACACAACTGAATAATTGTATGCACTAGTTAAAAACTCCTTGGCGGTGTAGAAAAACCGTTGGCTTTGGAGTGAGATACTTAAAATTTGAGATTCAGCTCAGAGTTTTCTCCCTCTGTGACTAATGGACAAGAAATTTAACTTGTCTGCACTATTGTTTCCTTTACCATTAAATGGAGGAGAAAATATCATTAAAGCAGGGCTATTGTAAGAGTTAATATAATGTTTGAAAAATTTTGCATAAGCCGTAATACATATTTAACACATGCTCATTTTGTTATTAAAAAACTCAAGCCACATTGGAATCCTGCACATTCGTCTGGTGGAAATTCCATTTATTACTTAGAAATATGCTTCAGAATATTATTTTCTTATGTTTGGAAGCATATGATATTATAGATAAAAGCAACAACTCTGGTCATTAGGTATCTTCATTTTACAAATAGGCTAAGTCATTTGCTTTTGGTCACCTAGATATTTAGTGACCAAGCAAGATGGGGATGAACATCTCTTAACTTCCTGTCTAATGTTAATTTTCTGCAATTGACATTCAAGAAGTGGTGGTTATTCTGTCAGTTCTCTGAAGGAGCTTTTTCTTCAGATTTTGATTAAGTCTTGACTGAGTTATATGCAAAAAGAACAAAACTAAAAGCATAGAATATGATTTTAAAATACCGGTATTTAAGGAGAAAACCAATATTAGATCTAAATTAGGGTAAACTAATTAAAATTAAAACCTATGATGTTGTTACTTAAATTCTGACTTCCAAATGTCTGTGATTTTTATTTATTTTTATTTTGAAAAGAAGCATTATTTTTTCTAATTTCACCTTTAGAATGTTCTGACAATGGTAGGGAAATCACATCTTACAGTCTGCAAAGATTTCTAACTTGAAAACTTTCTGCTTTGAACGGAATCTCTTTTTCATGTTTTCAAGACTGACTCACTCTGAAGTCTCATTTTTCTTTCAAGGAGTGTGCATCCAAGTCCTGGGCAGGGTAAGAAACTATCAATGGTGCAATACCCAGCAATGTAAAGTATGAGAGACAGGGGCCAAGTTCAGAAGAAAATCAACATAGAGTTCTCTAATCTGGTGTCTTGAAGAGCCATCTCATTGAGTGCACAGTTGAGTGGGTGGGTTAGAAAGAGAAATATTGTAGTCTTAAATACATTTTGAAATCCCTATAAACAAAGAAAATACATTTCTTGACTGCACAACTTCTTAGAGTCTTCCTATAATGGCACATTAGATAAGCTTCTGAAGCTCAAAAATGAGTCATAAGGAAAATCTAATTAATTGCAAGTTCTCTAAGGAGTTCAATTGCAGATTCAAATGACTGTAGCTATGAAGTTTTTTTTTTTTTTAGGTTGGCATAGACTGTTTATTTTTTCCCATAATTATGCAAAAATAATCCCCCATTGTTATACTGTACTTAAATTGGTATTTGGTATTGGGAACAGGTTTTAAAGGGAAAAAAAGGGGGGGTTGAAATAAGATGAAAGAACAGTCCAGTCCAAATAACATATTCATGAGTTTTTATTAGGATATACACTAACTAAGTTTGTATGAGAAAAGGTGGTACACTTTTTGAGGAATTTAATTTTTAAACTTTTAAAATAAATCTGTTAACATTTTCTCTTCGCCTATGATTAAATAAGTTATTTGATAAATATCAGTAAGACAGGTAAATATTAATACACACATTTTTTTTCAAAATAAATCAACACCATTGTTTAGGATTTGTGCCAATAAAATGACTAAATCTTTGGGAACATAAAGTAGAGCATATGCATTTGAATTCTTGCCTTACTCTTCAATATGGTCACCTATTCCCACAATGGAATTTTTTTCTTAAGATTTATTTATTTATTTGAGAGAGAGAGAGAGAGACTGAGCTTGCACACACAGAGGGAGCAGGAGAGGGAAAGGGAGAAGCAGACTCCCCACTGAGCAGAGAGCCCGATGCAGGGCTTGATTCCAGGACCCTGAGCCGAAGGCAGACACTTAACCGCCTCAGCCACCCAGGTGCCCCCTGACAATGGAAATTTTTTTTTCAAGTTATGGATGTCCTTAGTACCTTTGTGGTAAAAAATATCCCCCCTTTTTGATGTATTCAGTAGTATTAAATCTATAACCTTTGTTTGTAATACTGATATTTTGAAATAGCAACAATTCAATGAGTCAGATTTTAATATTTTCAGTGAGAAATTATGAGACTACCGTCAACTCTTTGTGTGACCTCCTATTCTCATCATTGTTGTCTCAAGTCAGATGTTTTCCTCTCACAGAGGCTGCTCTAAAGTAGCCATAACTTTATCATTCTCTAATGTTATTATTCCCAAGTATATTTTCTTCATAGCAATTGCCATTATATTATTTATATTTATTGACATTTTTAGGTGACATATTTATATGTTACTGATGTTGATGTATATGTTAATGACATACTTAATTTCTTTCTGTTCATCTTAGGTTGTGGGATGCACAACGATACATAGTAGATGCTCAATAAATAATTGAGAATCATGTCTAACCTTTGTTTTGGATCATAAAGAAAATGTATCTGTGAAGTGATGTAATTGAATTTATCTTTGAATATTATATGGATGGAAGGTAATTAACACCAAAAATTTTAAAAATCTTAATTTGTAAGAGGATTACAAATGGTAAATAGTCACATTAATATGTAGATTCCAGAATGTTTATGAAAAAATTTATCTTCTTGTTTTGCAGGTCTAACCTAAGCAGGTATGAAGAAAATGATTATCTAAAATCATCCAGCTTGGTTTTTTAGATCACGAAAATATACCTACAGATTAGATCTTCCTATAAACTAGTTACTCCGTCTTGTCCACACACTGCCTGAACAGGCACATTTTACACAAATACAAGATACTAGGGAAAATATGCAGTTTTACCAGTTCAAGTATATAAGTCTCATGGGAAAATATTCTAAAATTAACTCTGCTTTAATAGATACTTGTTCTTTAATTCAGCAAAGATGAGTTCAGGGTTTCCTATATCCAGGCCTTATATTCCTTATTTCGAATGTGACAGTGACTGACAAGTCTCTGCCTTCAAGGGACTCAAAATAGTGAACAATGTAGATAAATGAAATAGTCTGTTAATGCCTCTGAGTATATCGAATGTGACTGACTGAATTGAAGGGATGGTTAGGTAAGTTAGAAGTCTTAGCTAAAGAATTTAACATAGCTCTTTCAAAAATTGATAGATAAGGCTGACAAAGTACAAATTAAGAAACATCTGAAAAACATGATTTTAAAACTCTATACCCAGAATACCAAGAACACATATTCCTTTCAAGCATTCACAAAATTTTATCTTAGGCTTGGGCAAAAATAATCCTTAATACATTTTGAAAAATCAACATCATATTATGTTCTTCTCACCAAAACTCTGAAATTGAAAACTAATAACCAAAGGAAATTTTTTAAAAATCCTATTACTGGAAATTAGATAACATAGTATTAAGTAACTATTTTGGTTAAAAAGGAAGCCATAAGAAAAAAAAAAGAAATACTTAGAAAAGAATGATTTTTGAGAGACTATGCATCAAATATTGTAAGACATAGAGCAGCATTTAAAAGGAAACTTATAGGGAAGCCTGGGTGGCTCCATGGAGTAAGCATCTGCTTTCGTCTCGGGTCATGATCCCAGGGTCCTGGGATTGAGTCCCACATCGGGCTCTCTGCTCTGCGGGAAGCCTGCTTCTCCCTCTCCCTCTGCTGCTCCCCCTGCCTGTGCTCTCTTACTCTCTCTCTGTCAAATAAATAAATAAAATCTTTAAAAAAAATAAAAGGAAACTTACAGTTTAAATATGTAATCACACTTTCACTGTTGGGGATTTGGGGGCAACATCACCAAGTTCACTTCCCCAGGAAGCATAGAGAAGATTAAAATTCAAATTCCAGCTCTATTTCACAAAGTTCAGGCACCCGTGTTAAAAGTGTACTGTATTGAATTATTTGATAAGTCCTGGCAAATACAAATATATTTTATTGGATTTATTCCTTATCTAAAAAGTAAATATGCATAGAATATACATACACACATACATATATACATACATATTTTTAAATGTACACACTTGTTTGTATATAGCTTTGATGTATCAACCATCTAAAAATATATGCTACATGTACACACAGAGAACACGTATTTGTAATATTTATACCCTTTTCCTTTCCAAAACCATGCACTCCCAGGAGGGACCACATTTTCTTCTTTTCATCTCTGGAACATTACACCTGGAAATGAACTGTTCTCAACAGTATCTGTTGGATTAAGAATTTGGAATGAGCCAAGTGCATGAAGTGTTTTTCTTACCTTCCAAATAAGTCAATAAAATTGTTTTTAAGCTTAATATCTACCAAATTTTATCAGTTCGTGCCCACGTGGAGTGAAGTAGGTGTAGAACATCTTGATTACAGAAAAATTATTGACAAAACTTCCCGTGGGATTCTATTTGGGTTTCGATAGTGAGCTGGGTCTTAATACTATCAGGTAGAATGGAAGCCAGTTGATCATTCATACAAAAAAAGTTTTAGGGCGCCTGGGTGGCTCAGTTGGTTAAGCGACTGTCTTCGGCTCAGGTCATGATCCTGGAGTCCCGGGATCGAGTCCCACGTCGGGCTCCCTGCTCAGCAGGGAGTCTGCCTCTCTCTCTGACCCTCCCCCCTCTCATGCTCTCTATCTCATTCTCTCTCTCAAATAAATAAATAAAATCTTTAAAAAAAAAGAGTTTTAATTAATTGCTTTGTGTCGACATAGATCAATATTTCTGTATCTTACTATAGGGCTTTTTACCTGTTCAACATATTTAAAGATAGCATTTTTACACTATTTCAATATAGCAAATAATAAAGAAAAAATCAAAAACACCTAAAAATCCCATCTATGCTTAAAGATAAGATTTCTCCTAGTCTTTGAGTGTGTTTGAAATAACTGAAATAATATTCTACAAATGATTTTGTACCCTGAGTTTGTAGTTTTGGTGTACTTACGGAAATATTTGTCAAGTTTCACTTTTTTTTTTTTTTAATGTGTATGTTGGCTTCAGCAATGAAGTGATGTTTAGACTTTACAATTTCAGGCAAAGTCATGCTCTTCAGTGTATTTGATGCAACAGTTTCTAGAGAGAGCTTCTCATAACGAACAAATCTGAATTGCATGCTAGATTTGAATAAATCCAAAATGCTTTGCTTTGTTGATGTATGTGAAGCAACAGGGATTAAGAGGACATCTTCTGTGAACCAGCATATTGTGTGCAGGGAATATTCCTATGTGTTCGAAGTACTTTGGTCTTTAGCTTTTATTGTGCCCTAATGGTGTTTTCCTGGCTTATTGCTTTATCTTACCTTGCTTAGTTACACTTTTGTACTGTACTATCTACCCAAAATGATAATGAGTTTCTTTTTTCTCATGTGAATCCATACATCCTATTGCTGTGAAATACTGAAATATCATTTGTAGACTATTGAGACTAGGGCTGGAAAAGTCATTATGCCAGAAAAATAGTCTTCCAAAGTGGAACGAAACATTTCAAGAGACTTTCTGGGGAAAATCATTTATTAAGCAATTATTACATGAAGGAAGTCAGTAATTAAATGAAATTATATTTAGTATTTTTATGATTTTGTATTATTAGAAACCATGGACTTGCACTAACTTTTTGATTCTGTTTTTATGAAATTACATTATCGAGAAAGTTTGTTAACTTTAAATATTTAGCCAAGTGATTCTTGGCTCCCAAGAATTATTTGTACTATTGCCTTGGGATCCAAATGTTTGAGTTGGTGGAGGGAAAAGCTCTTTTCTCTGAAACTTTCCCTTTTATTTCTTCTCTTTATATTCTTTATTATGTCTGGATCAAATATACTTTATCTTGAATGTTGTACTTTATTTTAAAGTTTTTCCTACTCGTGACATTTCAACATTTGTCTTTCAATTCATTCTCACAAGATGAGAATAATTCATAAAAATAAATTATACATGAAAATGTCATATCTTAAATGGAATTATCTTATTAAAAATTAGAGTACCTAATGTTACTTTGTGTAGTTTTGGATTCAGATATACAAAATAATACTGTGAATATATGGTTATTATAATAATGACTATATAATCACATTTATGATATATTTCTTTATATTGTTATTTTTATTCCAATAAGCATCTATTGGTTGAAAAATAGATAATATTCTTTTTTTTAAAGATTTTAATTATTTATTTCAGAGGGAGAGAACACAAGTAGGAGAGCAGAAGGAGAGAGAGAATCTCAAACAGACTCCATGCTGAGCATAGAACCCAATGTGGGGCTAGATCTCAGAACGCAGAGATCACTACCTGAGCCAAAACCGAGAGTAGGAAGCTTAACTGAAGGCGTCACCCAGGTGCCTTGAAAAATACATAATATTCTTTTTTTTTTTAAGATTTTATTTATTTATTTGACAGAGAGAGAGATAGCGAGAGCAGGAACACAAGCAGGGGGAATGGGAGAGGGAGAAGCAGGCTTCTTGCCGAGCAGGGAGCCCGATGTGGGACTCGATCCCAGAACCCTGGGATCATGACCTGAGCCGAAGGCAGACGCTTAACGACTGAGCCACCCAGGCGCCCAAAAAAATACATAATATTCTAACTAAAGTTATTTAAGAGTGCATCACAAACCTCTTTCCCATTTATTATAATTTTCTTAATATTGTTTTGAATATTAATTTTATGGGGTTTTTTCAGAATTTTACTCTTATTATGATAATATGCATTCATACTTCCCCAACTTTTAGATTGTTAGTTTATCAGATTTCCAATCCGTATTATCTGAATGTTCATATTCAGACATTCAGGTATGAGCAATGATTCTAAGTTACATATGATGTACCTTATTTATATTATTTATTGCTAATGTTCTTGGCTGAGAACTGGAGTCAAATTATCCCTAGTAATTATCAGTATTGTGCTTCTCCCAATTTTCAACTTTTTGACCTTAATCCCCCTCAGGCTTCAAAAATTTACTAATGCCAGATAAACAAAATTGAAATGGAATTTCAATGATGTTAGTCCAAGGAGAGGGCATTACCACTAAAGGCCAGCCTTTTTTTTTTTTTTTTCAATTTTATGTTATGTTAATCACCATACATTACATCATTAGTTTTTGATGTAGTGTTCCATGATTCATTGTTTGCATATAACACCCAGTGCTCCATTCAATAAATGCCTTCTTTAATACCCATCACCAGGCTAACCCATCCCCCCACCCCCTCCCCTCTAGAACCCTCAGTTTGTTTCTCAGAGTCCATAGTGTCTCATGGTTTGTCTCCCCCTCCGATCTCCCCCCTTCATTTTACCCTTCTGACATGTATCATATGATCTCATGGATATGAGGTATTCTTAATCTCAGGAAACAAACTGAAGGTTGCTGGAGTGATGGGGGGTGGGAGGCATGGGGTGGCTGGGTGATAGACATTGGTGAGGGTGTATGCTTTGGTGAGCACTGTGAATTGTGTAAAACTGTTGAATCACAGACCTGTACCTCTGAAACAAACAATACATTATATGTTAAAAAAAAAAAGAAGAGGACAGTAGGAAGGGAAAAATGAAGGAGGGGAAATCGGAGGGGGAAATGAACCATGAGAGACTATGGACCCTGAGAAACAAACTGAGGGTTCTAGAGGAGAGGGGGGTGGTGGGGTGGGTTAGCCTGGTGATGGGTATTATAAAGGCCAGCTCTTCTTTAGCCTCTCACACTAGGATTGTGACAATGAACCAGTCATGTTATTTCTCTGGGGTTCAGTTTTCTTCTTTGTAAAGGAAGGCTGCCTTATAAAACTTCTAAAGTCTTTCTAACTCTGAAGTTTCTGAAGGCAGTTGTTCTGTCTGTATTTTGTAATATCTTCAGTGACTAGTATAGTGCTTAGCACATAGCTGGTGTTTAATAAATTGGCTGATTGGCTATATATCAGATTAGATATGTTTAAAGCATGAGATAGATGGCCTTAAAATCACGGTAGCTTGAGTATTTCCTAATCCAGTAGAAGCTGAAGCCAAAAAGATTGTTGGAATCATTCTAGAATTCTGCCTTAACAATTATAGAATTACATTGTTTTTCATTATCAACTTTAAAAATCAGACGTGGATTCTACGGCTTTAGGATCACAAATTAAGTCACTAACTCTCTGTATTTTGATATTCTTTAATACCAATTTTCCAGTTATCTATAAGAAACTTGAATTCTGACTAATTTTTTAAAATTGAAATTGATATATTACCTAAGGGCAAAACAAAACAAAAATATTATTACCTCTTCCCTCCCCCCCTCCCCAAATCTCTCTTCTCCAGCTTCATTTTTCTGAATAACAGCCAAATTTTATACTGTAATTTTCAAATGTAGACCTGGCTTCATGAATTCATTTTGGCCGCTCGAAATCAACGATCTCCAATCTCTTCATATTTGCGTAGACGTAGCTTGGAAGTTCAATATTTGCATTGACTTCTAAACTGATAACCAAGCCCGTGTGTGTGTGTGTGTGTGTGTGTGTATAATTGCAATATATTGGAATTATTCAGACATTCAAAACTCTAAAACACTCTGAGGAAGAAAGACTGCAAACTCTTCTGGAAACATGAACCACTTGAAGCACTTCAGTAATTTTCAATTGCTTTGTGATGTGCAAGCAAAGAACCTTGATCACTTTTACACTGAAGCACTTAAGCTCTCTGATAATTTTACACCCTCATAGCCATTTTCCAAAACCATCATTTCCCCCAATGAAGTGGTTTTAAAAATATGTGAAGTGTTTCAATAATTTTAAATTATCTTCTATGGCACAAGCTCACACCCTGATCACCTCCAAATTCAAAAGCTAATAAAATTTAAAGTAGTCCAGTTTTTTTTTTAACTCTGTATTGTGATTTCAATTGTTTTATAAACGACTTCAATTTGGATTGGATAGACTGCACAGTAAGTAATTCAAGATATATGGAATAAATGTAGTTGTACCAAAAGTTCATTTAAATTCAAAATGTTAGAAAATGAGCCACCATTCTGGTTTCAACCTTTGAATAAAATTTGTGCACAAAACACATTTCAATGTTTTGATTTTAAGACATCCACCAAAAATATTTAAAAAAAAATTAAACTCCAAGAACCAGTATGTGAAGGAGAGAGCAGAAACCAGTTTCAATAATTCTCACTGGAAAATAAAATGATGATATTTAAGAAATATAGAGAGATAGAAGTACAATGTGCCCTAAGTAGAAAGTGGCAAACATACAGTTAGGCATGCCTATGGTTTCCAAATTGAGAAAATTTTAGATCCTTTGAAACAATATCCAGGAAGAGTTCTTTAAACCAAGTAACTTATAACTGCAGAAAACAACAACTGAATTATTTGATACCTTTTTTACTTTAATTCTTAATGTTTTTTTGCTGTGCTTTTATAAATATTTGTTTTCCCTTACTATCTGCAAATAACATTTCCTCCACTCTTACAGACTCAGACTACATCTGATGCTCACTTATTGATTGTGTGTACTTTCTAGGACATTGCTGGGACAATAACAACACAGCAAGAGGAACAGGGAATTGGGGTGTTGAGGAGGAGAGGTAAACTGTAAAGTCCGTAGAACCCTTGAAGGTCGCAATTGCGTCAAAAATGGTGAACAATGGTAAATAAAGGTCAAGCAGATATATTTAAAGTTTCATTTATAAATATGGAAATTGAGACTGAAAAAAGTGAAGTGAATTTCCCAGGGACTCACATTTTTATGATAAACAAACAAATAAAAGCTGGATTTCTGACTTTGAGACCCCCCCCCATGTTCTTTCCCATTGCCATCAACTAACAATTTGGGATGCTATACCACGAAATGAGTTGACTCCCCCTTTGTTGACAATATGATTAAATGAAAACTCATGGAATTTTGGTGCTCACAGAAATGTCAGACTTCACCTCACATGGTTCAACCCTTCCATTTTATAGAGGAGACTGTACGTCTTGGAGGGGTGAAGTGACTTGCAAAGTGGCAGAGGTCTGACAAGAATCCAGGTCCCTGACTTATGTTTTGGTCTGATGACTGATGTTGTAGATGCACCGTCTGTTCTTCTAGCAGTTTCTTTGTTGTATGTCACTGTGAATGGGAAGAGAAAAAATCTCCACAGGCACTTGGCTGGGAAGCGTTTTTCTTTTGTGAGAAATGTATTTAGAGGCCTTTTTACTCATACTTTATTTAACCAACTAAATTAGGGTTCATTATAAGAAAATGAAATGTAAAATCATTGCAAAATATTATTTTGAGATACACGTAATTATTTTACAAATTTTAAAGTTAATGACATTTTGGGAATGATGTTAATGATATATCTGAGTTTGATAATAGAAGGGATTTGGTGATTGGAAACTTGAAAAAAAAAAGAAAATATTGTTTGAAACTAATAATAGGTACTGATTGAATTAGTATTGTAATTATGCTGTTATTGTGACCTCTGGTACCTCTATAATTTTATGTTTAGCCTTCCAAAAAAGTTGCTTGTAGAGTCAAAGTGTGATCATTATATAATATAAATAAAGGTGAGAATTACAAAATTTATTTTTCCACAAGATTGACAAAGAGATGAATTCGACTACCACTACTTCCTACAGTTATTATCCTTTACAAACCAGTTTCTGTAAGTAATGCCCACGGGATCATTACTTATCTAGAAAGTAATTTTAATCATTGAGAATTTTACTCTTAAGCCTCCAAAATCCTATTATCTAAAATTTTATTACATAAATGCAATAGGTACCTCTCTTTTGGGGTACAGGAAAGGGCAAAGTGATACAGTCAATGGTACAGTTCATAATAGGATGACAGCATGTGAACCTCTGTGCGTGTAGAGAAGGCTTGGGGGACATAGCACAGGGAGAAGAGATTAGAGGAAATAAAACTCACAGTCTCACCAGGCACAGACACCAGGGGACTACTGGAAACCTGAAGAAATATATCCTATATCGGAAGCAATATGTACTTAGTAAGATAAAGGAGTCTAGAAAAGCTGTCTTTCCTGCTAATATCCACATTGCCTGCAACTCTCTTAGGGTCAGCCTGTGAGTCATTCTACTGAGGAGGAAGTTCCCATTACCAGAACTGGTCTATTCCAGAAGCAGAAATAGAACCTACAGTCTCAGATATATGTTATCATAGTCCCCACTGATGTCTGGATATAAATTTTGGAAGATGCTCAGGAGCTTTATTGGGTCTGGAATATATGGTACCATTTGCCTTTGCCGGGGGGGGGGGGGTGGTGCGGGGGAGAAGACATAAAATAGGAAGCTGAATGCAAATTTAAGCATAAAGTTTTAATTACTTTTTATTTGTTAAAGAGATGTATATATAATTTAATTCAAATCCAATAGACTATGAATATTACACAAGCACCCCAAATTCTAACAGCCAGGATTTAACATAGTTAATTTAAGGTTAATAGGTTTTCAGTCAGTCTTTAATGCCCATATTTAGATAGAAAAGATGGCCAGATAGATTGAAGATGGCTAAACAGATAAGTAATAGGTACAATTTATGCAAATGACATTTTAAAATTAGTTTTATCTGAATTTAACTGAAGAAAAATAAACTTAACTGATGCCAAATTTCTTGCTGAAATTCAAGTAAGTTGTTGTCCCTGTTGACCACTGTAGAGATGATTTTTAAACATCTATTTCCTTTAAGATTATATGATTTTTAAACGTTTCTAATTTCCTTTAAGATTACATGATTATGAAAAATATTAAGTTTATTAAGTTTAGAGTCATTGTTCTTAAAGAAATATGTTTTAACTTTCGGCCCTACTGACCACCTGCTATGAAAGATGGGGTGAGGAAATTAGCACAATTAGTAGCCTTCCCTCTGCCATTTTCTTCATCCCAACTCATTAATTCCATCAAAGTTTAAAACATGTGCTTCTCTTCTTAAGTTGGTTTTGCCATGGTCCATTTGAAGATCCTTTCTTGTATTGTATTTATTAAATATTTTTAGTTACTTTCTACCCCCAATCTCCCAAACAACTAATTACTCTAGCTATCCATATTTGACTTTTCTCTTTTGTGTACATTTTATTTTTTTTAATTATTTTAAGTTTTCTATTTGTTTCATTTTGTTTTGAATAATTATCTCAGGTCTCTTTCTGATGCTTCTTTTGTTTTCGGTGATGTTTAGAGTCACATCTGTACTTTTTTTTTTTCTGCTTTACATATAACCTTCATCTTTGTAATATTTTATTTTTTTATATCCTTTGTTTAGCTCTGTTAAGCCTCTTTTCAACTTATTTTATTGTTTTATGACATCATTTTTCAATCTATGTATCCTCTTTGCCTTTTGCTTTTTTTAAGGGAGATCATTTTTGTCTATCACTTCTTTGAGACTGTGAAGAACTTTTATTTTCAGAACTCTTGGCCTGTGTCCCTGTGTGATTCTTCTGTTCAATTTATCTTCTTTTAAGCTCATTCCTTTTCTTCTTTGATTTTACATCCTATTTATAGATGTGTTACTGTTATGTTAATAATCTTCATCACACTAAACAGAACGGTCCCTCAAAGATGGCCACTCCCAAATACCTGGAGTCTGTGAATATAATACATCATATGGCGAAAGGAATTTTGCAGTTGTAAGGTTACCAATCTTCAAATAGGGATATTATTATGGATTATGCAGGTAGACTTAATGTTAGTGTATGAGTCCTTAAAAGCAGAGAACAATTTTCAGCTGGAATCCGAGAGATGAAGCAATAATCAGATAGGCCTGAAGTGTGAGAGGATCTCCATCTGCCATTGCTGCAACAGGGGCACATGGAAAGCATGAAAAAGAATAGAGGAGGGGCGCCTGGGTGGCTCAGTTGGTTAAAGGCTGCTTTCGGCTCAGGTCAGGATCTCGGAGTCCTGGCATCGAGCCACGCGTCGGGCTCTGTGCTCAGTCTGCTTCTCCCTCTCCCTCTGCCCTTACCCCTAGCTTGTGCTCTCTCTCTCTCTGAAAGAAAGAAAAAAAGAAAGAAAGAAAGAAAGAAAGAAAGAAAGAAAGAAAGAAAGAAA